>NC_139961.1:31817362-31919862 GCF_963454915.1 Gymnoscopelus microlampas
GCAGCCTGTTATTGATCTACTTGCAGGTAGATGTTGGTAGAGTCTCCTGGCATACTGCCAGGACTAGCAGCTGGCATTCATTGACTGACACGTTTTGTTTCGCGTCTGTGTGTTTCTCTGTCTAGATGGGTGATCTGCAGATCTATGAAGCCTACTGTCAGAACAAACCTCGCTCAGAGAGTCTCTGGAGGCAGTGCTCTGACTGTGCCTTCTTCCAGGTCAAAATATTCACCTTTCACCCTTTAAACTACTCAGCCACAGCATTTCACTCGCCTCCGGTCAAAGGTCACACTCAGTGCCTTATAATGGTAGAAGATAATGAATGATCTATGTAAGAAGTGATTGAATCATGCCTAAAGGTGAAAAGAAACCATTTAGAACAACAGTTATACTTGACATTACTGCCGACAATTTTTCAGCGTAAATATTTCTGAGTCATTCACTCCCATTCATGTTGAAATGGTGTGGAAAGACACTCTATTACAAAGTTGCAGGGTATAGGTAATTCACCCTTTTGAATGTCACTACGCCATTTATTATTGTGCCTGGAAAATAGTTATTTGCCAGTGCTGCATTTCAAACTCAAATTTTGGCTGCTTAAAGAGGACGTTTAATGATACAGTGAGTTACAGCTAACTCAACATTTATTGAAAATATACAAAATGAAAACAAACAAAGATCTCTCAAAAATAAAGCAATTTGGGGGTAAATGGTCAGAGTTTATGGAAGCTATGTGGCTGAGATTGACTGGGTATTGACTATGTACTGTAGTAATACTGGTATGGTCCTTTTAAATGTGAATGCCTATCAACATGTTTTACTTATCACTAAAATAAGTCTTTGGTCTTGTGTTTCTATGGGTAATAGGAATGCCAGAAAAAACTGGAACATAAACTTGGCTTGGACTCCTACCTCCTTAAACCTGTCCAGAGAATCACCAAGTACCAGCTACTGCTCAGGGTAGGGTTGTGAGTGCACGTATGTGCTCATACATTTTTGTATCTGCACACCAAACATTCTTCGGTTATGTATTGATGATGACTTAATCTCCGGTATGTGTTGTATATTTCCAGGAGTTATTGAAATACAGCAGGGGTTGTGATGGCTGTGACGACCTACAGAAGGCGCTCTCCTCAATTCTGGGGATCCTGAAGGCTGTCAATGACTCCATGCACTTCATCGCTATCACAGGATATGAGGTCAGAGGAATTGGGTTTAAAAAAACACTCTGACACATTCCTCTGCTAGAAATGCTACCATGTAGCTTGGGGTGCATTTCTGAACTGTATTATAGGCAGTAAGGCATTTAGTTTACACCCTTTCTACAGTCTAGAAAGTTAAAATTCTGTGTACAAATGAATGATTGATAGATAGATAGCTCGATAGATACATAGATAGATACCTTTATTGATCCCGCTGGGGAATTTCAGTCGCCCAGAGGCAGCACAGCAGTTAGTTACAAAGTTACAGATACAGAGTAAGGAAAAGTACTGTCGGATACAGCAATACAAAAGTAAGAAATAATGCATGTGTACTGTAGCCTATGTAGTTTGTGAGTTTGCAAGCATACCATCATTATTGTATGTGTGTTTAAATGAATACTTCTATCCTTCCCAATCTCTGTGTAACCTTTACCCTCCAAGGTATCTCTTTTGTGTAAGCCGATGCATGTGTATAATTTTTTCCTCCTTCCCTCAGGGCAACCTGTCTGAGCTGGGCCGTCTGCTGATGCAGGGCTCCTTCAGTGTCTGGACGGAGCACAAGAAAGGTCACGCCAAGGTCAAGGACCTGGCCAGGTTCAAGCCCATGCAGAGGCACCTGTTCCTGCATGAGAAGGCCCTGCTCTTCTGCAAGAAGAGAGAGGAGAATGGGGAAGGCTACGAGAAGGCCCCCTCATACAGCTTCAAAACCTCGCTCAATGTAAGTTCACAGTTGAGGGGAAAGCAATACGAGTTAACCACATGAACCCTAGCATCCCTGTTCTGGGCATGTCGTCATAGGCAAACAGCTCTGTAAAAGTGGATGAACATTCAGCAAAAAGGGATATCATTTGGCAAAAATAGGTGAGCATTCGGAAAATATTCTGTGAAAATGGCTCACAACACCTTGTAGATCAGCTATTTTTGCTATTTGACATACAACAAAGTATATAGGGTTTAAGTGGTTACAAAGGTGGAGACTGTGGTGAACGGGCAGATCAGTGACCTGTGGCTCATGTCCTTGTACCTACAACATTTGTTTGAATTCTGCACATAACTTATGTCATTTATAAGACTAGAGGTTCGGGCCGCTACGCGGCCCTCACATCTAAAGTTCAGGCCGCTACACAGCTCTTACACTTACTGTATAAGTTGCACCGCCGATCCGACTGATATGCCCATATATGGATATCTCTGTATCTGTCAGTCCTTGTCACTTTTATGCCTATATTGTATATGGAGATCCCTGATGTCATCAGTATATGCCCCTTTTGTGCCCATATATGGAGCTGACTGATTTGTTTGCACCTGATGCCATGACGACACATTTAGGTTAGACAACACACTCCAGATTTGGGCGTAGCTGCATTGGAAACTCCTTATATGGTTATAGCTGAGTCATGGTGACATGATAGTGACGTCAGAGGTCCGCCCGCCCGTCCACCCGCCCATCCTCCCTTATCCCTTACAATTTTAATATAGGATAGAAATCGGTACACGTTATCCCTGACGTCATGTGATCAAGATGCATGTGTCCCAGATCCCATTCCAATTGGCTAAGACTGCCTTCTAAAGCTTGCGGCAAACCGGCCTGGTGGAGACTTTGCTAGACTTTATGTTGTTATATGTTTTTTGAATGGACCGAGTCTGGAAAATGTATTTTATGGTATTATTTTTGTGTACTTTTCTTTATATTTTTGTGTGTTTTAACTAGGGATGTTCGATATTATCGCCCTCCCGATATTATCGACCGATATTAGCATAAAAATCGATATCGGAAAATATCGATTTTTTGAAGAAAAAAAAATGTTTTATTTTTATTTATTTTTTAAATAAGCTAAGCTTACCCTAATCACAGTAATCCCCGCATATATCGGTATCGGTTGATGTCGGTATCGGTAATTAAGAGTTGGACAATATCGGTATATCGGTTATCGGTAAAAAAGCCAATATCGGACAACCCTAGTTTAAACTTTTTTAGAATGGACCAAGAGCCTGTAAATCATGTTCTCTCTCTCTCTCTCACTCTCACTCTCACTCTCTCTCTGCTCAGATGAGTGCTGTGGGGATCACAGAGAATGCCAAAGGAGACAACAAGAAATTTGAGATCTGGTGCAACTCCAGAGAAGAGGTCTTTATTGTGCAGGTAATAAAACAGTCTAGTAATCATCTAGGGCAGTGGTTCTCAAACCTTTTAATTTCAAGGACCCCCATAACTCTGAGAGCGTAAAAATGGAACCAAATGAACCCGTAAGGTCCACCCTGACATAAGCCCCTTTTACACTGCCAGTTCAGGACTGGAATGTTGCCCCATCATTCTGCCTAGTTGTATAAGGTATGTAGACAAATTGGTTTGTCATTTTCATGCCGCTTTTGAGCTGGCAGCAGAGCTGGTTATAACGCTGAGTCAGCATCTGCCAGCTTGTCTGTGGAGAAGGGACAGCCAGCATGGGTGGGAATACTAAACGGTGATTTGTGCCTACTGCATTTGGGCAGCCGGTGTTGAGCACCAAAAATAGCTGATCTTCAATGAACATGAATTTTTTGAGTCAGTATTTTGTGAATCATATGCGTTGTCATTACAGCATTTGTCTATACGGAAGTAACACTCAAATGCTGCCGGGTACTAGCGCCCAAGGATATTTTGGGATGCAACAACTTGGGTCTTAAAAGCAGTGGAAGATGATGCTCTGACTGGTATAATTCATGTTACCCCAAAACACAGACTAAATACAACCCCTCTGTGCCCAGATTATGCACGTTTGATTAGATTGGTGTTGGGCACGCCCCAAAATGCACTTGCACCATGCATTTAGGTTCTCAGAGATAAATGAACACTGAGGATTTTACTGTACACTGTAAACGTTCCAGTGCAATACATTGTGATTCAATTAACAGGCCTAAGATGGAAACAGAGATAATGTGTTTGTGTGTGTGTGTCAGATGGTTTATGTTGTCTTTCGTCTCCACTCCAGGCTCCAACTCCGGAGATCAAATCATCATGGGTCAATGAGATCCGTAAGGTCCTGACAGAACAGCTGAAAGCTTGTAGAGGTAACACACACACACACACACACACACACACACACACACACACACACACACACACACACACACACACACACACACACACACACACACACACACACACACACACACACACACATCTTGCTTTTTCTCTCTGACTCTGTCCCACTGTCCGTCTTCTCTTTCACCAATATAAGACGCACATAGGCACACGCACACACAGACACAACCCATCACTCTTATGTTTTTTGTTGTGTTTTAGAAGCCAGACAACAGAGGCCATCAGACACATCCTCGCCCAGTCCCAGCCCCAGCAGCAATAACACCTCCATCTCTCTCAGGTTGGTCTCTCTCTTTTTCTCTCTCACTCTCTCTCACTCTCTCTGTATGATAATCCAAACACAACACAATGAAACTTCTATTCGAGTCCAACTCAATATCTGACATATGATGCAATTTGGCCGTCAAGAAGGTAACATTGTTATAAATAGCTCGCATTTGAAAGCTCGGCTCAAGCCTCGCAGCTCAACTATGCACACCTCTTGGTTACCTTGTTATTTCTTATCTCATCTATTCCCTTTTCCTCCCCTCTCCTCTCCTTCAGTCCGTTCCGTAGTAGCGTTCAAAAGAGCCAAAAGAAACAGGAGGAGAAGAAGGCGGAACAAAGCGTGACGTCCGAGGCCAACCCCTCTTCCTCGCCCAAACACAAAGGTAATTGGTTGATTCAAACAAACATCCAAATACTAAGCCGATACTGAAAGGTAATTGGTTCTTGACCCGTGGTTGTACTCAAAGGCAGTAAGCCATTTGAGCTGCTCCCTGCACTCCAGATATCAAGACCCGTAGATCCTGAGGGAACAGGAGTGTTGTTTTGAGAAATAGTAGTTTTGATTTACTGCATCAGATTGAGTGAATCCTCAGATGTATCAGATTTACTACAAAGTATTTTCTGATTTCTTTCTCCAAGAACAATATTGCTCAAGTCATTCGCTGAATTTATTTAGGCGGCAAAATATCAACGGTTTTAACAAGGGCTTTGAAGGTATTTCAGGCGCTTTGTAGGATTACACTTCTTCTGTGTTTTTTTATTTACTGCAAGAACAGGGGTATTTCTACTGTAGAAAGAAAGTCTCAGAGAATCAGTTGAGTTTTGTTTAGACAGACTTTGTTTCTTACAAGATGCAAACATTTGGACAAAAACTCAGTGCTAAATGTTCCTGGGTCTATTCTTTATTCCTTACTGCCCCTCTCTTATTCGGCTTGCTTTTACTTTTGAATTCTTCTGCTAATCTCAGATCCTGTTCTCTTCACCTCCTTCGCTTTCATGTGTCTTCCTCTCTGTCTGCCTCTGTTTCAATCTGACTCTTGTATATCTGTCTCTCTGTCTGTCTGTCTGTCTCTCTCGCTCTCTCCCTCTCTATCCCTGTCTTTCATCCATGACACTTGTTTCTAGATGAGCCAGTGACCAGTCCAACCACTGACAGGTCCTCAGTGGCTAAAAAGCGTTTTACTTTACAGGGCTTCAGCAATCTCAAGAGCCAGAAAGGTAACAAACAGCACCAGACTTGAAGTCAGTTTCTAAGAATAGGTGCAACACCAACCCCAACCTCTAGACATTGTGTCCCTGATTGGTGAAAGTTGGTAACATTACCACTTCCCTTTCATCGCCCTGGTCCCACCAGGTACATGATTGAAGATTTGATAGCAAGCTAGAGTTCCCCACAGTATGTATTTAATTTACCTCCATACTGTTCTCCTGTGGTCCCATTTGGAACCCAAATCCCAATGTGTTAAGTGTTTAAGTCGAGGTGTTACTGTCATCAAAATGGCATAATAACTTGTTCAGAAATAGTTTGTCTATAAGAACAACTGTCTGTTGGGGGGAGGGGGTTAGATACGGTTTTAATATGGTTTCCTTCTTTCATAGCATTTCTAAACTTTCTTACCTTCCCTTCTCCTCCTTTTGTTCTTCTTTGTCGTTCCTCTTCTCTGCTTGGGGCCAGGCTCAACCCTGAGCCCTGACCACAGCGCCAAACGCCACTTGGTCAAGAGTGACCCAACACCATTTGGGTTTAAAGGTATACTGTAGCTTCTGTCGCTCGATCACAATTAAACTCTACTGAGTAGCTCCATTCCACAAGACTCCATTAGCCATCGATCCATCCCATCGTAATCTTGTTGCAGCTTGTTTTCTTTTGTCTGTCTAATTCCTAGCTGATATAAAGAGGGATACAATTCTCTATCGTGTACACGCACGCACGCACGCACGCACACACACACACACACACACACACACACACACACACACACGCACGCGCACGCACACTGTATGTCATCCCACCAATTTTAGCTCGACTTACCTTGTGTTACGTGTAGCAAACATATTAGCTCCAACTTTTACAATAGGCTGGTCATCCATATGCATTGTAAATGTGTTTTAATCTCGTGTAGACTTCATGTAAAATTAACCACATGTGTTGTTTTGTCCCTGTGGTCTAAGAGTACTGGAAAGACGGCAGTTAGGACATCGTCATTTAGCGACAGTGTTGTGTTGGGGGTGTGAATGACCTTTTGGAGGTGTGTCCATTGGAAAAGCTGTATCTGTCAAATAGAAAGACAACATACTGATTTACTGACTGGCGTTATGACTTATGTCTCCCCTTCAGAGTGGGAACTTCATGCATAGATCCAACTAAAGTCAACAATTTGATAAATGACTGATCATGACTGACTGACTGACTTATTAACCAACTGACTTACCGGCTGTTTTTCCCCATCCAGAGCCTTGTTGCCATGTCTCTCTGAGCAGAGCAAGGTGGATGAGTACTTCTAGCCTGTTACAGAGCAAGAGGCAAGGTATACAGCCACCCTGAGTATCAAGCACTTTGTGCTGTGCTGTGCTGTGCTGTGCTTGGGGTTGGTCACAGAGAGCTGTTGATTTGATTAGAGGTGAAGTATATTACAGTATATAATATACTGCCTTCTCTTCCTCGAATCAGCAATCTTTTTCTGACTGCTATCTACTCCTTGGTGTGGTGTGTTTTTGGGGTTGCTGTGGTGTGGTACTAGAAACAAACCAAAATAGCCATTGGCAGAATTCTTGTCGAGTTACCGTTGCTTAAGTCCAAGTCATTGATGTTTGAGTCTTGAGTTTTATGAGGGTCCATGTCCAAATAGCATATCAGCAAAATAAATGTAGCTGGAAATTCAAATGATTTATAAACATTAATGAAGGCATAACCAAAATATACATATTTTAGTTTTGTTCTAAATAAATTAACCTTACGTAACCTACTAGGTGACACAATAGAATCAGCCGCAGACTTAAAATTTGTTTTTGCAGCATTTCTTATTAGATAGAAGACTGAGATAGGATAGAAAGGGTAGAGAGTGGATATTTGTGGCTTGAGACCGATTTGTCTCCTGTATGGATTTCAGATCGCAGCATTGAATTGAATACTCATCTAAAATTCTTTCTTTAAGTTACAGAGATTTAGTTTACTATAAATTTGACGTTTAAATATAGATTGGAACACTCTTTTCTCTTCAGAAGAGGAAATGTGACCTGGCATGTTTCAGTTAGTTTTATGTCATGGCCACAAGATTTAAGACAAGATTCCTATCTTGTGGCCATTAGAGCTGCAAGGTGTGGCCACTAGATGACCGTGTCATCTGTGACTGTGACCACAATATACAGTAAATAACTGACCCCCATCTTCCTTTATTCTCTGATCATCAACTCTCTGGGTTTGAATCGATTGATCTGCGGTGTGCTGAGATTGTGACTGATCAATGGTTCATGATGACAAACCTGGCGTGTGTGTGTGTGTGTGTGTGTGTGTGTGTGTGTGTGTGTGTGTGTGTGTGTGTGTGTGTGTGTGTGTGTGTGTGTGTGTGTGTGTGTGTGTGTGTGTGTGTGTGTGTGTGTGTGTGTGTGTGTGTGTGTGTGTGTGTGTGTGTGTGTGTGCGCGCGCACGCGCACTGGCTGTTCTCAGATCAGTTTATTTTTTTGCCATTCAGATTTTTACAGAAGTCTTCCAGATGAACATTTTGATTGATTGTGTATGTGTGTCAGTCAAGTTAAAAATGCCAGAACTCATCCTCTGTCTTTTCCTCACCCTTTTCTCTCCCTCCGTTTCCATCATTGTTCCATCTTCTTCCTTCCTTCCTTCCTTCCTTCCTTCCTTCCTTCCTTTCCCAACATCACCCGCTCCTCTTCCCTTCATCCCAAACCCTCTCTGATATACCTTCATTTCATTTTGACATTCTCTTCTTCCTCTCCTCTGTTTCTGATCACCCTCTCCACCACTCCCTTTTCTCCACTTCTCTCTGGCTCTCCTCTCTCCTCCACCCAGGATGGAACAAAGCATCTCTATCGGTGGACGCATCAGAAGAGCATGATGTGTACTCCAGCGGCGAGGACCCCATGAACTCTGACGCTGAGGACGAGGCCGGAAAGAAGCTGGTGAGCACGGTGATGAGACTTTATGGCAATGATTCCCAACCTGTGGGCTGCGACGGTATTCCAATGTGGGTCACCAACTCATTGGGAAAACACTAGACTGTGATCGACTCCATTTTGCAGTTTTCTGATCCGGCCTAGAGCGGTTATAACTTGCGTTGTCAGGCGGGTGCTCACAGGAGATAAACATTTCTTAAAAGTGTATGGTGCTTCTAGGATCAGCGGGAATGGAGACTTGAAAAGGAAGAGGAGATCCGAGCACTCATAAAATGTGGAGGAGATGTAAAGTTAAAACAAATTTTATTCTATAAAAATGCCAGCATGTTTCGACCGGTTAAAGTCTTCATCAGGGCGAGAACTGAAGCATATAATGTCATGGTATTTTTGTAATTAATACTTTAGGTGAGATCAATCTAGGAAGGATATACCCACACACTGCCACTTGCACGTTGAAGAGAAGTTTTTATTGATGCAACAACGTTTCGGTTGTGTAGACCTCCCTCAGGTAAACCGGCGGAAGGTCTGCGGGTATATCCTTCCAGATAGGTAGGCCGCGAACTCTTTCGAGTTTCAAGTTGGCCCTGATTCATAAAAGGTTGGGAACCACTGTATTATGGGATAAGTATTTTTTTTCACCCAATTAAATAGCAATTGTTTGTGTTTTTTTTTTAATGTTTTTTTGCTCATCACATGACTGATTTCACGTCTTTAATTCAAACTCAGCCTTTGTCCTTCTTGACCTCTGACCTTTACAGTCTGGAAAATACACAGTAGTGTCGGACTGTGAAAAGACGAGTCCTCAAGAGCTGGCCGTGAAGAGTGGAGACGTGGTTCAGCTGATCAAGGAGGGAGAAGATGGACAATGGTAGACCCTTCAGTCTCACTTCAAACATCCTAGATTAAAATCAGTTCAGTTCATTTAACTCTGAAAGGGTACAGATGTGACCAAATGAGGAGGATTTTACTGTGTGTAAACAGTGTTTCTCAACTGTTAGGACTCAGCAGGATTCAGTGTTTGCTTTCATTGTCTCCAGGTTTGTGAAGAACCTGCGGAACAGCAAGGACGGCTGGGTAGCAGCAGCCAACCTCCTCAGTCTCATCTCTGAGTCCAAGTCAAACCAGTCCCTTAGCAGCTCAGGTGGGTGTCTATTAACCAGGGTATGGGTTCGACCCAGTCCTCAGTCTAATCTGAACATCTATAACTTGGGTTTCAGTGTTCACGTTTGAATGTATTCTATTCACTGCAATTCCTTGTTTGTCCTGTAGATGGCAGCGTCTCAGGGAACCTCAGCACTTCCTCCAGCTGCAGTGAGACCTACACCAGCTTCTCTGACATCAAACCCTGACCTGGGACTGCACTTTCCCCGGATCCAGACCTAAATGTAAACCCTGACCTGGGACCACACTCACCCCGGTTCCAGACATAAATTTAAACCATTAAACCTTGGACGAGCCACAAATCTGACTGGCCAACCCTTAAACTGAAAACAATCAGAGGTTTAAGGGATTGACCGCTTTCTTCTGCCTAAATAGGTGCTAGCATATAACTGCTAGCTGGGGGTTGATTGCGGTGTTTAAGATGTGGGTGTTCACTGAACCTGCGTGTTTCCTGATAAGCGTATACTCATCTGTCAGCTTAATTGAATAACTATCTGGTACAATGGGCTTTACAATACAACCACCTCCCCTAAGCAGTATACCTATTTATGCAGCACATCCACTTTCCTCTTAACCGTGTATACCCACCTGCAGTTACAATGACAAAAAACTAAACTTGAGCTGCAGTTCACGTCAGCTGATCAAGGCCATTTTTGCATGAAACATCATCCAGACATCAGAATGATGTCTCATGGCTTCAGCGTCAGACGTTTATCCATGCACTGTGATAACTAGCAGCCGGCTGCAATACGAACCATTGGGAGTGTGCCCGTGAGCGTCTCAGAGGGAGGGGCAGATATTTGGGGGTGGGGGGCACGCTACCTCTAAGCCTTGTCACTTTTTTTCTACATGACACACCTACTTTGGGGTGGGTGTTAGTGTTGCTGTAGTGTTTGGCAGACCAATGAGCTGCGGGTCTGCTCACTCAAAGCCAATGAGCTTTTGGTCTTTGTCATGTTTTTTTTGTTTGTTTGTTTTTTCATTTCCAGGAAGTCTTTAAAAAATGAACTGCTGTCACATTGTCACTGTCCAACAAGAAAGACTCTGAATTCATTCAGTTTATAAAACGTTGGGGACTACTTTTGATAAAAATGGCCAGAATAGGAGTATGAAACCTGGAGAGAACCCCTGCGCTGTAACCTAAAACACCACCTAGTGGTCAGACATGCTTATCACACCTACACTTACAAGTGGATGACAGAGAGGTGGCATTATCCCTCCTTTCAGACAGCTCAGCTATCTAGTCGTTTCCCGGGACTGCTCTGTTCCTAACACTCAGGAACCCCAATAAGGGGTAGGGAGTGTGTGTGACGCGTGTGTGTGTGACGTGTGTGTGTGTGACGTGTGTGTGTGTGTGTGTAATACATGTACATGTATCATGCACATGCAATCATGAATCAATGTATCCGTATGCGCATTCTTGCATGTTGCGTGTTTTCTGCCCTCTCACTCACAATAGAAATAGGGCCATGAAACAGCGGCTTTTCACACCAAGTCAAGGTGTTCTTGTTTGTGTTGATTGACAATTTTACTCCCATGTGCACGAGGCTCACCTATCTCTCTGGTGCACGCAAGTGGAACAATGGCAGGCTTTGTCCTTTCAATATAGTGGCAGCCAACACACCACAGCATGTGACAATAACTGCTTCCCCTAAAACAGGGCCAGCATGCAAAAAGAAAAAAAAACACTGCATTTTATTGGAGACAATAAACAACCAGGCAAAGTCGGTATTGGTTTTGAAAGTGTGAGGTGCATGAGGAGTGAGTCATCTGCAGTGCTGTTTGGCCCTCTAAAAATCAGGATGTTGATACAAGTCCCCCCCCCACACACACACACACGTACACATAACCCCTGAAACCAAGCCTCTGCGTTTTTAATAGAGTGACAAAAGCCGATTAAAAATCTGTGATATACCAATTAGGTGTCACTCTCTACACTGGGAGCTGTACTCACACTCACAGCACCAACAGACCTTGCAGAAAACTGGAGAACCGTGTGTCATAACATACCTGACGCACACACAGTCTCTCTCTCCCCCCTCCCCCTCTCTCTTTCTTTCTGTTTCTCTCAAACATATGCACACAGCGGTGATTTTTTTTTACTGCTCTCAATGCTGAATGTCAGTTCTTTTCACAACTTGTTTTTAAGGAAAAAATTACCTTGTGTCCCTCTGCTGTATAACCAAGGTGCACTGTAAAATTCGATTCTGAATGCTGAAAATAAGTACATGTACTGTATTACTAGATATTTACGCCAGTTACTATCATTAAATACCAGGCCCACAGTTTTGCAGTTAAATGGCATCCTTATGAAGGACAACATTACAAACACTCAAGGCAACAGTTCTATCGTCCCTGGGCACACGCATCAGAATGTGTTTGAAAAACTGTACATTAGTGTTGGATGTGTTAATGATGCCATATGTTATGGTGTTAGGCTATTTATGACACAATTTCTCATGCGTGTCCTCGGGGATGACAGGTATTTACATTAAGTGGTTAAAATACTGAAATGGAAAGCTGAAGCCCCCTTCAATGAGATCAGGCATGTTTTATTTGCCTGTGCTTAATTTCCCAGATTTATTCTAAACTGCTTTGAGTAATTTGCCTGTTGTTCAAAAACTATTTAGGTTGAATCTAATTCACAATCGCCTACTTCTGGAATCAAAGATTTATCTTCTGGAAAGAATAAAAAGTATGATAATCTGACTGGGCCCTTTTGGTTTAAAACTGTGGGCTAAACCCAAGTATAATCTGTGAATGTTTTGATCGATGTTGGTTAACTGGTGTACGATCAAAAACAAACATAAGTTACTATTGTACAGATGTGTCACACTATTACCTCACATTTTTTCCTTGAAATCATGCATTTGTGAAGAGAATCATATATTTTTGTGAGTCTCTTTGTCTTTGTGTATATCATTGTATGGGATTTCCCCCACTATTCGTGGCATGTTCTTCTTCACGCCCGTAATTTTTAAAGCTCTCACGTGAACCTCCCTCGAAAAGGAAGATATTTTATCCAGCACTATTGATATATCCTGAGGGTGTGTTTTCTGCCCCCCTTATGTTGCTGAGATTGGGCACTAAATTGTCAGCAGCATCGATTCACGATCACTCAATAAAGTTGATTGAAATATTTGTATTTTTTAATTGGCGGTCTGAAAGAGGAGGGTTGCATTGAGTTTCATGTTATGCAGCACATTGCAGCAAACTACTGTCTTTATTTTCCTATTGTATCTACTGAGTATTGTGTTGATATGAAGAGATATTATAATGAGATTGAGATATGCCTACATATCTGTATATTTGTGTAAATATGTCATTCTGAATTGTATGTATTATGATTAAAGCAGCTTTAATAAAGTCTGACATGGTCTCCTTTAAAAGTAGTAGTTTTGTCTTGTCTTGCCTGCCTTTTGTTTAAAGGATTGGAACGTGAGTGCGACACACACACACACACACACACACACACACACACACACACACACACACACACACACACAGCCTGTGTGTAAAAAAAAAAAAGCATCCTACATTGGGAAATATATATATTTTTTCCCCTAAATACTGCAGTTCTATAGTTATTTGATTTGCTATTTTGCTTGTTGCTGCAATGTAGAGGAGAAACCCCAGAATGTACTTGTATACTGGGATGTAAATGATGAAGAATCTTAGATGGGATATAGTTCAGGACCCCCCCCCCCCCCCCCCTCCTATGTTCAGGACTACATAATATATAGACAGTCATGAGAGAGATAGATGTGTGTGCGAGAGATTCATAAAATTCATTCAACATTTAATATAATATAAATAGAAAATATATAAATACAATATATAGTTTTAACTTTTAACATTGATGTGGCTTTCATTAACTATACTTCACTTAGAATTGATTTTATATTTTGTCAGGAGCCAGCTGTTAAGCAACTAATGAATTTACTATTTGCAGCCAACCAATGGCTGGGTGCAAATAGTCATCATTTATTTTTACAATATGCGCCTATAATAATTTTAGCAGTCAAAATGTAACATTTGTTTATGAATATTAATTGTCCATTAATCATTATCATTTCACCCGGAAACGTATTTCAACCCCGTGACCGCGAATCTCCAATCAGCGTTTCCCATTTGCAGCCATGATTTAAAGCCAGGGACGCGTTCCAACATGAAGTTCCAACACCTTTCCCTTTGATCCTTGACGTCTTCTCCTTCGCTGACAATAATAGTGGTGGGACTAGTGTTGCCAGATTGTGTGAGAGAAATAAGCAACTAGGTTTGTGAAAACAAGCCCATAAGAAGCGATTGAATACTTTATTAGCAGTTTGCACTGCACAGGAAAGTACAGTTCAATACAAGGTATGCTATGAGGATTTTAAACCCAAGAAAGCCTATGGCTTGTTTCCTTTGTACACAATTCATCGAAACATTTAATGACAGACAAATATACACAGTGGTGAGCTGTGGATTTTTGAACTAAGGGTACTGTATTTTATGACGTCACGTGCGCGCGCACGTGCGCAGGCATGTGCACATAGCCACTTACTAATACTGTATTCAACATGTGATTATTAATGTATTTATATTTCTTATTATTTTGTTGCATTGTTAATTTGTTGTTTTTATTTTTGTTTCAATTAATCAATTATTTTATTTTCCTTTTAGTTTTATATAAAATCCCTTTACATAGACTCACCCACACATAAGCAGTTAAAATAATCAGACACCTTGTCTTTGTCTTGTCTCAGAGAACTGGGTGCTCTGCTAAGCAATCCCCCTCACACTCTGCAGTGCACATTCAATTCAAGTCCATGGCTTTTCTCCAGTAGCCTAATGTTATGCAAAGCAGCCAGGTAGACGCTATTGAGAATGTCTCGCCACTGACGGCGCGAACCTTCAGAGGCTATTGTTTAAACTTTAAGGTGTTAACGACCGCCGCTGACGGTGAGTGCATGTGGAGCACGCGCGAGCCCCCAGCCCCCACAGTCTCAGAACTAAGGGTACGCCGTACCCGCCCGTACCCCCTAGAGCTCAACCCTGAATATACAATACTATGCAAAACATCATACTATCATAACACAGTCACACTCGCCTGGATTACATCAGATCAGAGTTTGCGCAAGAGGGGAGGTGTCGAGGACGCGTGAGGACGCCCTAGCAGCAGCGTTGCCATGTCCGCTTATTATAAGTGACTTTGTGCTTCCTTTTCTGTAAAGTAGCTTGTAAATAAATATTGGTTGGTTGCGGGTTTTTGGCCTTGTTGCTTATTTGAGCTTCCTTCCTAAATGTTCTTTAAATCAGTGGTTCTTAAACATTTTCATGTGAAGGACCCCCCAAATATATTTGTCTCGTACAGGTTTGTGTTGTAAGAAAGTTTCAAACAAATCTTCAAACATTCCACATTTTATTTAAAGATTTTTTTGAAAATAGCAGATCTACAAGCTCACAACGTATCGCGACCTTGTAGATCGGCTATTTTCAAATAGCTGATTGATTTATACAGTACAGTTACAGCAGAATAGTCGCTTCTTTTTGGCCTTGTTTTCATAGACCATGGTTGCTTATTTCTCTCACAAAAATCTGGCAACACTGCCCTAGCAGTGTTTTCACACAGTAACAGTAGTGGAACGGAACCCTCCTCGGCCCTCATTGGAGTGTCAGACCAAGATCTTGAAACGCTCACCATCCATGATCCACACACACATTTCTCTAGACTAGTTTCTACACAACTCCACTCAGTCCTGGCGTGGTGGTGCCCCCAGAAGCTGGGTTATTAAGAAGCTGGGTTATTAAGGCGACACTGTGCAAGACGGGACAGATCAGAAGTGATCGAGATCAAAATAAAGATCAAAGAGAAAATAATCTCCGCACTGTAAGTATTATTATTCGACATTGTGTACAGCAGCTCTACGTAAGTCAGTGCCAGCAGCAGCAGCAGCAGCAGCAACGCACGTATAGAGTCGGTGTTTTTAATGGTGATCATGTTAATATTGCCCTAGCCTTGTATCAAGACTATCCTCATAGATGTATTTAATTGATTTTGACATTTGCATAATCTATGATCAGACTCGATTAAATACATCTATGATATAGTCTTGATCCGAGGCTAATATTGCCCTTGATTTGACACATTGTTTCCAACTGAGTCGCTGTGATGATGATGTCGCAATCGCTACAAATGTTGCCACATTAAATCAGATCTGCTGTTGTTTTGTTTGGTCATAATAAAGGCGTTTTGACGCGGGGGTTGCTGTACGGATTGGGAGGAAGGATCTGTCACGCATTAAACGCGGAGTAGTTCGTAAAAGAAACATAATAACATTGCCTTGGATTGTTTAATTAGTGTGTATGCTGCCTTAATAATTAATTCATAGCTGTCTGACTGCATTACAGACGCACGTCTTTCGGGGCTGCGCTTCCCTAAACACTGTTGGGGGGCTTTCAGTGGTGTGTGTGTGTGTGTGTGTGTGTGTGTGTGTGTGTGTGTGTGTGTGTGTGTGTGTGTGGGGTGTGGGGGGGACTATTTGTTTTCCCTTCTCATTATATTGACGAGTACTTCTTGTTTCTCTCGACTAGATTACTGTGTGCGTGTTTATGGAGAGATGTCATGTCACACATTCCAGATATGCTGCTGCTAACACACACACACACACACACACACACACACACACACACACACACACGCACACGCACAGCACACACACACGCACACACAATCAGTCTGCCACGCTATTGGCCAGATGGCTCTACGTACTGATGGCGTTGTACTGTACAAGGGCCTGTAATGTTTAACACTGGCAGGACTGCATGAGAAATGCTCTCTGTACCCGACAACAATGGTGTAAAGTAACTAATTACATGTGCGCAAGTACTGTACTTAATCACAATTTGAGTTTTTTTTTACTTTACTGGAGTGTTTCCAATTTTCAATACTTTTACTTCTACTCCACTACATGTCAGAGGAAAATATTGCACTTTTACTCCACTACAATTATTTGAAAACTTTAGTTTAATACTAGTTACTTTTGTAGATATGAATTAAAATAAATTAAAATAAATATATTATAAAACAAGCTCACAATGCATGACGTTGTGAGCTTGTAGATATGCTCTTTTCAAACATTTTAGTACTTTAACGTTTGGTACTTTAAGTATATTTTGGTGCCAATACTTTTCTTTTACTCAAGTAACATTTTGAACACAGGACTTTTACTTGTAATACAGAGTATTTTTATATTGTGGTATTGTTATTTTTACTCAAGTAAAATATCTGAGTACTTCTTTCACCACTGCCCAACAACACACTGACAGACTGTACAAAGCCAATTCCCAGTGTGTTAAAGTTATAGGTAAATGTCCATTTTGATATTGCCATTTCCAAGTTATGTGCGTGTCTAATTCGTTTTAGGCCTATATCATATGTTCAGGAAGAGGTGTGTCATCTCTAGACTTTGAGTTGTGTTACACTTGTACTTTAAATGGCCATTGCTCCTGGTTGTATTTATCTATCTATTGTGTAATCATTAATAAACAAGGTGTATAATAATAGATTTGTAGAATCAGAACCTCAGGCCTTAATGGGGTGGAATCGAGGTAGAATCTGACTCCTCAGATATTTGATGGCCAACGTCTTACAGATAAATATTATCAATAGTTTCTGTCTTGTGTGTGATTGTGATAAGGCCAATTGCTTGTGTTTTGACATTGCTATATGGTCTTCCTATCTACAGTATGTCTATGATTCCTATTAACTCCATGATTTTTGTGTGAGCCCAGTTGCTCTAGGACCTCACACAAAAATCATGGAATCATGGAGTCTAGGTCATGTCATGTCAATGACCCCCAAATTGATTATGTATTAGGTGGCCACAGACACCCACTTGCCAGGCAGGGACCCCTTAAGAGAATATTTTTGTTTGTTAGATTAGTTCTAGTACAGAATTGAATTATACACCTCTACTGTCGAGGGAGATAACCGTGGAGAGAGTGAAAACCTATGATCTGAATCTGTCATTATTTTGTTATAGTTTTTATTGATAGTACAACACAGTAGAGGGAGAGACAGGAAACAGTGACATGCTGCAAAGGTCGTCGGCCTCGGGACTCGAACCACGACTCGCTGTCAGCCTGACAGCGAGTTGAGGCTGCTATGTGCCTTAACCGCAAGGCCAGCGGCGCCCCAAAAATCTGACATTGTTTTACATTCACCCTCATTGGGCTAACTAGTCGATTAAATAATAGTGAAATTAAACTGTTCCTCATTTCCCTGGGCATTTCAGGACCCCACAATTTGAGAACCACAGGTCTAGGTTCCCCGATTATTACTCAGTAGGTTACAATTGAGTCTGCATTTTATAGGCATGCCCCCTAGTGGGTGAAGCTGAGACTGCAAGTGACATTCCAGTGCTACCTAAACCATAACCTCGCATCACCAGTCTTTCCACCTCGGAGGAAAGCCTGGTCTGCGTTCCAGAAGACAACATATGATCCGGTCTAGACCACGCCTACTGAAAAGAAAAAAGAATCATCTTTCCGGATTCTGCCCATCCGGTTTTGCGGTGCCGCTTTGTTTTGGTTCCCCAATCCCTATTTAAATGGAATAGAATTTCCCCGTGGGATAATACCGACGCTGAATAGTCTCCGGATAGTGCACGCACATTTACATTTAAAAAATAAGCTAAACAATGCCGCATCAAGGATTTTATTAGCACGGACCTATTTTGGGGTGAGACGTCTTTCCGGTTCTGCCCATCCGGCCACTTTTTCTTTTTTTTTACTTCCGCTCCCGACCGGATCATATACCCGAAAATGGAATGCTGCCCAGGCTACCTAAACCATCCTGTTTCTGTGATGTCATGACAGTCATGCGGATCTGGAGGCAGAGGTCTTGGATTATGTACAGACAGAGTTCAACAGACAGTTCCTAGGTTACAGTAGTAGGGTCGCACTTACCATGCAGATCAGTTCTGCCCCAGATTTTGAACACCAGACTTACAGTGTGCATATACACTCGAGTGACCGCAGTGTCACGCCAGCCCTTAAACACATTAACCCCGTCCCGGCGTCCCTATTTTCATTTTCAAAAATGTCAGAAAATAGCAGATCTACAAACTCACAGTGTCACATCGGAATGCGTTGTGATCTTGTAGATCTGTTGTTTTCCGCCATTTGTCGTACAACAAACAAAGCATAATAGGGCTTAAGTGGTTAACTGCTGTACTCGGCTTCCTCTGCCCATGGTGAGGCTGGAGGGCCAAAGTAATGTAAAGACCGGATGCTGTCTTGTGATGTGTTCAGTCAGAGGTGACGCTAGGCTAGACTGTACACTGGAAGATTTCTCAGTGCTCTCAAGACCCATTATTATGGGTTGTCTGCTGCCTATACTACGATAACGGTGTATATGCATGCATGCACTCTTCTGTCTTCACTGATGGACACAGTGAATAACGCAAGAGCATTCATCCTGTAAAAACATTGACAAATGTTCATGCCATGGCATTAACTTTGACCTTGCACTTTGTAAATCGCTCAGAATGAATTGGAAATTGGCTTTGATAAGGGCAGCATCTCTCTCACTCTCTTTCTTCCTCTCTCCCCTGATTACTTCCCTCTATCTCTCTTTGCCTTTATTTCACTCTCTCTCTCCCTCCCCCTCTCTCTCATGACTTATGGATGACTTCAAGCAGTCAGTCAGCCAGCATTGCCTTAGCTCATAGTATAACACCAAAAACAAAGGAGTTAACAACCTCTTTGCCCTGGCTGGATTGTCCTGTTTGAACTCTCAAATTACATGTAGGATATGCAAATTCCAAATTCCTTATCCACGTGTAATGTCTTCAACAAGGACATCTGCCTCCACGTTCCAGACATTCTACGAAGGCTACTTAACCCATTAAGACCTGAGGCCGATTCTCAAACTTTTTTGTAATTTATTCAAAATCTTTCAAGATTTTTCTAAAATGTTCAAAAATAGCAGATGTACAAGCTCGCAGCGCGAAGTGACTCGCTGTGAGCTTGTAAATCTGCTATTTTTGAATAGCCAATGCTAAAATCGAAAATGACAGATGCTTTCCCGGTTTTAATGGGTTAAAATCTATATACATACTGTACGTTATTCATTTTATTACTGTTATTTTTGTATCAGCAGTGTTATTACACACGCACGTGTGTGCGCGCGCACACACACACACACACATCTTGGTATACACAGACAACCTGTTGAACCTGATACCTCATATTATGAGAGAGTAATATGGTTTCAAATAAGTGATCTTGTGCCGCCACTTTTATACACTCAAAGCACCACAATGGACATACTGTATAAGCTCCCAAGCTTTATTGCGTTCTATTCTTTTGACAAATATATTTTTTATTATATGCATTTTGTCAATATAGATGTCAATCAAAATGTCATTTACAGTTCTATTACATTACATTTTATCATATATTATTTACTGACCCTTAAAATAGCCTTGAAAGGGAAGCATTCAATCTTTCGTGAGAGTTGTATTTGACAGCTGTCTAGTCTAGATAACAGTCCTCCTAGGATCTTTTTCCGTTTACATAACTGCTTTCATATTTAAGCTCATATATCGGGTCAAAGGTCCTGGTAGCTCATAATCCATGAGAAATCTGCTTATATGGGTGAAATATTGCATCAGGCCCATTCACTCTCCATACTGTCAGGTGCTTAAGGGCACCAGACTCATGGGCTTCATTCACGTATAAGCCTGATTTATACTTCGTTGTGTGCTGGTGTCCTGTGCTGAATATAGCAGAACAACGAGCACGGGACACCATCGTATGACGAAGTATAAATCAGTCTATAGTTTCTGGCTCAACGTTAGATAGATAGGGTTGTCATTGACTGACTGAATGCATGCACTCTTGAAAAAAAAATGTTTAAGAAATAGTGAAAATACTGATCTACAAGCTTGTGACTGACCTTGTAAATCAGCTATTTTCACTAGTTTGGGTCCCGGGCAAACGTCTAATTTCAAATTTTGGATCTTGAACTAAAGAGTTTGGGAACCACTCGTTTATAATAATAATACATACGATTTACAGTTTATAGGCCTAGCGCTTTTCTAGGTACTCAAAGTCGCTTAACAGAAACAAAATAAAAACAACTTTAGTAGGAAAACGTAGTTGAAAAGGTTAAAAAAAACTATAAAAGAAAAGTAAACACAGGGGGTTGGGATTTATGTAGGGAATGCGAGTCTGAAAAGGTGGGTTTTTGAGTGTGGTTTTAATTTGTGGTGAGTGTGGGGGCAGCTCTGGTGTTGGCTGGGAGTGAGTTCCACAGTGAGGGGGGCGGCCACCGAGAAGGCCCTGTCACCACAGGTTCGCTTATTTGTCTTGGGGATGTCCAGGAGGTTGGCATCACCTGACCTGAGGGAGCGGGAGGGGGCAATATATATATAATATATATTGTATGGCCCAGGCCAACAGACCTTATTGTATCACCATGAATCTGTCTCTCAAGGCCCCATGTCACTGTGTCAAAAGTGAGGTTTAGTATTATGTTTTGGTACACTGCCGGTCACAAGTTGGACCTTCACCATATCGAGACCTCAGTCTGCACACGTGACAAGCGTGTCTTGTTTTTTGTTTTGTTTTGTTCATTACATTCCTGGATCACTGAGCAGCAGAACAAGTTTTCATTTGAGTCCTGTTCCGAAAACACTGATCTTATAAAACTAACTGAGTGACTTGATAAGGAAGACATTAAATCACTGTTGTGAAAATATCTAGCAGTAAGAAGAGACTTGAGGGGAAGGAATTGCTTCCTGCTTTTACTACCAGTAGAGTGTAAAATTGTATATTAAGTGGAGGCTTGATGTAAACAAAGGGATGAGGCAGTTACAAAAAAAACTCAATCACATTTTGTTTTCATAGACATTTTTGCTGCATCTCAGTAAATTGTCAACAGTTTGAGTTTGATCAGTGCCCCCCCTCATTTAACCCATTAAGAAGCCGATTCTACTATGTCTTCTAAATCCTAACAGTTTTCTGAAAAACGTATGTTTCTATATCAGTGGTTCTCAAACCTTTTCATGTCAAGGACCCCCAAAATGATATGTATTTGGCCGCCGACCCCCATCTCAAAATATTATGTTCCAGGGACCCCAGAAGCAAAGATTTGAGTTAAAAATGTTCGCTTTAAAAGAATATATGTATTCAAAGTTTTGTACACATTTTCATGATTTTAAAAAATAGCAGATCTGCAAGCTCGTAGTGCGGCACTCGGTGCCGCGCTATGAGCTTGTAGATCTGCTATTTTTGAATAGCCAAACTGTAAAATAATGCTTTTTAGCTAAAATAAAAAAAATCACACCCAGTGTGAAGAGAGTGGTGCCTTTGAAAGTGTAACTGGTTGCATCCTTGTGTTGCAATCAGCAACAATATGTTGTCACGTGAAGCTTGACCAATCAGCCGTGCTCAAACATACGGACGGACATACGGACGGACGGACATACGGACACACGGACAAAGTCAAATGTAGGAGTGGTTGGCACCACTCAAAAATTACACAGATGCGTTCCAGGTCTTAATGAGTTAAACAGAGTTGTCATAAATATTAGTATATAATCTCCTTATCATCTTGGACTTTGAAAGTGAAACCCTTTTCACTCTCTATTATTATTATTATGATTATTTATTTATTTATTTATTATTATTATTCACACACTGCAAATTCTGCATTCTGAAATATCTGACACGATATTGAAGTGAGAAGTGAGAACTTGAGAAACTGCAGGTCTGTCATGAATCCTGACAGACTCTGATAATGTGGAATTCTAGTCTTGGCAACATTCAAGATTCAAATGAAAGACTTTATTGTCCATTAATGCAGAATGAAAATGTGTCTTCCGCTGGTGCATGGCTCGTGTAGAAATACAATACACTATATATAAGAACAAAAATATTGTTTAATAGTGTTTGGAGAAGTTGCATAAAAACACATGATTATTGAGAAAAGTGTGTGTGTGCGGGGTTAAGTCAGTATGACCTTAAAGAAGTTAAGAAGTTGACCATTGACAGAAATATGTGGGCTAGCTCAGCTCAGATTCAGAACACATCATATTGTATATGCAGTACAATGTGTGCGGTTTAGTTTTATAAAGGCCATCATGCAGGCAAACGGTTTAGCTTGCTAACAATATTCATTTGGGGGCACCAGATTAATTCCATTACATAACCTTTGGTAATATAGCCGACCACTAAGAAGCCTACAATGAAAGCTTAATATCTGGAGCATAATTATGTCATGGTTGCAGTCAGCAGGACCTTACTGTGTGGTGTTGGGCCAGGGAGGGTCACTAAAGAGATTAAACCTTGCCACCTAATTCTTGTGGGATAACCGGAGGTGAAACCCCTGGCTGGCACACATTTGAAGTTCTTCCATTGTGCTTTTCTGTACTCGCTTGTGGTTCTGCAGCGTCTCACTAGACTAGAGAGACACTAGAAAGAGAGAGCAAAACATAATGGATGATGTGAGACAAAGGTCCCAAGTGATATTCAAACCTATGACATCACAACTACTGTAGGAGAATGGCCGGGCCATTGAAACGCCCCATGACTTCTATACAATGTCATTCATCCTTCTTCATTATCCTACTATAATCCTACTATAATTCTAGTAACCTGACGGTGGGTGGGTGGATGGAGTCCTGGGTCTCCGATCAAACTGCGCATGCGTTGCTTCGCGTGTGTGTGTGTGTGTGTGTGTGTGTGTGTGTGTGTGCGCGCGCGTGTGCGCGTGCGTGTCGTTGCCAGGTTTCGCGAGAGAAACAAGCAACGAGGTCTATGAAAACGAGGCCAAACCAAACGAACCCTATACCACCAACATTGGCCCTACAGCGCTTACAGTACGCCGACATGGCAACACCGAGACCCCGCCCACTCTCTGACTGTCTACAATTCTTTCTGTGGAAAGTAAACACAACACCAGACGGCCCCGGGCCGGGCCAGTAACATGCCTACGCCATTCTCCGTCCTGATATATATATATATATATATACGCCCGCGGAGAGGGGTGACCGCGGGCCGGGGGGGGCGCGCGCGGGGGACAAACCGCGCGACAGGACGTGCATTAACCCCACATTTGCAACTGGGTAGCGTTAGCAATTAGCATGCGCCTAACACTCACCCTGCGTTTTAACAGCGGGCAACTCTCGGGCGATGCCGGGCAACATCGCCCAAAATATAATGAAAGTCTATGAGAGCCGGCGATCGGGCGAAGTGGGCGGGGGGGTGATGAAAGATGGATTTTCTTTATCTTTTTGGGCGATATCACCCGGCATCGTCCAGAGTTGCCCGCTGTTAAAACGCACCGTAACGCTAATGTTAACCAACGCTGCTGTCGTCACTCAAACGGCTACGTTAAACATCTTATCAACAACCTGTATGAACGTTAGTGTGGTCAATGTCATCAATGCTAACTAATTAGCCCGTTGAACAGTGTTATTTTGGTGACTTTTGTGGATTTCTGTGATACAATGTCACGAGGTAGCATCTCAGAGTGTTATGTCACAGTCCGACTGAATAGCTTAGCACTTCCAGTCGTTCCTTCACAATAAAGGTTGCAACAAACTCATCAGGCTCACAACGCGTCGCCATGCGTTGTGAAAATAGCTGATCTACAAGCTCACAACGCCTCGCGATGCGTTGTGAAAATAGGGAGATGGGGAGAGAGAGGGACGGAGAGAATACTCAAATACCTTGAACATGAGTAAAAATACTTAAAAGTACTGAAAAGTTGAAAAAAGAGTAAAAATACTTAAAGAATGATGAAAACACTACAAATACCTAAAAGTTGATAAAAACACTACAAATACCTAAAAGTTGATAAAAACTGTAAACATACTTAAAAATCTCAAAAAAAGGAATTTAAAAAAAAATCCAAAAAGGTAGCACATCCAAAAATGTCAATCAGACATTATGCTCTGAGGAAGGCTCATAGCCGAAACGCGTAAGCGTTCACTTTATTGGTGTGCCAATAAAAAAGTGGAAATGTGAGTAATTTGTCCTCCATTTAATTGACATTTTTGGATGTGCTACCTTTTTGGATTTTTTTTTAAATTCATTTTTTTGATATGTATACTGACTTTGGGTCTAGCACTCCACTGAGAAAACCCATTGTTGATGCGCAACCTCTTTTTCTTATATACTTAAAAATCTGTAAAAAAAACTTTAAAGCTAATAAAGTCATTAACAACACTTTCAAGTAAATACATTGAGTAACAATACTTACTTAACTACTACTACAAATACTCTTTTAGTACCGCCTCTTTTAGTACCGCCTCAATACCAGCTTCAATGCATTACTGAAATTACATTTATATGAAATACATCACAACACCCTCCTATAATATAAAAAAAACAGCCGAAGGGGTCCGCCATGTTCCACAGGGGTGCGCGGGCCCCCAGGGGGTCCGGGGACACCCAGGAAAATAAAAAAGAAATGTTGAATTTTTTTCTTTTTTCTTTTTCACTTTTGGAATTTTTTGTCCCACGCTTTTGGTACCCCAAAATAGGGGGGCGCCATGACGGGGCGCGCGCGGGGGAGAAACCGCGCGACAGGACGTGCATTAACCCCAACTTTGCAACTACTTTCGCCTGCGCCCTTCACCGGGTATGGTCTAGTAATAATAATAATGATAGATACATAGCATGTACGTAGGCCATAGTGCTATTCAAAATACCCAAAGTTGCTTTTCAAAACAATTAAAATAACTTTATTAAGGCCAAAGATGAAAACTAAGCAACATTTTTTTATATCGGAAGAATGAAATTTGAATGAAGGAGGGAAGGGAAGGCAAGTCTGACGAGGTGGGTTTTGAGGGCAGTTTTAAACGAGCCAGGTGGGGCAGCTTTGATGTGTGTTGGGAGTTTGTTACAGAGGGAGGGGGCGGAAACAGAAAAGGCCCATATTCAATTCAACTTCCTGTAAAATAGGCTTATTTATTGTTTACATAACTTAACCTGAAAAGTACAATACACTCTGATGAACATTATACTGTTTGGTTTGTCTCTGTTTAAAAATCTGTTTTTTTTTATTATTTTACTATTTGTCTTTTTACTTATTTTTTGCTGTCTTGTTTTTTTTTGTCTTTACTGTCTTTTGTCTTGTTGTTATGACCTTGGTGGGGGTTGGAAGAGTGGGGGGTTGGGGAAATAAGATGTTGGATACAGTACAATGTACATGTATGTTTATTGTCTGTTACATATGGAAAAAGTATTATTTAAAAAAAGTTTGACTCTTGTTGACTACTTAAACCACGAGAGATTCTGCATCAAAAGCAACTAGTTAATTTCCTCTTGTTCCAGATTAGTTCACAGTTTGTTGTCTCAAGTTATAATTGAAGTTCTCTAACCACAGCATTATATTTTCTTTTCTTTTTATCCCAGTGGGTTCACAAGTCCAGACATTTGTAATCAGACTGATCTCCTAACATGTTGGTGACTCCTGCTGTGGTTACCCAAAGTGAAACTAAATGCCACTTATCAGTTAATGGAAACACAGCTCCTGTTGATGCTAGAAGTGCCCTAAAGCTCTCTTTGCAACAGGTGACCAGATGTCCTGCAGCCCATTAGGTATTATGTCTTTACGGTCAGCTTTGGTGGTAGAAAAATCTGCCTTGACCCCTGGACTAATAGTACAGTATGGCATTATCTGGCCATTATACTGTAGTTATACTATAACCTTTTTTTTTGGACAATGGTTTTGTGTAGTATGACTTTGCTATTCTTTTTTTCATTCAATTTGTATAGAATTTCACAAAATACAAAAACTATAAACAAACAACATAGCGCCCCCCCCCACTAGCTTGATCACCCCAACACATTGATTGCATCATTGTTTAGTCAGAAGGTCTTTCAGATCTAAATCAAATTTGTCCATAGCAAAATTGTGGCTTGTCGAGCATTAACTCTTGCTGAAGACAGTTCCAGGTATGCAATGTCCAAATGACATAGTACTAGTCCATACCCGTGGGGGGAGATGCCCACATGATCTGGCAACCCGGGAGGAAGTTCGTCCCATAGCTCGCGGGGCCATCCCACAGCTGGGCAGCCGTTACCATGGCGACATCTTTTACACAAAAACGCTAATAAACAGCTGAGATTTGGTGAAATCTAAAAACGGGCTTCGCTGTTCCGTGCACATGGTAATGGTCAATGGTTGTGTGCAAATTCAGTTCAATTGCTCCAGCCACTGAGGAGAACCGGGAAGAACAAATTTTGGCCACACCACCACAGAGGTTTGTAGAATTATAGGAGGATTTAGTATTTACATTACTTTTTTATTACTTTATTGTTGACAACATAGACTATTTTTTTAGATAAGTTGTGATGACATAGTTTAGGCAGTGACTGTTTTGATGACATACAGTAGCATAATTACTTTTTTACAGCATGGCATCTAGGGTGTGGGCTGTCTAAAGGAGCGTTGTTTGTGTGTGTGTGTGTGTGTGTGTGTGTGTGTGTGTGTGTGTGTGTGTGTGTGTGTGTGTGTGTGTGTGTGTGTGTGTGTGTGTGTGTGTGTGTGTGTGTGTGTGTGTGTGTGTGTGTGTGTGTGTGTGTCTCTCTGCCCACCCATTTGTGGGTCAGATCCATTTTTCGTGCGTTGCGAGTGAATATCCCTTTATTTTTTGTTTCCTAAATTTTGTCATTAATTATTATTTTAAAAGATGTTCTAAAGATTTCCACAAAGATTCACCCATTTTCATGAGTTGAAAACAAATTAAAACATTTTTCAAAATGTATTTCATAAATAACCATGTGATAATAATCACAGAAATTCCCTAAATTAGAAAAAAATATTAAAAAAAGTAGTGAAGATAGCAGATGACAGGCAAGCTCATGTTGTGAGCTTGTATATCAGCTATTTTCGCTGGTTTGGGTCCCGAGCAAACATCTGATTTCTCTTTTGGGTCCTGAGCTAAAATGTTTGGGAACCACTGCTGTAAAGAATGAAGCGGGGCTGGAAGGAGGGAGCATTAGAGGAGTCTAGAAAGAGGAAGGACAGATATAGGATAGAGGGATTGATGGAGAGAGAGAGAGAGAGAGAGAGAGAGAGAGAGAGAGAGAGAGAGAGAGAGAGAGAGGTGGGTGAGAACGCGTAACGCCCTTGCATTCCTTGCTGAGGATTAGTAGTCACAAGTTATAGGTCTGCCTCTGGCCTGCATTCTGCGAACGCCTCAGCTCCATTAGAATGTTCTAAAACCATATATCCTTTCCTTCCGTTGTGTACATACAGTACACACTTACACTTACATGTAATGAATATTAACCCGAGGCTGCCTCTGAAAAATCTTTCTACATTTCTCCATTTTCCACACAAATTCTAGTGAACGTATGGTTGGTGTGAAATTGGTATTCTGAAGATGTCAAATGTTAAAATAAATCCATGGACACCAACAGCAAAGTCAGCTGTTGTTTCCTTTTGCGTGTTTGTGTGAGAGGTCATTTGACACATTTTTCAAGGCAGATTCTGATATTTTGGAAAACAGAAAGGCTGATATCACCTGATTTTTTTCTCTCTACCAAAGATTACAATATATACATAATTAATGAACTCTGTACCCAAAAAGGCATCTGACTCTACTGTCTGTGCACGTGCCTTCCATTCTGGACAGTCAGACATGCTTACTGTTTTTCCCTATTTTACAATTCTAGCATTTAAAGTAGTGCTTGAAAGTGTCTTTGTTATGCATTCAAAATACTGTACATGTGAAACAAACAAAAACTTGAAATTAAATTTGTGGACAACAAAACTTATATCGGTGACCTTAGCCTCCGGTCCTGATATGGACAAAATGCTTTGCAAATTTTGGCCTCGCCTGACATATTGATCAAACCGATATAATGGATTAAAGGATTCACCAAAAATGGCATGATTTATTTGTGTCTGTCTGTCTATACACATTGAACATTAGCCTACATCTACCCTCTTGTCTGTTGATACCCAATTTACCAAACATGTGTTACCTTCTGACAGTATGAGGCAAAATAACATCTGAACGTTTGTCAGATTGGCTCTGAAGTATAGACCAATTATTTGTTGCATTGCAACACGTTGTGAGCTTATATTTTCGCCGAACATTCACCCCCGATTAGGGACGCTAGGGTTTAAGTGGTTAAAGAAGACTTCAGTGTCAAAATGGCCATTGCTGTTGATCGTGTTCCCAGGCAGTCCCATCATGTGTATAAGTCTAGTGTGCGAGTTTGGTAGTTAGACTCGAGATGACTTTGGAATGTGTGTCTGTGGTGCTAGAGGAATCTGGAGTGACACACACTCACGTACACACATTATTCTCTCGGTCTCGCTCAGCCAATGTTTGAGTGAGTTATTAAACCAATTGATGTGGGTTGTGTGTGCAAAGTTTTATATCTGAGCCTTTTTTAAGATTCCAAATCAGATTCACATTTCAGTGTTTGGTGACTGTCTGATACACAGTCAAATCAGTGTTAATTTATCCATCTGTAACTCAGAGATAGGGCTTGGCAAGTTGGCATGACTCGTTGCCCTCTGGACAAACCCGGGTAGCTGGCCCCGCACGTCCTACAGACTCCTTCCCACTGACTCTCCTTCTCCCTCTACTGCTAAGGGACATTTCGGTTTAATTCCTGCTTGGACACCATCACAGCGGGTCTTGACTTAGGTTTAACCAGTTGAACCTTTGCCATCCTGGTATATCGATACCCCAGGTAGCATTCATGTCCAACTAATTACCCACCAATGCTGCTGAGTCAGGCTGTCAGCCGACAACTTATTGACTGTCCCCTTTTCTTCCCCCGTGTGTGTATGTGTGTGTGTTGTCCAGGTCCTGAGGTGAGTGTGTGTGTACGTGTGTGTGTGTGTGTGTGTGTGTCCAGCCACCACCATGCCGCTGTTTGGTAAATCCCACAAGAGCCCTGCAGACATCGTCCGCACGCTGAAAGAAAACCTGGCTATCTTGATCAAACAGGACAAGAAGACGGACAAGGTAGAGGACCACACAACTCTCTCTTTGTAGTGTTAGGTGACAGCCGTGTGTGTGTGTGTGTGTGTGTGTGTGTGTGTGTAGAGTTGGAATCCGGAACCGTAGGAACCGGATCCAACATCAAGAAACCGGAATCAGCTGGTATGTGGACTTCACGTCTGCTCTACAATTACAATACCAGTGTTTCTCAAACATTTTTATTTCAAGGACCACCATAACTGAGAGTGTACGAATGGAACGGGTCCATTTGGTTCTATTTGTCCACTCAGAGTTACAGATCTGTAAGGGTCCATTAAGAGGGAATCGTTAAGGAACCAGAATTATAAAAATCCTAAAGGATCCCTACTGTGTGTGTGTGTGTGTGTGTGTGTGTGTGTGTGTCCAGGCCCCAGAGTGACAGCACTCTGTGAAAGTAGAGAGCAGAACAACCTGGTCCTGTCATCTACTGACACCTCCCTGTCAAGCCCTGTCTTCTCCCCGTGTCTCTCTCTCTCTCTCTCACACACACACACACACACACACACACACACACACACACACACACACACAGAGATGCTAGCCAGGTCCTTGATCGTATTGTTAAGTTTGTCTTGGTACTGTGGAGGTTCATGTTTCCATGTTATGAAATGCTTGCAGGTCTGTGTTTTCAGCAGTTACGCTACGTAACTGTGTCCATCTCCACCCATAAACATTATGCCTGAATATGTAGAAAGTCAACTTTTCCATGGTGTACATTTCACTGACAGTTTTCCAATTGACCACTGTGGGTGGATTATTAGTTTTTCGTTTTTTTTGCTGTGTGGATAATTTCATATTGGTAATTGAAAATGCAGTTGAATTAGTATTGTCGGTAGTGTTCATTGGCAGTATGAATAATTTGGATTTAGAATGTTGAAGATTTTCTTTTCCTTTCTGTCGCAGGCATCTGAGGAGGTGTCAAAGTGCTTGGTGTCCATGAAGGAGATCTTGTACGGCAGTAATGACAAGGAACCACACACAGAGACAGTCGCCCAGCTGGCTCAGGAACTCTACAACAGTGGCCTACTCATAACGCTGGTAGAAAACCTCCAGGTCGTCGACTTTGAGGTAAGAAGGATATTAACTCATTCACTGCCTGAATTATTTCTGGCCCCGTTTGCCCACTGCCAAGATTTTTCATTGAAAAAAAAAGTACTCAGGAGCCGAGATACAGAATCTTTAAGTTAACAAGGAAGTGGATGGGAGTCTAGATTTTCGAAAAATCATATCTCTGTGGTCTTTGGGTCAAATTTAAAAAAAAATGTAAAAAAAATAAACTTTTTTTTTTTTTTTTTTTAATAATTCGTTTTAGTCGTTCTAGGCAGGCATGGCTTATGGGACAGAAGTTGTTTTAGTCGTTCTAGGCAGGGAATGAGTTAAAGGGGATCTATTATGTTTTTCCTTATTTTATAATAATGTTACGTCAGGTGTTCATATTAAATGTGTCAAGATTTTCTAATAATGAGGTAAACCACAGTAATGATGAAGTAATCGGTGCTGCTTTCTCTCTGAAGTGGGTGTTAGGCATGGAGCTCTATGGTTTGAGCCTAGCTTAGGTTTTTCATGTTATATGGCAACACTGCCCCCTGTTGTCATTAATTATCAGTTCCTAAAAGCCATGACTGTGCTGCAAATTAACAATTTCGTCTTTCATTTTTATTTCTTATATCTGTCTGCACTCAAGAAAATGTCACCAGGTTAGTTAAGTGATATTAAAGGATGTGTGTTTCTGTGTCTAGGGGAAGAAAGATGTATGTCAGATCTTCAACAACATCCTGAGGAGGCAGATCGGGACGAGGAGCCCCACCGTTGAATACTTCTGCTCTCATCAAGAAATCCTCTTAATACTGCAGAAGGGGTACAAACACAGTGTTTGATTAATTGATTTTCACACGGTGGCCATTTGGTTCTCATGACACTTATGCCCCCTTAACACCTGGCATTAAAATTCTAATTGGCATAGTCATCACTTTATTAAGTGTTGCGTTCTTTCTCTAGGTACGAGACGCCGCAGGTGGCGTTGAACTGTGGGATCATGCTGAGGGAGTGTATCCGTCACGAGCCCCTGGCCAAGGTAGTGCTGCACTCGGAACACTTTCACTGCTTCTTCAACTACGTGGAGATGTCCACCTTTGACATCGCCTCTGACGCCTTCGCCACCTTTAAGGTAGCTGAAATCCTATATTCTTTTTCAGTTTTGCTCATTTATGCAGGATATGTATTTAGTCCAGTAATATTTAGTCCTGTGGTTTATGCATTTAGCCACTTAAACCCTATATTGACGTATTTGCTTTATACAAAGCACACTCCTTTTTTATTGTTGCTGAATGTTTTCCGGAGAATAGGGACGTTAGGATTCATGTAGTTAAAAAAGTGTATGCGGGATTGTCAATATATCCTATCATAGACTTAGAACAAACCTCTGTTTTTCTCTCCTTAAGGACCTTCTGACAAGACACAAAGTGATGGTAGCCGAGTACCTAGAACAGAACTACGATGCTGTGAGTACCTTCACAAAAACACTAATGATGTACAACAGGATCACATTGACCATATTCACATAGCAGTCATTTTGATTGTTTACTTCATACTCGGCACTGGGATACTTCACCAGAGTAAGAAGTAAGTAAAATGGCCACCGTTAAATTAGCCTACACTTGCCCTATAGAATAATAACATTGTCTAATATCGGCACTGTCGGGCAGACACCTTGTATCTCCATATTTCAACTATCTACGTTTGTTCTTAAATAAATGCCCTACTTCGTCATACTATAGTATCACACAAAAATAGCTGATCTACAAGCTCACAACGATGTGTTATGATCTTGTAGATAGGCTATATTTGTTTCTTTTTTATTTATTTATTTTTAATAAAAAAAAAAACGTTCAAGTGCAAGGAAACTTTTGTAAAGGTTTGGGTTGCGTAGATACCTTGCCATGATGTAACTCCAAAGGTGGGCAAGATATCAAAAAATTGTTACTCCATTGATTAGAAATTGATCATTAAAAAAACAGTTTTGGACATAAGAGGTTCCCACCCTACAGCCATGATATGGAAAGACAATAATTCACATTTTGATAGTTGTAGCTTTATTAGTAGTACCACACAACACAGTTACCAATAGATTAGATCTGACAGGTTTTCTGCCCACAGGATTGTTTTGTATGCTGTGTGTGATTGAGGTGTGCTTCTCCTGTCATTGCAGATTTTTACAGAGTATGAGAAGCTGTTGCACTCTGAGAACTATGTCACGAAGAGGCAGTCGCTAAAGGTTTGACTGTAGTTTTTCAGCATCTTCTCCTCTACTAATACTATTACTATTACAACTAGAAGTAGTAATCAGTAGTAGACTGCTACTTGCCTCTAATTCAACTGTGACAATTTACTCAACAAACCAGTAACTGCTCTATAGGTCCTAATTATATTGATTGGTTACTATCCACTAAACAATAAATTAAGAGAAGGACACTGTACAGTGGTTCTTGGCTCAGTGGTTTCTAACCCCAGTCCAGTAAAGAAAAGCTGAGTACTTGCAGTACAGTAAATACAATAAAATAAAAGATTCAGCACACAGCTGTAGTTTACTATGCCCAGATGAAGGCCGAAATGTTGTGTACTACCTGTTGATATTACAGCAAACTTTATTCAGAGCTAAAGCTGTATGCAGACTTTTTTTCTTTTTCTTCACTGTTATTTTGTCTCGCACCAGTGACTACTGGATGTGCACAACATATCTCTTTGAACTAGTTACTTACAGTACAGTCCCAGCCAATAGCATGACAGCAGGCCACCCGCAGGGTATTTGGATAACAACAGAATAAGATGACCAATTAGCTAATTTTGCCCATATTTAGGATTGTCATTTTCTCATCCTACTTTACCTTATTGTTATGTGTGCCCATTAGTTGCTGGGTGAGCTGCTATTGGACAGACACAACTTCACAGTGATGACACGCTACATCAGCAAGCCAGAGAACCTCAAGCTGATGATGAATCTGCTCAGGGACAAGAGTCCTAACATCCAGTTTGAGGCCTTCCATGTCTTCAAGGTACACTACTCTGCTCCCGCAGACAAACATAAGCCTGATTTATATTTTGATGTATGATGGCGTCATGCACCAACAATATTTTTATATTTTCAAAACTAGCAGATGTACAAGCTCACAACGCATCACAAATGACGCGTTGCGAGTTATTTTTCTTTTAAACTTGGAGCATAGCTTAAGTGGTTAACTTTTAATTGTCCGCAGGTGTTTGTGGCGAATCCGAACAAGACACAACCAATCATTGACATCCTCCTCAAGAATCAGACTAAATTAATTGAATTCCTGAGCAACTTCCAGAAGGACCGCACCGACGACGAGCAGTTCAACGACGAGAAAACCTATCTAATCAAACAGATTAGAGATCTGAAGAAACCAGCTTCCTAGAAAAAAACAAAAAACTCCCAATCCCTGTGCCCCATAACTTTTTATCGCTAGGAATGAGACAAAAAATACCAATTATTAACCATTATTACTTATAGTGGTTATCTTATTGAAAAAAAAGATGTAAGACATTTGTATTTTTTCCCCTCTTTATGGTTCTTTTAAAAACACGTGCAAAGAATAGTTCCCAATCACTGATCTGTCTTTTGTGTTTGTATTTTTCTTTTTTCATGAATGTATCTATCTGTAGCATTTAGTGCCACAACAAATGAGGTTGGAGGCAATGTATTTGCTCTCTTGGGAGAACCAATGATCAAAATGCTCCAAATGGTCAATTTTTGTTGTTTCATTTTCAATTGCCATGTCCATGCAATACAACTGAGCTATCTAACAGTTCAGACCAATAAATTAAGGAATCATTTGCTGATTTGGCAGAGTACTGATTCAGGAGCAGACTAGTTGGACACAAATGTACATTTTGTTTAACAGCTGGTTTAACACTGTTTTCCTACTTTGGTTGCCCACAAACATCTTTATGCCAAAACAACCTTACTTATTCCAAATCAACTGACAACATATTTTTGTTCAGATAGCTTTGGGAATCATTTACATGTTCTTGGCCTAAATCTTAACAACTCTCTACACAGCTTGGCGAGAGTTTACATAATATATTTTACACACAGACAGTACATCGGTGGTTCTTAAAGGAGAATTCCGTTCATTTTAAGTGTTATGTTTGATGTGCGTCAAATCACTTACCAACGTAGAAATGAAAATCGCGTGACTCCACTGATCCCCCTATCGACCCCCACCGTTGGCATGATAGTAGGATGCTGGATAGCCCAAATTCGCCTATTTTAACAAATGCAAAGTCTGTTTTTTTGCTTCTAGTACTCATTGTTGAGTCCCATGATAATGTAACAGGCGCTAAAACTCCGAGAAGCTAACGGCTAATAACAGAACGAGCTAATGCTGGGGCTGCTTATCTCTCTGCATGGCAGCCCCAGGTTGCCAGGTCGGGAGAGAAACCGGCAACCAGCATTAGCTCGTTCTGTTATTAGCCGTTAGCTTCTCGGAGTTTTAGCGCCTGTTACATTATCATGGAACTCAACAATGAGTACTAGAAGCAAAAAAACAGACTTTGCATTTGTTAAAATAGGCGAATTTGGGCTATCCAGCATCCTACTATCATGCCAACGGTGGGGGTCGATAGGGGGATCAGTGGAGTCACGCGATTTTCATTTCTACGTTGGTAAGTGATTTGACGCACATCAAACATAACACTTAAAATGAACGTAATTCTCCTTTAACAGGGGTCCTTGAGGGGGTTCAAGGGGGTCCCCAGCAAAATGTGTTAATATATCATAAAAATCTGTTTAATCACTTTAACCTTCTACTGTATGTACTTACTGTACAATTACATGAGCTATTTGAAAATAGCCAATCTACAAGCTCACAGAAAGCTTATTATTGGCTTTAGGGTTGGGCAAAATGTCAAAGTTCTCCTGCCAGCCACCTTCAGCTCAACAATTGGTGATTGAAGATATAGTCGCACGAGAACAGCTCCCCACCCCGACCCCCATAGAAAAGCTCCAGAGAGAAGGGCACCATTTATACAATGATGGAAGAGCTTGTTGCCAAAAAATAACACAAAATACCCTATTTGGGAGATGTAAAGAAAGTAATATGCAGTTTTGCAAACGAGCAGTAGGATTCTAACACACTAAAAGACGCAAACCATCATTAACATCCTGCTCAAGAATCAGACTAAATAAATTGAATTTTGGAGCAACTTTCAGGAGGACCGCACTACTGGCAACACACCCACTCTAGTGATGATTGAAATAGATTTCTGTCAATGCATGCAACTTTTATTTCCATAAACTGTGTCTAGTAATGATAGTAATCAGTAAATGGTTTCAGCCTCCCTTAATTTGAAATGGCATTGCTAAGAAACTGTAAGAAGCAGCCATCTGAAATTTCAGATTGTGCTTTGTATAGAAATAAAACCATAGTCGGTCATGGGAGTTCTACTACTGTTGTCTATTAGAGCCTCAAAAAAACTGTTTTGATCATTAGTTTTCTTTGCTGGTCGCTGATAGCACTTTCTGTGTGATTTAAACAATCACGGTTTATCCTACAATTTGATTTTGAGCTGATTACTGTATTCACAAGGCTTGATGGTATTTTGTGTTTGTTAAATAGTGTTTCATTTTTTGTTATGCAATGTATATACTTTGTACAACTGACGAGTGCCATTGCAAATAAGCAAATCAACAGAAGGTTCTTTTTAGAGAACTCCTTAAAGTCTTGGGGTGAGCCAACAGTTATTTGTATTTTGTTTAACTGCTTTTCTTTATGTATTACAATGAAGCTCTTTGGGTTTTGTCCTGATTTGAATCACAGTTTGGTATTGATGTGTAAAACTGAAGAGAATATTCAGAGGTGCCTTTTTGGTTTGGTATTCATTTAGCATCTCTTCTAATTATTTTGTATTTTCAGTATCTTTCATGGGGGAGCTTAATTATTATTTTAATGAAAATATGCTCAGGATAGAACATATTTGTCGTGATTAAGCAGTGAACCTCTCAACTCACTATATTTGAGTTATTGCTGTCGAAGGAACAGTTTATTTTTTAAACTTAATTGCAGCAGATTCATTGTGCACAGACCAGGTTTCCGTTCTCCCTGTGTCTTTGTAGCCAACGTAGCCCTCTGCTAACAATAGTACAACCTACACCAGCTGCAGATGCTTTGGGGGTGTTAGCCCTAGCATGAGGCCAAATCTCAAGACAGAAAGTCATGGAAAGACTTTAAAGTGCAGCTGTAACCGGATAAGTTGCTGAAATTCTAGCTGTGAAAAATGTGTACATTCAATGAGTCATAATTAAAAACACTACTGTAAGACGAGTCTGTTTATAATTTCTCAACAAACATTATTCATAATTCATCATTTAGTGGCTTAAAACCATAATACCTACAATTAAGACATTCACATACATAGTGTCACTTAGAAAACAATTATTCCCCCCAGTTCTACAAGCCCCATAATTTGAAATACAGGCTGGTTTTGCATTGATTTATACATTATGTCAGCCAAGTTGACAACCTCAGAATATATTTATAACTCATACCTACATGCTTTTAATACTTTTATCACAAGCCTGTAGGGGAAAAAATAGGTTTCTCCAAACTAACCACAAAGCTATTATGTGATGAACGGGTTAATGATAACAAACACTAGTAAGTAATTGGCTTACTGACTGCTATGGATGTGGGTCCACCATCCAATAAAAATCACGTCTTAGATTAAACCAATAACCATTTATAAATGCAATAATTGTAATGGCATTGTAATGGGAGAGACATGAGAATTGTCACTCTTGACATCTGTTCCAGCATTAATGAGGCCACATACATGTGTTACTAGAAAGTTTTTGATTGTTTGGGGATTTCTTATTTTCCACTTTGAAAATTTGGTCTTACCAATACTTTTCATTATTTTTCACATTGAAGTTGTTTCATTCACAACCAATAAAATATGAAGATGCACACAGTTGTCAATTAGTTTTTTGTCCAGTTTGATGGTGTTTTAAGTTGAGTAAATGTACAGTATGCTTCTGCAACACAAGGCTTTGCTTGTAAGAATGGACTTTGTGCATTTCTTGACAATATATTAAAACATCTAAGGTTTCATACTGTATGAATCACATGTATTATAAATTGGAATGCAATAGCAAATCAACAATTTGTAAAATTGTAACAGCATATTTTGATATGTATAGAACCCATGGCCTTTGGATCATGTAGTCTATACAGTGCGTGTTTGCCTGAAAATGAATCTTTTTATAAATATACTCCTTTAAAAGTTCAGACATTTATAATGGAGGTCAATGGAAGATTTTGGCCTATTATTACTACTATTGTTCATTGCTGGAGTACTCTGAAATAATGGAGGTCAAACTACAAAAGAACAACTCGAAAGCACTAGAAGACAAATTCGGGGTAGAACAGTAGAGTTGACATATTTCAACTTTACTAACTGGTGGCCAACATACTACGGAACGCTTCAACAGTACTAAGAGACATCTGCTGAGAGTGACCGAGTGATGGTCTAGTGGTCTATTGATCAGACTCCCAGCAATCCCTATTTATAAAATCCAATGATGCCCTCTCACATGTCCGGCAATACAGCACCAGGACAACAGTCAGGAGACTTCAGCAATGATCACTTGAAATTGATTTCTGTAAAACTTCAGCCGAGAAGAGTTCTTTCAGACATAACTCCCCACCTTTAACTATCTGGAAACAGGGGAGGGACACACAAACGGTATCAAGAAGACTCACCTCAAAACCAACTCACCTCAGAGGTAGGAATACTCACCCCGGAAGACTCACCTCAGAGGTAGGAATACTCACCCCCAAGATTTTCGGGGGGTAGGAACACTCACCCCATGACCTGAGAAAACTCACCTCGGAAGACTCACCTCAGAGGTAGGAATACTCACCCCAATGTTTAAAAAAAGGTAGATCTACCGGCTTGTGAGCTTTCCATTTTCACAGAATGCTTTCATAATGTGAGCTTTCCATTTTCACAGAATGCTTTCATAATGATGTTTAATCCATATCTGGATTAATCCATATCTGGATTAAATTCTTTCTTTGAAGGTATAGAATTAATAAAGTGCTTTAAATAGTGCTTTAAATACAAGGTAGATTTCATCAGAAAAGGTAAAAAGGTAGATCTACCGGCTTGTGAGCTTTCCATTTTCACAGAATGCTTTCATAATGTGAGCTTTCCATTTTCACAGAATGAATGAAAGGTAGATTTCATCAGAAAAGTGAACAAGGAATGCAAATAGCAAATAGCATGGTCATTTGCTATGTGTCTCCAGCTCCACACCTTGCCCCATCCACCTATTAGATATCAAACAATGAATCATTAAGTGGAATGGGATATTAGTGTTAAGTGGTCAACCCCCCTCCTCCCCTTCACTCCTGTGCCCCCATCAAACAAACAAACAAACAAACAAAGGTAGGAACCCAGAGAAATGAACATTCCAATGTCAATGTATGTTGTTAAATTACATTTAGCTAATTAAAGTGCTTTAAATACAAGGTAGATTTAATCAGAAAAGTGAACATTCCAATGTGTATAATGCAAACAAATACTTACTTAACAAAGAAAAATGAAGAAAAACTCCAGTGAAGGTAAAACACAGGTATAATGTTTTGTTTTCTGTGTGAACACATTTGTGAGAAAAGCTTTTGGTAAGCATTATTGAACTTTAGTTACTTTAGTTACTATTAGATATACATTTCACTATTGTAAGCATTATTGAACTTTAGTTACTATTAGATATACATTTCACTATAGTAAGCATTATTGAACTTTAGTTACTATTAGATATACATTTCACTATTGTAAAACATGCATTAAACACTTTTCCCTATTTTTACCTAGGATATTTAGTTACCTACTACTTTGCTGGTATAAATGATAACAGCATAGAACATTGCATTGCACACATGCATTGTTTGAGAACTTTAGTTTTTAGAAATATTACTTTTGGTACATTTTGATGCCTTACTCTTTGTGTGTGTGTGTGTGTGTGTGTGTGTGTGTGTGTGTGTGTGTGTGTGTGTGTGTGTGTGTGTGTGTGTGTGTGTGTGTGTGTGTGTGTGTGTGTGTGTGTATTTTAAACACAAATATATCATTGAACAACATAATTTGGTAATTCTAATTCTCAAAGACAGAATTTAATCCAGTATGGATTAAACGTGTCTCATTATGAAAGCATTCTGTGAAAAAGGAAAGCTCACAAGCCGGTAGATGTGCCTTTTTTAAACATACAGACTTGGTGTAGAGGGGAAAGGTTAAACCCACCCACAAAACAAAAACTCACTGTACATTACACCATTGAGTTTTTCTGGGTGAGTGTTCCTACCCCCGGGGTGAGTGTTCCTACCCCCGGGGTGAGTTTTCCTACCCCCGGGGTGAGTTTTCCTACCCCCGGGGTGAGTGTTCCTACCCCCGGGGTGAGTGTTCGTGAGTGTTCCTACCCCCGGGGTGAGTGTTCCTACCCCCGGGGTGAGTGTTCCTACCCCCGGGGTGAGTGTTCCGAGGTGAGTTTTCTCAGGTCCTGAGGTGAGTTTACCCACCCCCCGGGGTGACTGTTCCTACCCCCGAGGTGAGTATTCCTTTTTCAGTTGAGGTGAGTTTGTCTTGAGGTGAGTCTTCTTGTATTCCACACAAACAGGGGAGGGACACACAGTCCCCCCGATGGTCCTCATGGGACTTGAACCTGCGAACTGTCTATAGCAGAGGCAACCGATCAAGCACACCACACCACTGTGCCAACGCACCTTTGGGCCCTCAACAGGTATCTTCTAGTGCTTTTGACTGAAGAAACGAAGTCAAAGAGACATGATGTGAGTAGTTGAGAGATGGTGTAGTGGTCTAAAGATCAGACTCTCAGCACAGAGGTTCCATGTTCAAATCCTGGTTGATATTTTCAAAGCCAAAATACAAAAAAGCAAGCCAAAACCACAAAGAGACATAATGTGAGCAGCTGAGAGATGGTGGAGTGGTCTGAAGATCAGACTCTCAGCACAGAGGTTCCATGTTCAAATCCAGGTTGATATTTTCAAATCCAAAATTGAAAATAGCAGATCTACAGTTCTCCTCAGAAAAGGGATGCTAGGGTTCAAGTGATTAATGCGAAAAACGAAATCATATCACACAAAATTTGGCAGACCCCCTGTAGTAACTCTGAGGACCCCCTAGGGGTCCCGGACCCCCTGTTGAAGACCCCTGGTCTAGACTACTGCTGGTTCACAATTCAGAACAGCTATCCAGCTATAACGTTTAATACAAGTAAAAGCAGTTAATGAATAAGTGGAGTAGCTGCAATAAACAATTACATGGAATCCATCTATTTATATATCTGCAGTACCGTCCACGGGGGTCCCGGGGGTCGCCGTTACCCGCGTCGGTATGGGGTGTGTTTTTGGGACGAGCGTTCCGTAATGGTAGATAAGCAAACTCAGAATCAGGCTAACAACTAGCCATGATTAACAGGCTGCACGCGCTGAAGCTGCGAAATGCTATCAGTCAAAGATGGTTAATTTAGCAAGATACGCAATCTCCGGTTTACTTCCCGTTTCTGCGCGATTCTTCCATTGGAATCAATAGACTTCACTTGCTTCCTGTCTCCTAAAAAGGCGTCCACCTACATCACATCAATTAACCATCTTTGACTGATAGCATTACGCAGCTTCAGCGCGTGCAGCCTGTTAAATCAGGCTAGTTGTTAGCCTGATTCTCAGGTTGCTTATCTACGTCTCGTCCCAAAAACACACCCCTTAATGAATACGTGGAGTAGCTACAAACAAAGATATTATTAGCATCTTTTAAACCAGAGGTTCCCAAACCTTTTAGCTGCGGTAAGTAGTGGAAGTAGCAGATCTACAAGCTCACAATGCGTTACATTGTAAGCTTGTAGATCTGCTATGTGTGTGTGTGTGTGTGTGCGTGCGTGCGTGCGTGCGTGCGTGCTTGCTTGCGTGCGTGCGCGTCACATTCTAATAGAGCCCAAATACCGTTGCTTAGCGTCGGCCTCAGTGGCGCACCTCGTTTATCATTAGACTTCCAGTCCTTCACTTTTGGGTTCGTCTCCCGCTTGGCTTGAGACATTACTTTTTCAACCACGGACTACTTTTTTTCGCCGATAAAGTATATAGTTAAGAACACTTAATTCATTATTTACATAATTTTGTCTTAGATTAGTAAACTAATAGCCTCGATCTCCAGGCTTTTATTGTTTAGTTTTGCTAAAAAATAAAAGTACAGTAGTAAACTACTGTACCGTTCATTTGTATGTTAGCCCTCAATTTACAGTAGTTAAGTTGAAATACTCCAGCACTTTTGAATTATCTTTCAGAAATTATCTTTCAGAAATAACCCCCACCTTCACAGAACAATCAAATACTGCCATTGTGATTTGCATATCAAAAACTCAAGGAACTAGCCATGAATGGCTGTGGCTGCATATAAGCGATATTAATAATAATAATATTAATACCAGCTAATATCCCTGCCTTGTTGACATAATTATTTTAGCCTGCTTTACATTATGTTCTTTATGGTAGTTAGTTAATAACAATCATATCTTTGATTTATTGAAGTGAGGGAATGTATTCTACTATTTCTTGATACATTTCCAGTAATCCCATCAGCGTGTTTTTGCGACGAGGTCTGACTTTTTGATGGTTACAGCCTGTAAGAGACATCAAATTTCTCTTTTGGGCCTTGAGTCCCAAGACTCAAGACCCAAAAGAGTCTTGAGTCGAACGCATTAGATCCAAGTAGACATCAAATTTCTCTTTTGGGCCTTGAGTCTTGGGACTTAAGGCCCAAAAGAGAAATTTGATGTCTACTTGGATCTAATGCGTTCGATTCAAGACTCTTTTGGGTCTTGAGTCTTGGGACTCGAGACTCAAATCCTGGAAATCAAATCCTGGAAATGGCAAATCAGCATGTGTCTGTCTCCCTGGGGTCTAGTGCTGTAATAGGAATAGACTCCTGTGTTCTTGGCTGTTGCTGACAATAAGCCCACTTGTAAAGTGCATGAGCCAAATGCTTCCTTGAAAATCATCAGCATTAACAAATGGTCTCAAGTTAATTTATGAATTTCATGTATATGTTGAATGACAATAAAAGTAGGCTAAACATTCCATGCCAGACCGCCAGTATGGTCCTTTAATCACGACACAAGGACAATGGTCATGTTGTGTAAAGATCACTTTTACACCTTTATTTGGGCTCCCAATACACAAATCAAGGATATGTTCAATACAGAGTCTGCTTTAAGGTCTCATAATACACTGACTGAATGGAAGGTTTGCCAGTCTTAACTCTATGGGTCCTGTCCGCACAAGACCTATAAAAGCAAGATGGCTGCTCCAGCAAAACTGAGCTAGCCTTTGATTGGCTGGCAGAGTGAGGCGGACCCCCTGTAGTAACTCTGAGGACCCCCTGTTGAAGACCCCTGCACTACACCACAATGGTTCATAGTAATGCTGTGCACTTGCGTGATCTTCAGTGAAAGATTAGATAAAGGTAAAAGTTGGAAAGATGTCCCTGCGGGATTGGAACTCAGGACCTCACGTATGCAAGGCCTGTATCTTAATCACTGCTCCACCATGGTTCATACTTTCTCTGGTCTCTTGCACGCTCTTCACTGAAAGATCAGATAAAGGTGCAAGAGTCAGGTGAAAGTTGGAAAAATGTCCTGGTTGGAGACATTTAGACGTGCTGTGAGCTTGTAGATAAGCTATTTTGACATTTGTTTTTTCTGGCATTTTCACCCTGATTTATGTGAATCAGAGCTGTTGAAATGAGATTCTAATCAGATTTCTGAACTCGTACACTGAAGTACAATTCATACTTTGTCATACAACGGTGTCACTTGTCGAAAAAAGCAGCTCTACAAGCATCAGTATTGACACGTATATACTTTTCTTTGGTTAAATATTTATATAAAAAAGAAATCCACAGACAAACTTAACCATTTCCACTTTTCAATATACTCCTTCGTTGCCTCTTTTGCTGGACAATATATATAGAGGATGAAATGCATAATTTATTAAATATAAAGCCAATATCAAATACATTGTCAAAAATGAGAGACAGTGACGCTTTATTATAGCAAGACAGTCTTTTATTATATTATTCCTCATTTTGCTGGGGAACCCCTGAAACCACTTTATTGTTAGAGAACTGAAAATCTACAGCACACACACCACTCTCCCTGACAGAATGACTGAATCTGTACTGTACATCCATGATCAGGGTTCATTATGACACAACCAGGGGTGTAGTGCTACTTTAAGAAGTGGGGAGCACATCTATACCACTTGTTTCCCTCTACACCAAATCTTTTGTCCAAAAATAGCCGATCTACAAGCTCACAACACATCGCAGAGCGAGGCGTTGTGAGCTTGTAGATCGGCTATTTTGGGCTAATGTCCCCTCCAGAATATGGATGCTGGGGTTAAATAATTCTGATGTAAGATCATGCCCAACTATAGTTGATAGGATGTTTTACTGAGAATTTCACAATTTGTAAGCAAGTTGAATTATTTGGGGCAATGTTTTTCGGTTACACCAACTGATTTTTTTGCTATCATTCCTCCAAATATTCTATCAATATCGAATTAAACCCGAAACTTTAGACTAGGTCATCAAAAAGAATAAAGTATGCATGTAATCTCTTTAGCAGAACTTTTGTCAACAATGGTTGTTTAAAACATGCTCAATAAATAAAGCTTAATTTGATTGGATTAACATGTACATTTCTTTTTGCAATAAGGACATTTTATCAAAACATTTGTTTAATTCAACGTTTCCGATTTATTCCAGCATAATGCACATAAAAACAGTCTGATGGAAACAGCAACTGAATCATACAGTATATGACACATAACTGTAGGCCTATATGATTATGCAGAATGAGTTTAATTTTGCCCAAGCCCAATTCAAACAAAGTAAATTATTTGCAGAAATGAGGAGCTAAGATGGTATATACGCAATTCTGTTCTTAATGGACTATGTAGTCAATCAGAACGTACATACTTAGTACTTACATACACATGTTTATATCACACACATTTTAACATTTAAAATATATATTTTTAAAATTACTTAAAAATATATTATATATATATATATATATATATATCTGCACACACAAACATTTTCTGAATGTATTACTTTCTTATGATATACAATCCACCTGATAGTGATTAAAATGGTTCAACATGCACTTTCTTTACTCAAGTCTGGACACTGATCCATCCTCCAATACATTCATCCCTCCATGCATTCATTCCTTTTTTTCACAATTCTCCTTCCTTAGTGAATGGAGCACTTCACACAACCTTATCTTCACATAATTGGTCCTTACTAATGCTCATTATAAGATAAGACCATTTCCGTCCTCTATCTCTGTGTCTCTTTGGTGGGCTATGGACAGTTCAGAACTCTGCCTACCAATGTCATCGTCGATGGGGATTCTAAGCAAATAAAACTACGACCTTTCTCTTCCTGGAAAGATAGTTTGCTGAAATAGAAGCCATTGTTCTTGCATTAATAAAAATGTTTGAAAATACGAAATCTGTTCACATTTATTATGTCACTGGTAGGCACTAGCCAGGTTTCTGAACTTTCCACATCCCTCCTCTGAGACACAGACCAAATAAACAGAAATGATAGCATCTTATAATGAGCATAAGTGAGGACCAATTATATGAAGATGGGTTCATATGGGAAAATGGGTTATCGCCGCTCCAAACTATGCAGGCGCTTACAATTTGTGCATTAACAAGATGCTCTAATCTAGTTGCACTTAAGTGCAAGATCAGAGGAGGAGTGTGTTTCCATGCATTGTAGTGCAACAGAAGATCCAAGCGTAGGGTTGGTAAACTACAGTATACAGTAGTTTACATCCTAGCTCCTTCACAAGGTATAGGTATGCCACCAGGGCTAGTATGCCCTCAGTAACACCGGTGGAAAACTCCTTCAGACTTGCTATGAGCTCTCACTCAAGATTAGCTTCCATGTCTCCAGTTTTCGACTCAACCACAACTTCAGGCAAAAGATGTCGCTTAAAAATCTTAGGCTGTGTGTCCACCAAAGTGTTTCTTCCCAGCTGAAAACGTAAGGCGCTCGCCTAAAAACGCTTCTAACGTGAATGCGTAGCACAAAAACAGGGAGCTCCCTTTGTAAACAATTAAAAAAACATACCCTGCGGCCATGAAAAAAAACATCTGGGTGGACACAGCTCCTTAGCCTATTTTGTGCACGGACCTCATAGTCATTTCCATCTGGATGAGGGAAGGAGGAATTACATGGAAAGTAATTACCTTTTTTTCTTTTCCTTTTTTTCCTACCATCTACCGTATTTAGACAAGTCTTAAAATATTGGATATCTGTACCGGCAACGGTTAAATTGTGATTATTTTCTTCTTTGGTGTTGTTCAGCAGACAGGTGGCATGTCCTGGGATCTGTCACGGCAATGCCTCTTGTTGCTAGGGTTCTCCTGTTCAGGCTGCCTGCCATGCTTCCCAACACAGCCATCTACAAGCGCGCACGCACACGCACACACACACACACACACACACACACACACACACACACACAGAGAGCATGGTCCAGACTCCAGAGAGTTCCAATACAATAGAATAAAGGCGAGTTTGAATGTTTGATGAGAGAAGGACAAGATGAAGAATCACTTACTTGCAAGGTAGGAGGAGGATAAACCCTTCTGCCACTGTGAAGACATAACCAGGCATTTCATTAAGAACAAATTCTTATTTACAATGGCGTTGTGACAAAAGGCAAGGCATCTTGAGGGACAGGGGTGTAGGGGCCAAAATAATTAAAACGTTTAAGTTGTGTTCTTATCTCAACCAGAATAAGCGCAACAGCGCAAGGGGCCAGCTTTCCAAAAGGTACAGTACCAGTCAACATGGTATTCCAACAACAATCTATGGTAAACACATTTCTTTATACAGGAAAAGAAAATAACCCATTTTAACTTATGGACCATTTTGCTCTTACATCACACTCGTATAACATAAGAACAATACGGCTGCCATGTGAATATGGTCAATTATCAGCAAACGTACACTAGTACAGTTTTCACAACTTTTCAGTGTGTAATACTGTGTATTCTATCCATTCCACTACTCACTATGAACTTGCTGACTCCCTTGAGGCCGCTGAACCTCAGGTAGGAGATGTCTCCCTTGTCCTTGCCGCTGTCCTGGTCGGTGGTGTAGATGTGAGTGACGCCCGCCCCTCTGATCAGAGGAACACACTCGTCACACGGACACTTGGTCACAAACATCATGGTGGGCTCCCCTGCTTTGATTTCCCTGCTCCTGAAATGACAGTAATGAAGAATTAGACGTTAACCACTGAGCATTGATTCAACTTCCAAACCAAAATACACAGTCAGACGGTTATCTACACAGTGATCCATTTGTAATGAAAACGGAGGGGGAGCGACATTTTCTAAACCACTTTCTAAACCACATTTTTCAGGAAATGAAAAAACTGTATTTTTTAAAACAAAGCAATACTGCCTCATCAAAGTTGGAATAGTGACTTTATATATTGTCAGATACTTGTATGTGTCATTATACTATCACCACTTTACCCAAATCCAGCTCAAGTTGAGTTAGGAGTCCGAACAGCTGACAATAGCTCCAATCGCTGCTGAGGGAGAGGTTTCAAATGGGGCTAAATTCCTAAAAGCTAACAATGGATCTCCAAGCTCACAATGCATCACAACGTGTGAATTAATGCCCTGATGCTTCATGACACTTATTATATAGGCCTACAATAATAAACAAGACTTTAAATATTACAACAACTTCTGTAAAGAGGAGTTCACAGAGTTGGAGTTTGAGTAGAACTAGCGCGACAGAAATGCTATGAACTAATTTCTTGTCACATTGCTCTCCTCATTAAACACTTAATAGATTTTAGAAATAGAATTACTTGTTTTCATAACTTTAGCGTCAGTGCTATGTTTGATTACAGGTACACTGCATAGTTTTAACAGACTGCCGTTTAGTTTGTTTATGTGCAGCTCCTCCTCTCACTGCGCAGTGCGCTCTGCGCTGTGCTGTGCAACGGCAGCAGGAGAGGAGAGGGGGGGGAGTTGCATGGTTTTGACAGACAGTTTGAGGATCCAATGGAGTTGGGAGGTTTTGTCAGAGGCGCTTTTTAATACTTTTCATTGGTTCAAATTTTTTTTTACACAGACGTAAAGGGTGTTCGATAGCGTTGATTCATGAAAAAAAAAGAAGCTGAAAATGGAGCTGGTTCCTGCTGGACAGCCACGATATACTTCATCATACGACAAATAAAGAAATTAAACGATCTACAAAGTTTGTAAACTCACCTTTACAAACTCACTCGCCTTTTTTGGGGATAATATATATATATATATATAACGTAGTATTATTATTTATTTATTTTAGTATGTGGTTAACATACATTTTCAAATTGTTATATCAAACAGATCAGACATATTTCCAAAAAGGAAATGTGTGTATTTAATTCAGTCTAACCAGAAGCAGGAATAAAACATATCCCCCACCCCCATTAATGACCAAATGCAAAGCCATGGATTTCCCCCCATGCCCCCCCCCCCCCCCCCACCCGCCCCCCAGTAAAAAGCTAGTAGTAAAATTGCATGCATTTCCCAGTAGTGTGTGTGTGTGTGTGTGTGTGTGTGTGTGTGTGTGTGTGTGTGTGTGTGTGTGTGTGTGTGTGTGCACCCTGACCTAAATGTAAGTGCGTTCTGCTCTGCGTGAACCATGTATCTGTATTTGCGTCTCTGTCGGTCCTGCTGCTTGTTGTCCATTTGAGGGTACTCGGCGTACTGTGAGCCCGCTGGGTAGGCGTTGTACCCGCAACCCAGCAGATATAGGCGACCCGTACCATCACAGCCAGCCTATGGTAACAGAACAGAAGAACACGATAGAGTCGCACGTTAATGTCATTGTCAGTGTACAGTCCACAGTACATTATTTGACCATTGACATTGTTTTAGACAGACAGGCAAGTAAGAATTGTAGATTTTTCCAATTGTTTTGCAAATGTACATGTATTCATGTCCAATTCCCCATGCATAATGTGGTCCATGTCACTGCAAACCCCCCATTTTTGGTCTTGGGGAGGTTGTAGACAAACACACATCTCCTCTGATAAACAAGGGGGTCGCCAGCTGCATCTTTTTCACCTGACAGAGAGGAGTTTCACCGGGAGAGCGTAACATGCGCAGAGGTTCACGCGACAGTATTTCGCACAGACTGCATTTTCCATTGTTTAGACAAGATAGTAGGGAAAAAGGTAACAGAGGGCAGAGAGAGGAGAAAGTACATGGACAGGTGTCCAGCCCAGAATCTAACTGGGGACATTGCGATTACAGTATGTGGTCGAAGCACTATTCAGTAATCTAAGAGGCGCCCCTCAAGAGTAAATTTAGAAATGAGAAATTTAGACTGACAAGAACCTCTCTAATTTAGATTACATTAGCTATATATTGTTTGAATTTTGTTCTAGACATATGACTTAAAACCTTTCGCTCTACACCAAATGTCTTTGCCGATCATATTACTATAGTATATACTATATTTTTGCCTAACGTTCACCTAATATGGTCCAGATTAAAGTGGTTAATGAATGAATGCATTTACTGATTGGACCATATTTGGAGCAGAATCATAGTGTATAACATTAGGACAGTGGCCTATAATGTACGTGCAAACAGGCATAAACTAGTAACAAAAGCCAAGAGAAGGTAACTGAACTCACAGACTGTCCCTCTGCCCAGATGACAGCACCCACGCCCACCTTGGGGTCCTCTGGAATGAAAATTACAGTTTGTTGTCAGAGAAATGTCAAAGTTGAAACACTCTATTTTTGAAAAATAGAGAAAATAGCCAATCATGATACCGACCATGATACTGACCATGATACTGACATGACACTGACCATGATTCTACCATGATACTGACATGACACTGACCATGATTCTACCATGATACTGACATGACACTGACCATGATACTGACCATGATACTGACATGACACTGACCACCATGATACTGACCATGATACTGACATGACACTGACCATGATTCTACCATGATACTGACAATGTTATTGACATGATACTGACCATGATACTGACCATTTTATTGACATGATGCTGACCAAGTATTGACATGATACTGGCCATGATATTGACCATGGTACTGACATACAATTTAGGCATTTAGGCTAGGTAAAGTGCTACGGGCTAAGGTGGAATCTGAAGAGGCGAGTCTTCAGATTACGATACAGACCACGATACTGACATGGTACTGACCATGATCTATAAGCTTGTAAGCTCATACGACTATTGGCTAAGAAAATAGCCAAAGCCTACCTGTCTGATAGGACAGCAGCCTAGCTTGAATGATGCAGTGGCGGGCCACTTCTTGGGACACTCCCTGGTGGGGAGACATGGAGGAGGCAGGTGGTGTGGAAAGGGGTGTCTCTGCGGTGGAAGACCGTTCACTAGGAGCCAGAAATGACACAAACAGACAGAGAGGCAAGATGAGTTAAGAAAGAAAGGGAAGGGATTGTAGTCTGAAGTGTCAAAATGCTCTTCCTGTGACCTTGTGAAAGCAGTCGGCCTCAAACAAAGTGCCATGCATTCTCCAAAAGGTTGTCACTCACTGTTGTTTTGTTTTGTTTCCTAATCTCAGGTCACAAGGACCCGGTGCATTTTGGAGGAGAAGCCTTTCATGTACAGTACACAGAAGTCATTTGAAAGAAGTCATTTGTGAGTTGGATGCAACGGCACCGCTAGTTATTTGCACGGTTAAACAGACAGGTTGATTCCTGGTAATAAAAAGGGCAGAAATGGCTTAGATTCCAAAGATAAAAGCCATTTGGAGGCACCTTTGTGTCTCTGCCATCTCTTTCCTGCCCTACTTTTTTTTGTTCTTTATTTACCCAGGGTAGTAGCAGAGCACAAGTGCTCATTGTCAGCAACGCCCTGCACTAGACACACATACTGTTACACAGCAGAATCCTGAGTGTTAATTTGACCCGTGAGGGTGCTGTACGTGCTCAGAGTTCAATTAACACTCACTGTGTTAACTGCGTGTCTCATACGGACATACCTTGAAAATATTATATTAAAAAAAGACAAGACATTTTGTAAAGTGCAGTGTTGTTGTAACCTGTAAAAGCCGTGGTGTAGCAGTGGGACTCCGGCGGCCACTGACGCCAGCACTCCCAGTAGCTCCCTCATGTTGTGCCTCAGGCTGGAGAAGTAGGGCTCCATGCAGAAGTTCTCCAGTCGCATGTGGGTGAGAACGTTGCGATGCTGCTGCTCCGTGCTGACCAGGAAGTGTCGGGAGAAGTCCTCCAGGTGTCTCCTCCGCTGTCTGGAGGACATGGAAGAGATTTGCAATGGGTTAAAGCAAAAATAAAATCTCACGACTGAAAAATGTTTGTATGACCAAGTCCTAATGTGCGATTTGTGAAACATTATGAAAGGAGCCCCCCCCACACTAGCACTGATCCCTAAACAAGTATGTCAAATTATGATGTTTTATTCAAATTGTTCCTGCCGTTGTACATACTGCCAACCAGGTGGAAAATAATCCCAGATTGAGGCTTTAACCTTTGCTTTGATATGAAACATTTGAGACTATTACGATTTTATGGAAGATGCTTCTGAACACATTGCTAGTTTGACCATTCCAATGCTCTAATCTTAAAATAATGGCCGAAAATGGCCTATCTACATGCTCTGAATGCGTCGCTTTTGTTTTCGCTGCGCAACATACTTCCACAGAAGACATGCTGATGCTGGCTTCATATGGAATCCAAATGACTTAAATCAGACTGAGAACTTTAATCCATGGATTTGTCCCATTCAAGTTGCACAACACGCCATGCGTCTGTATGCACTGTTGTTACATGTTGTATACAGCGTCATACTACAGAGTCACACAAAAGTAGCAAAAATAGCCGACCTCCAAGCTCAAGCTTGTGAGGTTGTAGATCTATTTTTGAAAAATAATGAAGTTGACCAATAACTCAAGAATATGGAGGGAGTTCTGCTGGAAGAATTTAACCCGTTTTTTTATAACACCTAAAATTAAATCAAAACAACTGAAAACAGATCAACCATGCTGGAGACAGTGTGGCCACATGGAAGCGGGTCACGCTCACATATTCTGGAAATGTCCCAAAATTCAAAAATATTGGCGAGATATTCACGCCACCATAGAGACTGTTCTTGGTTTTGAGATACCTCAGACCTGTACCTTGATGTTGTTGGGAAATATTCCTGAAGATTTCTTGACACAGGACAAATATCTAATCAAAATCTTTCTAGCAGCAAGCAAGAAAGCGGTCACGCGTCGCTGGTATCAACAGGATCCCCCAACCAAAGACAATTGGATGGACATAATAAGGGAAATATATTCTATGGAAAAACTAACATTCATACTTAGACTACAAGAGGACAAATCACACAAATACTGGGAAAAGTGGTCTTCACTTTTTCAGCCCATGGACAATGTATAACCAATATGTAACAGAAAAATAACTAACAATTGTAGAATGCAGCCTTTCCGTGTATTTTATTTTTTTGATTTTATTGTTATCTTCATTTTATTTCTTGTGTTTTTGTACTGTCCTTTTTGTTTTGTATTTCAAGTATATGTATCTGTCTTTTGAAAATATTTTGTTCCAATAAAAATTGAGTTAAAAAAAAAAGAAAAATAATGAAGTTAAATTGCCCGTTGGTTTTACAAATATTGCACCAATGAAAAGTATTAAGAAGAGCTTGTGACTACATAATAACTGCATTGGAACAAGGCCCCCCCCCCTCCCCCCCATCTCCTGAAAAGTAACCGTTTTGAACATACAAGGTTTCCATCCGAAAGCAACGATAGGACTTTTAACCCATTCAAACTGGGAACGCATCTGCGTAACCACTTTATCCGTATTTTATACTTTGGCTATTAAAAAATAGCAGACATACCAGCTCATAGCACGGCGCAGTGCTATGAGCTTGTGGAACTGCTATTTTTCAAAAAGATTTACCATTATTTTGTGCAAATATTTGAGTATATATTTTTTTAAAGGGAACATTTGTAACTCAAATCTTTGCTTCCGGGTCAAGGAAAATACGTTTTTCAGAACACTGTTAGGATTTAGAAGACATTTGTAGAATCCCCAGAAGCAATGATTTGAGATACAAATGTTTGTTTTAAAAACATTATATATATATTCAAAGATTTGATTTTTCAAAAATAGCAGATCGCCAAACTCGTAGTGTGGCACTCGGTGCAAAGAGCTTGTATATCTGCTATTTTTGAATAGCCAATGACACAGATTATTTCCCGGTCTAAATGGGTTAATGGGAGTTAGAAGGCAGATTTAAAAAAAAAAAACCTGAAGAAGAGTTCCCCGGCATCCACTCCTGGCTCGTCCTCGCTCAGCCGCTCCATGAAGTCGCTCCCCCTAGAGGTCTCGTCGATGAACTGCGGGAGGCCGGGCGCCAGCGGCTGCAGCAGGACGCAGATGCGGGGCTGGCTGTTGGACTTCAGCCTCTCTGCTGCCACGGCGTCCAGCGCGGCCTCCTGGGTAATGTAGTCACCGGCACTCTGGGAATGGTCTGTGTTAGGGACCGGCGGCGACCTCAGGAGGCTGACCTCGGGGTCCCCGGGCCAAAAGGCGATCTGGCTGACCCCCGCTGGAAGAGGACAACCACAATGATCAGTATTCAGCTAGGAAATTCATTAGTGTTATCCTAACACTCAGCCATAAACCAAACCATAATCAATCAATCAATCAATCAGCCAAAATCAATCAGCCAAAATCAAGCCAAGGCATAATTACTCAATATATCAATCTATCCATCACCATTGATTAGCCCTGTCACAGTTATTACATAATCGTCTAATCGCAATTATTTGAGATAATCTGAATTATTTTGCATAATCGTCATAATCGTTTCCATGTTGAAAAATGTTCATACATTTTCAAATATGAAAAAAGCAGAAATAGCAGAGCTACAAGCTTACAACATGTCACGGAAGTGAACAGCTGTAGATCAGGGGCTGTAGAAACAGCTGTAGATCAGCTATTTCTGCTTTCATTCATTTTTATCTTAAAGGACGACTTCACCACTTTTCAACATATCTTCATATAATAGGTCCTCACTATTGCTCATGATAAAATGATACAATTTTTTTCTACTTAGTCTGTGTCTCATAGGAGGGCTGTGGACAGTCCAGAAACCCGTCTACCAGTGACATCATCATTAGGCAGGATTTTTTTTCTTCCAAAAAGATTAGAATTTTTTAATTCAGATTTGTATTAAGGCGAGAACAATGGGATCTATTATTGCATTGCAACTTTCCAGGAATACAAAGCCTGCAGTTTCTATTAGCTTGGATTCCCCATTGATGATGTCACTGGTTTCTGAACTGTCTACAGCCCTCCTCTGAGACACAGACTGAGTAGAAAAAATTGTACCATTTTATCATGAGCATTAGTGAGGACCTATTATATGAAGATATGTTGAAAAGTGGTGAAGTTGTCCTTTAAGTATAAAATTATTAGTTATATAATAGATAAGTTATTTGTCATATCTGCCCTGTGCAATTTGATTACGAGGCCTAAAAGGCAAACAGAAATGTATTTTTTATTCATTATGTTCCCATGTTCAATGCCGAAACAAAACACGATTACATTGTTAATTGCAATTATTTGTACTAGACCATACCCGGTCGACGCATCCGTGGGGGGATATACGCACATGATCTGGCAACCCGGGAGGCAGTTCGTCCCATAGCTGGGCAGCCCCGTAACCATGGCGACAGTGGTGTACACATAAACGCTAATAAGAAGCTGAGATTTGATGAAATTGAAAAACGGGCTTCACAGTTAAGTTCAGATGGTAATGGTCAATGGCTGTGTGCAAAATCAGAGCAATTGGTCCAGCCACTACAGACCCACTACAGACAGAGGTTACTAGAATTATAGTAGGATGACAATGAATCGGCAACTTAACCCATTTAGACCGGGAAAGTATCTCTGTCATTTTAGATTTCTTTGGCTATTCAGAAATAGCAGATCTAGAGCTTGTAGATCTGCTATTTTTGAAAATGTGTGCAAATAATTGAATATATATATTTTTAAAGCAAACTTTTGTAAAATATGTTGTTCCAGGGACTTCCAGAAGCAAAGATTTGAGTTAAAAATGTTGTTTAAAAAAACAAAATATTCAAAGATTTGCACAAAATGTTCAAGATTCTTTTTAAATAGCAGATCTACATATCTGAAAATGACACAGTTGTAATGTTGTGATGGTGACAGCCCTACCATTGATGAGCATCTTGAGGCAGGTGGCGCAGGGTCTCCTGGAGAAGTACAGCTGACATCCAGACAGCCTGGCTGCGTGTGTGACCACAGCCACCTGGCCTGCATGGAGCTCTGGCCCCGAGCAGTGGAGGCCCACCACCTTACTGTCCCGTACCACCACCACACCTGTCCTACGCACCTGCCACACAACACACACACACACACACACACACACTTAATTCTCATTTTATACTTCAAAAATAGTGAATTGTGAGCTTCTAGATCGACTACTACCAATTCACTTTTTTTTTTTAATTCCTTTTTTTAAACCTTTCGCCTAAAATCAGATGCCCAGAACAAGGATAGATTATTAATCGATTATTCTATTTTTTTGTTCTTTATTTATCCAGGGTAGTAGCTCATTTTCAGCAACTCCCAGCACGTAGACTGTAGAGACACACAAAAAAAAACCTGGGAGATGACCAGTACAGTCTTATACTGTTGGTCACTGAGCAGCTCCACTGGAGCAGTTGCCGTGCTCAAAGACAATTCTGCAGTGTTGGGGTGAGTGATGACCATTCACTTCCCCACCCGGGTTATTCCTGCAGGCCACCGCTGCCCAGGATTAGGACAAGGCGTTTTTTGTGATTTATGAATGAATGAATGAATTTCTTTACAACTTTACTCAACTAGTAATACACTCATTGCCATTTAGAATTGTCTGTACAGAATGTGTGTGTGTGTGTGTGTGTGTGTGTGTGTGTGTGTGTGTGTGTGTGTGTGTGTGTGTGTGTGTGTGTGTGTGTGTGTGTGTGTGTGTGTGTGTGTTTGGTGGGGTACTTACAGTCTCATTGTGGCCTGTGTCCTCTGGCTCATCTTTGGGGAAAAGCTCCATCCACAGGCTCAACAGGGTGAACAAGTTCACCTTGGGTAACCTGGGACCATAACCTGAAGGACAAGACACACAGAGAAAGAGATAAGATAATTAGTAAGGGAGAGGTTTTATACCAAGTGAATGCAAGACAGGGTTGTTTTGCAGACAGACAGACAGACAGACAGACAGACAGACAGACAGAGAGAGAGACACACACACACACACACACACACACACACACACACACACACACACACACACACACACACACACACACACACACACACACACACACACACACACACACACACACACACACAGAATGAGACAGACAGACAGACAGACAGACAGACAGACAGACAGACAGACAGACAGACAGACAGACACACAGAATGAGACAGACAGACAGACAGACAGACAGACAGACAGACAGACAGAGACACACACACAGACAGACAGACAGACAGACAGACAGACAGACAGACAGACAGACAGAATAAGAGACAGACAGACAGACATACATACAGAATGAGAGAGAGAGAGAGAGAGAGAGAGAGAGAGAGAGAGAGAGAGAGAGAGACAGACAGACAGACAGACAGACAGACAGACAGACAGACAGAATAAGAGACAGACAGACAGACACGATGGCAGTAAAGAGATGCCATTTAATGTCACTTTCAAGTGTCAACCTGCACATCTAGAGACTCTCTCACCTTGTACTTTGCTGTCGGTTTGCGTGCTGGCATCCTGGGCTTCTGTGCCACCTCCTCGTCTGCATTGTTGACACTGTGTATGTTGACCAGTGTGGAGTGAGTCCTGGTTCATAGGCTCGCATCTTGATGTGTCCATCCAGTCCGTAGGACGTTCTTAATGCGCAGGAAACCGGCTGAAAGGGGGATAATAATGTCAACACATAGGCAAAGGCTGATTTCAATCAGTGTTGCCATATCTTGTGAGAGAAATAAGCAACCAGGTCTAGGAAAAAACAAGCCCAAAAGAAGCAACCCCCCAGATGACAGTAAAGTGACAATTTAAGGACTTTTTAAACCCTAAAAGAAAAAAAGAGGACCAAAATCCTACTGCATCAAAATTAATCAACAAACTATACTGCAAAACTGGTCAAACAATGGCCAAATTGTCAAATAATATAACAAAGAGACAAAATATTTGAACCAGAACCAGAACTACTGGTTTAAATAATAATTCAAATAATTCAAACATATGGAAACAAGCCCAAATAAGAAACTCCACTTTAGAAACAAGCCCAAAACCCGCAACCCGCAAACTAGCAATATTTACAAACGACTATAACTTTGCAGAAAAATAAGTCAAAAATCGCTTATAATAAGCGGACATGGCAACGCTGGGTCCAAGCTACTCTATGGCTGCTTCCGACAATATTTTCTGACGTGGAAACATGGGCGGTCACTAATTTTGGCGTTTCACTGAAATTAGTGACCTATCCAACTCTGTGGCACCAGAGGAAGTCACTATTCGTATTTGGCCCCAACATTCATTGTTTAGTTTTTTTTAGGTCTCTCCTTTCCATACCACAAGTCGTTTGCTTTATATTCTTTTAGCAAATACATTTTCAATTGTAAAACAAGTTGAAAACAAGCAAAAAGGTGAAAACAGCAAACCAGAGACACATAGTTCACCAGGTCACCAATGTCGGAGTATCACATCACCGTAGCTATCCGACAATCGCTTTCAGATGCACGTATAAACAGTGTATTACGTCTTAAAGCTGAACAGTACATTTGTCAGAAGCGCATGACTGCAGTAATTTGCAATTGATGTAATTATTTTAGGCAATTAGGCAACTTAAACCTCAATGACTTAAACCCCAAGCTGTAGGGGCTTCCTTTTTTTGGGGGGGGGGGGGCTTTTATACCTTTATTTAGAGAGGGACAGGGAAAGTAGGCTGACAGGAAATGGGGATAGAGATGGGGGGTGACATGCAGCAAAGGTCGTCGGGAACGGGAGTCGAACCCGCGACACGCTGTCAGGCTGGCATTGCAGCCTAGGGTGCCTGGACCGTCACGCTACGGCCCAGGCCATAGGGGCTTCCTTTAATTATTATCAAAAATAACATAACAATATCAACCTATAATATATTGTAGGTTGAGGTAATGGATAAATAATAATAAAAATATATACAAATGTTGTCATGTGCCTGTAACCCACAGTGTACTGGCCCTTGGACTCTGCGTTGTGTTTTTGATGTTTTAGGAGATGGGGTGTTGTGCGGAGAGAAGGGACACTGGACACACTGGTTCTGGATTGTGGTTGAGACCTTGTACATTTATTGGCTGACATTCACAGGTTCTGCTGCTGTTTATGGCTGTAGGCTTTCCAACAGAAAGAAAACATTCACTGTAAATAACATGTCCTAATATGCTAAATAACAATTGATAATCAACCACATAAAATATGAGTGGACACAATGACCAGAATAAAATACAAAACATGAATTCCAATGCAATGAGGGCTTTCCTCATGTTCATCAATCTGGCCAACTTAAATTACATATTTAAGTACAAAAATGTAAGTTATTCAGAATGACATCAAAATGTAGATAAGCTTCTAAGCTAACACTGTATAGCAACAAACTCACTGGATGGGCGTTTTTGACTCAGATATCTTACAGATTGTTCAGACAGTCATAAAACAGTGCTCACCTTTACTACAGAAAGAAAACATTAACAAACTGGCGCCCTCAGCCATAGATATATCTATGTCTATGCCCTCAGCTGCCTAGTCAACTCAACTACGGTGTCCAGTGAGGGACAAAGGTGAAGGAGCTTGGCAACAGCGAAACCTGCTGACATAAAAAGGCTACTGCCTTACATGCCAAAGGGATAGGTCCTATATCAAATGTAATAACCATACAAAGATGGGAAAAAGATGTGCAAAGTCTCCACCTCGCCATTTAAATTACATTTGTTAAGTTCACTAACTAACCCAAGTGTATTTAATAACATAAAATCATTTCCCACATCCACATAAAACACACCTCTCTTAGCCACCCACATAACTGTTGATATATTAGTCCTCTGAAATGGTCTTCATACAGTAATCAATGTTTCCTTCTCATACATTACAAGGCCTTACGATTTCTCTTCTTTAAATGCCAATTTCTCAGTGCTCATGTGACAGCGTCTTTTCTTTCAAGCCACTATTTGGATTAACTGTGACCATGGATATTATTTGATGTATTGGATTGAGGGCATTGGCAGGGCAGTGCATGTCCACATTGGTGATGTTTCACTTGGAGTATGGGTTGACTGCGAGGTCCCTGGGTTGCCTGTGTGGTCACTGTCTGGGTTGTCTGCAGGCCTGGTCTTAAAATTTCAGAGGGAGCATGGCTGCATAGACCTGCTATTTTTGGCAAGCGTTTCCCCCAGAATAGGGATGCTGGGGCTCAAGTGGTTAAAAACCTGGGGTCGAACAACGTAATGGGGAGTGTGGAAGAGAGGTTAAGAAGAAAGCGCAGGTACTGGCAGGGTAGAACAGATGGAGAAAAGTGTCCGGAGTGATTTGTGACAGAAGTCAACAAGAGTGAAGGGAAGATGTAAAAGACGGTAATGCTCCATGTGCAGCTTGGAAATGGTGGCACTGACGAAAAGACAGAAGGCAGAGCTGGAGGTGGAAGAATTTAGGATGCTATGATTCTCATTAGGAGTGGACAAGGAGGGACAAGATCAGAAATGACTACACCAGAGGTCTTCAACAGGGGGTCCGGGACCCCTAGGGGGTCCTCAGAGTTACTACAGGGGGTCCGCCAAATCTTTGATTTTTACATTAACCACTTCAACCAAGCATCCCTATTCTGAGGAGAACTTTAGCCGAGAATAGCAGATCTACAAGCGCACAACGCCTCGTGCGCTTGTAGATCTGCTATTTTCGTCTAAGTGGTTCGGTATAGGGGGAAAAAAAATAGTGAAAGTACAGAAAGTACAGAGTGAAAGGTCAGGTTTACTAAGTATTGTTTTTAGAGCATGGTTAAATGTCTGGAAATACACATTAACATGAATCCAACATGATAGTGCTGTGAAACAAGTCTATGAAGCTGCCTAATAAAATAAATAACAAATAATTTATACAATATATAATGGAGGGTCCCTGCTTTCTCTCTCTCTCAGCCAAGGGGTCCTTGGCCTGAAAACGTTGAAGACCCCTGGACTACACAGATAATCAGCCTCTGGAAGGTTTGGGGATAAAGCAAGAGAGGTGAGGTTCAGATGGTTTGGATATGTGGGGAGGAGGGATGAGGGGTACATTGGGAGAAGGATGTTGAAGATGTAGCTGCCAGGCAAGAGGAGAGGAAGACTAAAGAGCTTTTTGAATGTGGTGAGAGTGGACATGCAGGTGGCTGGTGTGACCGAGGAAGATGCAGAAAACAGAAGCACATGGAAACAGACGATCCACTGTGGCGACCCCGATGGGAATTAGCTGAAAGAATAAGACTTTCATACAATTAAGAATAAAATAGGGCTCATGTGGGTAACAAGGTTTGGGTACTAAAAATGCACTCACTTTCACCAAATGAGACCCAGCTCATACAGTAGGCATGTTATATCCCCTGGCCTATAGTATAATTATGTGTATAGTGCCTATACACAACCAGGTACACCCTGACACCTGGCACTGTATGTGACTGATGCTTTTTGAATCCCGACATTAACAGTCTTCACTCAATATGAATGCAATAAGCCAGATGGGAGTACCTAACCCACTGAGAATCAGTAGATGTGGATAAATTGCTATCCTATTGCATCACATCCCAAAAGCCAGTGTCTTCCCTGTGGCGAAGCGGCAGATGTGTGTGCATGTGCGTCAAGTTTATTGGTGTGCTGTATGAAAGAACACGCAAGGATTCAATGGTACTGTGTTAACTTTAAAACATTGCAGAACAATTCTGTCTTACGATATCACAAATAACATGCAGTGACAAGAGTCTAAGTTAAAGGTGCAGTTAAGTGGCAGGTAAATGGTAAAATGGTAAATGGTGCATTTATATAGCGCTTCTATCCGAAGCGCTTTACATTGATTGTGCCATTAACCCACACACACATTCATACACCGATGGCGGAGGAAACCATGCAAGGCACCAACCTGCTCATCGGGAGCAATTAGGGGTTCAGCGTCTTGCTCAAGGACACTTCGACACTAACTCTAGGGGAGCGCCCCAGCCCGGGATCGAACTGGGAACCTTGCGGTTTTCCAGGTACTCCCATGGGCTGGGGCGGCACCTGTCAGCAGGGAGTGTTGGGCGGGAGGAGTAGGACGAAGGCTCTACGATGTCCTTCCGGTGGGAGCTCCTCACTGGCAGGTGAGTCAGTAGGATAGAACAGCATTGACAATACACAAATATGGGTGGGGAGGAATCAATTAGCATAAAGACTAAATTGGGGAGAAAAAGAGTTAAAAAGCATTACAAAAGAAACATTTCTGATAGTAATCATGGCTATAGTTTGTTCAGTAACAGAAGTCTCACTTTCTCTCCCCCTCTTTTGTAAACAGTAAATGCATTTTCAGGTCGGGATACCACTTTCATCCAATCAGGTGAGAGAAGTTAACGATACGGGATACACAAAAGAAATAGGAAGTCATGACACAAATGAATGGGCAAACAAACTTGGAAGTGGAACGCTATAAAAGTGAAGCTGAAAAATGGGTGCACTCTCTCCTGATTGGATGAAATTGGCAACCCAACTGAAAATGTATTGTCTGTTTATTAAAGTGTGCAGGACTCTACTCACGAGCCACAAGGCTTAACTGCCTGCCTTGTTTTAACCCATTAAGACCGGGAACACATCTTTAAGATTTCTTTGGCATTAAATAAATGTCAATGAATACAATAGAGTATATAAACAAAAAGATTATTTTATTTATTACATGAATTACATATAACTTAAGATATAGTAACAGAATATCAAAAAATAAAATAAAAAATAGAATAAACAAGCAATCCGTTGCTCTTAAGTTGGTCCTGAAAGTTCAATCATTAACGCTACACTATCATACGCCTGTCAAGTCAAATCTCATTCCGAAATGAAAGAAATAAAATAACCTTTTTCAGCTACAATTGGCAAAAATGCTCTCTAAATGTTCTTCTGTTTCAGCGGGCTTGTTGCGGTTTCTTTCAACAAAGCAAACCAAATTTCAGTAATCCATCACTAAACCAAAGTATCAAACAAGCAGATTACCACAGAATATGCATACATGCACTGTCCTTGCAATGCTGCAACCCTGTTTTGAGGCCATATATAACATTCTAAAATAATGACTTACTTGGTGATTTAATACAGTTGTAGTAGATTTGAAAGACTTGTTTTGGATTCGCGGTGCGCTGAGTCCGCGAACATGAAGAGAAAGAAACCTAAATGGAAATAGAACCCTAAACAGTAAACAATTATCCTAAATCCTGATTTAGACTTATTTGTACAATGGTGTATAAACTAAACATGTCAGCCAAACAGGACTTCTACCTTCTCTACTTTACAGTGCTACATCTTAATGCATACACACTTCCTGCATTTCCTGGATATTCTTAAGTGCTCCTGTTTCCTTACCCTACATATCCTGTCTAGCATGCATCTCGCATCATTTACTACCAACACCCAGTGATATATTAAGTATTATCTTGTTTTATCTTATCTATGGAGCAATAAGCAACCAGTGCTCAACTTTATGGAATAGTGCATATCAAACCGACACTTAATACATTGGCCGGTGGGTCTTAACTAATGTGTCCTGGAGAGAGTTCTTGTCAAGAAAGAAACCAATTTTAACTTCTTGTCTATTAAATTGTGTGTGTGTGTGTGTGTATGCAGACACAGCTCTGCAAAACATTTATCAACAACATTTTGGGTCATCTTGGGAATGTTTTTGTGACTTGGCCCCAAGGAGGTTGATAGACACAATCTTGATACAAGGTTGGTCATTTAAATGCTCCAACAGGCATTAAAAGTCAACCTTTAACCCCTTGTCAACTCTTCATACCTACACCAGGCTGAATTTTGTTTCGCTCAGCATTTAGTTAAAATAATGCAATTTTGGTTTATTAAAGTGCCTCACAAATAAAACTTAAGACGGGTCGAAGTGTGCACATTCAATCCGCAATAGCAAAAAATATATTTCATATACAGCACATTTCAAAATATATGTATCTGTGGCTAAAAATGTGTCTGAAAATGTCATTTGGATTCTGGAGATACATTTTGCCAAATATATATATGCAATATATTTGGACATTAAAAACGTATTTTCTCCTATATAAGATTATTTTAATTCTTTGAACATTTTGAAACATGAAATATATTTTTTGAATCCTGTTTCCGCCCTGCTGAATGGTCTGTGGGTAAGAACTGCATCCCTACCAAGCTCCAGGGGGACACCGGTCTGTGGACGACCATGCATCCAGTCAAGTGAAAAGACAATATAACCCTCCGCAGATCAACACAGTATTAAAAAAAAATAGCAGCACATTCAATTGTCAAGTCAAGTCAAACCAGAAGAGGCCCATGGAAGAGCCCAGGTCACACATCACACGACGATGCCACTTGCCGGCAAAATCAGCTCTTGTTCGGCAGGCGGCGCGTCGTACTACAGAGTATGAATTAGGCTTCATGGCTCTCCCCTCTCTTCTACCAAATTCCACTCAGTTCTTGAAGGCTCCACAGCGGCTGGCTCTGCAGAAGAATTCTTTGAGCATGGCACCGTCCACCTGCATGAACGCAGTGCTCTGCGTCACCTGGGTCAGGTGATTAACACAGAACCTGAAACAGAACTCCTCCAGGTCCTATGGAGAGACAAAGTGAGTCAGTTGAGCGACGGAGACAGAAAGAAGGGAGACCCTCAATTATTAATAAAAACGCGAATAAACGAAACGAAAATGCGACGTGATTATTTCACCTTTATTTTGGTGATGGCTCATTCATACAGCTGCCTCGTTTTATTTGCGGTGAAAATCGACCTTGTTAAATACGTTGCTTTATCGCTGCATTGTATTCGCGTTCTGTGTGGATGCACTTGTCCGCATAACATAAACAGCTGTTTAAATTAATGCGAATGAATTGCACAAAATAAACACTCCCGGTGTGAAGGGACCTTAAACCAACAGAATTATTTAAATCAGAATCTCGACAAATATATTATAAAAAAGGAAAACAAGTTGCGTTGAACATTCGTGAAATTTATTTGAAGTTGAAGTACTTGGTTTCCTTGTACATATAACTAATGCTACCTTCATTTGCAGTGGTGTAAAGTAACTAAGTACATTTACTCAAGTACTATACTAAAGTTTTTTAAAAAAAGGTATTTTTTACTTTCAGTACTTTTTTTTCCCGATTCCACAACATCTCAGATGCAAATATTGTACTTTTGTACTCCACAACAATTATTTGAAAACTTTAGTTACTTTGTAGATTCTTTTTATTATTACAAAACATACATTAACCGATCTACAAGCTATGCGACGCATTGTGAGCTTGTAGATCAGCTATTTTCAAAAGATTTTTATACAATTTATACATTTGAAAACTTGTGAAATGCATTCTGCATTCTGTAATGAGTACTTTCTACTTTTGGTACTTTAAACAATACTTTTGTACTTTTACTAATGTCAATTTTGAATTCCGGGCTTTTACTTGGGTGTGTGTTCCGTACCTCAGCATCATAGCGTACGGCTGCAGAGAGCAGGGTGAAGGCGTTGTCCACTGTGATGCCACTCTTAATGATCTGCTGACAGAGACTCTTCAGACGGTTCTCACAGTAGGAGGTGGCCAGGTCCAACAGACCTGCAGCATCAACACATCTTTATTACAAGAATACATCCCTAAATGTAACCTACACCAAATTCCAATGTGCAACACTAAGACATCTGGTGGTCCCTGGACCGCCCGGTCCGTAAAAAGGTATTGCATGTGGTCTCTGACCATTCATTCAATAAAGCAAAGTGATGATTCCCCCATTATTCTGTTATATCATTTGGGAGAAAGACTAACATCATTATCATTATCAGAGGTCATTTGAGGAGGCTTGTGCTTCTATCCCCCCCCTAGCCTGGTAAACCCTCCCTCCGGAAATCTCATTTCCATTTGATTTCAGAAAGGAGTCTGGTCTGAAACGCCTTTCTCCAATAATCGCTCTGCTCGCCGAGCCGACGAGCCTATCAGCGTCGTCGCTCATTGTTCTGTGATTGACAGCGACAGTTGGCCAATCAGGTGGCGAGTTCGAGTGAGCCCGAATGAACCCGAGTGCAGCCTGAGAGCCGCCGACAAAAGACGAACGGCAGCCATTGTTGTTTGTGCGAGTGCCTTCACTTCTTACTTTCAGTTTTATAACGCTTTCAAACTTCTTTTTTGAGGCACGGAATTTACTTATAAGATATCGTTTGGATAGAATTTAGTTGTTTAACTTCATATATGTGGTCAATTAATCATGACAGAGCCTATTTAAAAATATAAATTTAGAGAACCGGCAGGGGCGGGGAGTGACACGCATGTATCCCAATAAGGCAACCTATTTTCGGCATGGCCGTCCCAAAAGTCCCGTTGCGTCACATAGTCTGGAGCTCGTCAAAATGAACTGCTCATTGGCTGAAGGGGAAAAACGATCATTGGTTGAAGGGGTTGTCAGTCAACGGTATTACTCCCGCCCAATTCCAGCCCACAGCGATTATTGCAGAAAGGCGTTTCAGACCAGACTCCTTTCTGAAATCAAATGGAAATGAGATTTCCGGAGGGAGGGTTTACCAGGCTATCCCCCCCCCCCCCCCACAGTTTTCTGAAAAATCCTATGTTGCTATATCAGTGGTTAAGGACACCCAAAATTATATGTATTTGGCCGCGCACCCCCCTGAAAATATTTTGTTAAAGGAACCCCCAGAAGCAAAGCAAAGATTTGAGTCAAAAATGTTCCCTTTAAAAATATATACATTCATAGATTTGCACAAATTTTCAAGATTTTTCAAAAATAGCAGATCTACAAGCTCATATCGCGGCACTTGGTGCCGCGCTATGAGCTTGTATATCTGCTATTTTTGAATAGCCAAAGTATAAAATAATGGCTATAGCTAAAATCTAAAATGACACAGATGGGTTCCCGTATTGAATGGGATAATTGCACACCGACAAATGGAGAAGTCACTTTTAGGATATTGTGTGTGTGTGTGTGTTGACCTATAGCATCCTCAGGAGGCAGGTCCACAGCGTCTGTGTAGAGAAACTGTAGGAAGGAGCGATAGACGGGGTAGGAGAACTGGTCGATGGTAATGACCTCCTGCAGGTCCTCTGTCCAGTGGGACTGGAACATGGAGCGGAAATGCTCACACCTGCACACAACGGCAACATTTAAACATAGGTTTTTCAGCAGCATTAGACATGTCTAAGGAAACTATCATTTACTTCACTTAGGTTTAGTTAACTTTCTTTGTCATTTCCCCCCCCGCCGCAGTCTTCGTTCCATTCATATGCACACGCACACACACACACAAAGCAAACCCTAACATAAAAGCGAGGACTGGCAAAATCGTCTAGAATGAAGCAACATTAAAACATTGCAAGAATCAAATGCATGAGAGTGGACCAGTGGTGTAAAGTAACTAAGTACATGTACTCAAATACTGTACTTAAGTACAATTTTGAGGTGTTTTTATTTTACTGGAGTATTTACAATTTTCAGTACTTTTACTTCTACTCCACTACATCTCAGAGGCAAATATTGTACTTTTACTCCACTGCAATTATTTGAAAACGTTGGTTACTAGTTACTTTGTAGATTTTGATTATTATTACAAAACCACTTTGATATTGGCCGATCTACAAGCTCACAATGCGTCACATCTGCTATTTTTATAAGATTTTTATGCATTTTATAAATTTGAAAACGTTGTGAAATGGGACTGCATAATGAGTACTTTCTACTTTTGGTACTTTAAGTACATTTTAATACCAATACTTTTGTACTTTTACTCGAGTACATTTTGAATTCCAGACTTTTACTTGTAACAGAGTATTTCTACATGGCAGTATTGATACTTTTACTTAAGTAAAAAAAATGTAGTACTTTTTCCACCACTGAAGTGGACACACACACACACACACACACCTGATCTTGAGCACAGCTTTGTGAACATGGATGCATTTGCCATCGACACTGAACATGAGGTCAGCAGTCTCTGGATTGTCAAATTCTTTCCTCACAGCCTGGGCCACCGTCATGAACTCATCATGCTCTGCAGAACACGAGGAGAGGAGACTATAAATAACAACTCAGTTCAGTTCATTTCATCCACCACTGGAAAATCACGAGTGCTCATTTCACTCGGAGTGTAAAGAATGACCTGCAAGAATCTATAACTGGAGGCTTATGCAGTTAACTTGAAACATGTTTTTCAAACAAGTTTTAAATAGCACATCGTACTTTCAAATTACATTTGGGACATATATTGCAACAAGTATGAATCCACCACTTTGCATACTAACCCATTAAGACCTGGAACTGTGTCATGTTTAGATTTGAGCTAAAAAGCTTTATTTTACACTTTGGCTATTCAAAAATAGCAGATCTACAAGCTCATAGCGCGGCACTCGGTGCCGCGCTATGAGCTTGTATATCTGCTATTTTTGAAAAATCGTGAAAATGTGTGCAAATCTTTGAATATATATATTTTTAAAGCGAATATTTTTTACTCAAATCTTTGCTTCTGGGGGGTCCCTGGAACAAAAATATTTTGATGGGGGTCCGCGGCCAAATACATATCATTTTGGGGATCCTTGACATGAAACAGTTTGAGAACCACTGATATAGAAACTTACGTTTTTCAGAAAACTGTTGGGATTTAGGAGACATGTAGAATCGGCTTCAGGTCTTAAAGGGCTAACCCATGGAGATAAACATAAAGTATGAATCCCCCTCGTTGCATACTAACCCATGGAGATGAGGCGCCACATGACGGATGGCGTGGCAAAGCAGGCGAACACGTCATCTGTGGTGCTGAAGTGTGTGAGGTGAGGGAGGAAGATGGACTGGTGTTTACACTGACCCCACATGTACACCTGTAGGATGCAATGGAGGAAGAACTGTTATCATCATCATCTTCCATCACTGGCTGCCAGTGTGAATGCAGCAAAAGACTCATAACAATACTACTATTAATAACAAAGTATTATTATTTTACATACACACCTGTCCTCTCTGGGTCTTGGCTGCTGACGTGTGTGTTGAGTGACAAGCAGCGATTTCTACAATCCTGTGGAGAAACACGAGTGTGTGTTAATGGCAGGAACACATAATCACACATTCCAACAAATAGTACTGTACTTCTTCCAGTTTGTACGCATAACTTTGTCTGCACACAATAAAAGGTTGTCCTCAGTGCTAATTTATCCATTGTAAAACTTGAGCATGTATGAATTTATCCACATTTGCCCTCTCTCAAGAGTTAAATCAACATTGAGGATTTTACTGTGCAGTGCTTTGATTTTAAGGGCTTGCGCTGTGTGTGTTGGATTTATTTTGGGCATGTTCATGCTTTATTCAGATAGTCACAGTGAGAGAGAGACAGGAAGCAAGGGGAAGGATATGCAGCAAAGAGCCGCAGGTTGGATTCGAACGCAGGCCGGCTACAAAATGACAGCCTTAATGGTATGCGCTCTAACCATAGACAGTAAAAAGGATGGACAACGTTACGCCCATAGACTCTACAGACCGTAAATGAAGCCTATTTTTCAACGATTTCAAATCCGCCTTCTTTCTATATCCTATGCACTCGGAAATGAGTGCATAGGATCGGTGGTGGTGGCGAATGAATGCTATTGGTTGTGTAGCTTGTCAATCCAATCGTCACAAGGTGGCCTACAGTATACCCTACTACTTTATCATCAATTAAAAAAAAATTTATGGGACCATAATTTACATCATGGTGATATGAAAGAAGACTTTAAACTAGCGACTGGAAGCAAATAGTATTTATGACAATGTTTATTAAGGTAATAAAATCAAGTGTAAAGTTCAGCAAAAACCCGCTTGAATGGAGCTTATTTACTTCTGACACCAGCAGGGCAAGACTACAGGCCATTCATAATTCATATGAACGGTCTCTTCCTATATAGCCTCAATTTACAACTCGGAAGCTGGCCCCTTGGCTCTAACCAGGTGAGCCCCGTTCTTATGCTGTGTGTTGACACTTGCAGCAACGAAAGTTGAAGTGTTGCTTGAGTCACACTGCGTACATCGAAAGGGGTAGGGTTAAATAGCACAGGGAACTGGCTAACTAACGGCAAGAATGAGTTTTCCTTCCTTTGACGAAACAGAGCATTGTGGGGAGAGAGAAGGGGAGTGGAAATGGTGAAACAAAAACATATGATTGGTTGACGCGTCAGGACTTAAAAAAGGAGTTGAAAAGTAGCCTGTTGCTTTATCGGTGTGTGAACGCAGCATGAATTCTAGTGAACACAACCAGTTCAGCTTCCTCTGTTCTCTACATACAGTATGCACACATACATTATAAATTATATACACATTTGTCACTAGGTGAATTTCAATACAGCCTTTACCTTGCTCAAATATTGAGAATATTGGTCCCGGACAGTATTTTCTTTGTAGCTCTTATTTCTTTGGTAAACAAAGGGCTTTCAACCTCCGCCTACAGGAAAGCAAGAGGTTCTATTCCCAGAGTGTTCCCTTGCTTCCCTTGTGTCATTCATTCAGCCTTATTGTAGGAAATTATGTTCCCATCCTTCCCTTGTGTACTTGATTTAGCCTTGGGGTAAGTAATTATGCTCACCTTCCTTTCCTTGTGTCCTTGATCCAGCCTTATGGGAGGTAATTATGTACTGTAAGTGACATGCATCCTGCTTTTACACACCACTTTCAGTAGAAGGGCACGATTTGATTCTTGCCTTTGGCCGCTAAAATGGCATGGCATGCGAGAAAGAATTATGAATTTAATTTAATCAAATATTTATTTTATTTTTCAAAGCTGCACTATGTAACTTTCCAGTTCTATCCCGGATTGAACCTGGATCTACTGCACAAGTGCTGATTTCTTTTTTACCACTGAGCTAACAGGGCCTGCCTGCTTGCTCTGGGGAGAAATGGGTCAAGATTTGTGTCAAACCAAAAACAGGATCATGTTAAAGGTCGTGTCCAACTTAGACACAGGATCAAAATGTCTCAATATAAGAGCAGGGAGACCAAATACAACCAAATATAGGTTATAAGTTATATTATATCAACATACTCTGCCATACAGATTGGACAAAATAACATTTATTCACTAAATAAATTACATAGTAGAGCTTTAAGTGCAGTTATAAAAAAAAAACGTTTCCAAGGCTTTCAATGTTTGCTGGCAGTAACGTGTTTTGCTGGAAATGTGAGATGTACTAAATAACTTGTTTGACTGCATTACATTTATGCATGTCCAAAGTCCGGCCCGGGGGCCACGATCTTGAAGAGACTTTTTCAAAGGTTACATTTGGCTACACTGCCATTTGAACAAAAGACAATTTATCTGACAGTAAATATTAGCAATACAGTGCATGCATGTGGGGGGGAAAAAGTTTTTGTTTTGTTCACAGCACAGATGAGTGTCTTTCATTTACAATTACAACTAAAGGATATTGCATTTTAGTAAAACACAATTGTATACATCCATATCTGTTAAGGTCCAAACGTACAGTATATGACTGGAGGATGTTGTCGGCCCTAAGGTAGCTTCATAATAAATATGGCCCCCTTTTAAAAAGGTTTGGACACCCCTGTCTTCAGTGGTGTGTTCTGTGCTTTTCATATTGGAGGGGTGTCTGGCAGCCATGTAGGAAGCCTGTATGGTAGAACATTTTCAAGCAGTTCTCTCCTCCTGGACAGAACAATAGATAAACCCGCTGAGAACCAAGAGAGGAAGTGGTGGCACAGAGGGGTGGTGTGTGTGTGTGGGTACATACACACATGAGCGTACGCTGACGGCAAACGCTACGCTACGCTACGCTAGCCCCGTCCACTCTCATGTTAAGTTAAAAACCGGAAGTTCCGGTCCGGTTTTTCCTATAACATGGGAGTGGACGGGACTTCCGACTTCTGGGCGTCAAGTTGTCGCTCATGTGTGGAAGCACCCTGTGTGTGTGCGCTAAGGCCAGGAAACAGGAAGTCATTCTAGCATCCCACAATTCCAGAGAGCATACTTCGCTTCAGAGAAACATTATTTACTGCGGTCCAATGGAATCTGACACTGTGTCTAGTGCTTCCAAAGTGCTTATTTAAAATGATTTTCATACTTTTATACTAAAGGTAGTTTCTCTGGGTGGGTATAGATTTAATAAAAACTATTTTTTCTGAGGTGATCATTTCTTATTGGTCAGTGTTTGTGTTGTCAGGACATTTTTTAGGCTAGTTAGCAGTTTAGGCCTCACCTTGCATCACAGTGCTTTAGCAGCATAACATGCACCAACATAGACTTATCAAGACTTTTCACAACGCTACCAATTTGTCATTAGTTTCTTATTTAATCTAGTTGTTTCATTGTCTATCAAGCACTTTAAAAATGCCGTCAACATGTAATACACTGCCTTTTTCCTGCATAAAATGTTCCTCCTAGCACAATATGCCAAGATGACATGAAATGAAAAGAAAACTTCTCATACTTGAATCAACAATGCCGGCGAGGAATGAGGAGGAGAGTCCATTGGTAACATTCTGTGTGAGGTGGCAGACAATTCCAGCATGAGAATCATGCATCCATCTTTTGTATATACTGTAAATAGTATATCATTTAGTGTAGCAAATAATTTAACCCCTTCTTTCTCCCAATGTAATTGTCATGTGTAATCTGTCGTTCTCTGTGCTGTCACTGCTACTGGCTCACCTGCCAGTGAGGAGCCCCCACTTGGAGGCTCTGTCTCACTCCTTCGGTTCAAACCCCCCTACTGACAGATGCCACCCCAGCCTTTTGGAGTCGCTAGAGCAGCGCCAAGGATCGCCTTCACCACCTGGCTACTGTAGCTTCCCTTCTCTGAACACAGCCAATTGTTTTAGTATAGACGCGGGCCAAGCTGGATGCACTGCGGTGGATTCGAACCCTTAAGACTCCACAGTGGTGGACAGGTACTTTATCCTAAAGCCACCCAAGTCAGGTGCCATAATTTCTTTGTCTTGGGGCAGCTGTAGCGGAGTGGGTAGTGAGACCGTATGGTAATCAGAAGATCACCGGTTTGCCTCTCGGACCACCCATGTCTGCGTTGTCGAAGTGTCCTAAGTGAGACACTTAACCCTGAACAGCCCCCCCTGCACACTCATCATGACCATCTGAGCAGCCATCAGCTGGGCGAAGCTAAAACAGAATTCCCCCGCAGGATTAATAAGGTAAAGCTCTTCCCCCCTCTTCCACAAAAGTATTGAACAGAAGTATCGTCAAGTGACACCAAACAATGCCATTACAAATCTAACAATTACATTTAAAACACTTAAACACACTCAGGAGACAAGAGCAAAGGATGCACCTCAGCTCAGACACAAAAGACAATTACGGTTGCGTTCTGTTCACTTCCATCCTATTACACGGAATCAGATAAGAACCAATGAGATCAATAAGAAAAAAAACACCCTCTAAATCCTGACTTCAGATTTTAATAAAAAAATAATATCTTCAGTCCAAGATTTTGGACTCAGCATGACTGAAGGAATCCAGACTAGAGCCCATGTTTACCTACTATGACCTTCAGTTCAGAAGATGATGCCAAAGCCCACAGTTTGGTTGTTATAGCGTCACTATGAGCCACATTGGTTTATTTATTCTTTCTGATAAGTGGGTGAAAGTGACTTTTCTGCCAAGTTTGGGTATTGTAGCTTTTATTCATGGTTTTTGAGAACCAGATAATTATAAGAAATGGTAAGAAAAGAATAACACTAATTAAAAAAAGAAAAAGTCAAAAGTCATCTTTTGTTCTGAAAAGGGAGAGAGCTTCATAACCAAGCTCTTACATCAAATGGTTTTGATGGTTTTGATTGCACATCACTAAATTGGATGAGATCTTACTTGGAGGGTAGAGAACAAGTGGTTGACATCAACGGAACCATGTCCTCATCCCTCCCGGTGAGCTGCGGGGTTCCTCAAGGCAGCATTCTAGGGCCGTTACTGTTTCTTCTATACATTAACGACATGAATGCTGCCTGTAACTGCAAACTGTTCCTGTTCGCTGATGACTCGGCACTCCTGATTTCGGGAGAGGACAAGTTGCAAGTCGAGGAAGCTCTCAGCTCTGAACTCTCAAAAATCCGTACCTGGCTTACCGATAACAAACTGTCACTACACCTTGGGAAAACCGAATCCATCCTATTTGGGACCAAACATTCCCTCAGTAAAATGAAGGTAAATGACTTCAAGGTCAAAGTCGATGACACAATCATCACTAGCAAAGAAGAGATTACCTATTTGGGATGTATTCTTGACAAACACCTGTCAGGTGAAAGCATGGCAACAAAGGTGTTCAAAGGAGTAAACCAGAGAACCAGATTTATGGGCAGTGTTTCCTCCTTTGTCAACCCTCAGGCACTCAGGACCCTCTCGGGGGCCCTGATTCAGCCCCTTTTTGACTATGCTAGCTCCTCTTGGTACTCCAACACCTCAGTGTCACTGAAGACTAAGCTTCAAACCTCCCAAAACAAACTGATTCGACTACTTCTCGGACTGGGGCCCATGACCCACCTCTCTCCCACTCACTTTGCCAGCCTAGGCTGGCTCAGGGTGGAAGACAGGGTTATACAACTAAAAATGGGACTGGTCTTCAAAATTGTAAATGCAGATCTGCCCGAAATGCCCCCTATACCCGCATATCTGTATAAGTACCTCGAAAAAGTTAGTGACACCCACAGTCACAAAACTAGAGGGAGCGTAAACAATAATCTGGTAACACCCACCCATAAAACAAACATGGGCAAATTCTCCTTCTATAGCACTGCCACCAAGGAATGGAATAGTCTAACCCCATCCCTCAAAAAATGCAGTTCGCTGGGCTCATTCAAAACAGCCCTAAAAACTCATCTTTCTGGAGGCCTAAAGAGGAGCTAGTACCAGTTTCCCTGTAGACAGACGACCCCCCCCCTCCCCCTTTTTTTGTACATACTTTTTATTTTATTTTCTAATGTTTTTTTTTTTTTTTTTTTTTGTATATATATTTTTTTGTACATAATGGTATTTTTTTCCCCCTCTGTATTCTTATGTTGATTATTGAACTGTTTGGTTGCTACTATATATGTCTATGAAATTAATTCAAGGACCCCAATGGAAACAAGCCCGCAAGGACTTTTTTGGCCGGACCTTTTAGACAAAAGTATTATAAATGTAACTGTGTTGTTTTACATTCTTTTTGCCTAATAAAAATTTCAATCAATCAAAATCGCATGCACACACACATACACACACATGCCCTACTATTGTCCCTGTTCAAATGCCCACAGTGTATAGAGAAGGAACCAGATTTGCAGAGTCACAGTCTGCCAAAGAAAGCCCGGGCAAAAGTGTAAACATGCTTTCAAAAGGTGCATCCTGGCAGTGCTACAATACAGTATCTATGTACAGTACACCCAGTAGGTACAGGTACAGATGTCATGCGTTTAAATCCTGCCCATGCCGTGTTGGCACGGGCAACTCTCATGGCCATGCTCTCTTCTCAGCAAAGCAAATGATGGGCAACTATGAGAATACCTTCTAATCGCCGACCGGCTTTTTTCACTGCCGAAAACTAAATAAAAACTAAGCTATGATGACTAAAGCTAAGACTAAATATATTGACAATTTCGTCAACAAATAAAAACTAGACTAAAATGTTAGTGAGGGACTAGTAGAGAAGAGATCCAGTAGAACTAAGACTAGGGGTGTGCCGATATATCGCGATACGTTTTCGGGACGATATGTATGGTTTTGGGGAAAAAAATATATCTTTTTGAATTTTGTATTTATTTTTTGGCAATGATAATAATGCAACAACAGAAGAATTTGTTTGCATTTGCTTTTTTTCACCCCCATATATTTTCATAAGCTTCCCCCCCACCCATATTTTCATAATAAAAAAGTGCCATATATCGTATCGTATCAATATCGTATCGATGTCGTGAGCCCAATATCGTATCGTATCGTTTCATGAAATTAGTGTCGGCACACCCCTAACTAAGAATTTTTTTATGCTTGGTAAGACAGTCATTTTATGCTTGGTGCGCTCGGGTGTTGTGCTCTGAAAATAGCAGAAGCTCACAACGACAACTTGTAGACCGGCTATTTTCAGCATGCAACCAAGTGTAAAATCAGCCATTATGACGCCATCAAGGCACCGCCAAAATATATTTTAGTCAACTATAACCTTATGATATTTAGTAGACTAAAACTAGACAAAAACTAAAACATTTCAAAGACTAAAATATGACTAAAACGAAATGGAATTTTATTCAAAAGACTATGACTAAAACTAAATCAATATTTGCTGTCAAAATCAACACTGCCCTGTTCTATAGTGCCATACCTCTCCTTGTCGGTCATGATGCGGAAGGGGGCGAGCTGATTGTTCCTGTTGCCAATTCCAGTTCCCAGCTGTCCACAGCTGTTGGCCCCCCAGCCGTACAGCAAACCTTCGTCCGTCAGTGCCAGGCAGTGGCCATAGCCACACACAATCTGCAAAGGCCAGGGAGGGTTAGCCCTTTAACACAATAACCGCCAAGGTATTAAACATCGTTTGTTATCCCCTTGCCAGCGTAATTACCTTCATCCGATGACATTTGAAACGCCGTGGAGGCAACATTGTATTCCAAAAAAAACAAAAAAGGCAGAGGGAAGGGGTAAGCGGAGGGATCTGTGTATTCAGACGCAATCCGCCATTTTGGAACTGGGGCCCGCTGAAAACAGTGGTTTTCAATGCAAAAAAACAGCAACTGAGTTACAGCTGTTTTTCTGAAAATCCCATAGTCAGGGCGGGCGGAAGTGACGTTTTTTGGAATGATGTCACATCCACATGCTTCTTCTCTGGTTGACGATGGATCATCCCAGAGCTGTGTTACGGTGCCTAAAACAGCATGCCTAATTTTTAAATAAAACGCATTTATGCGATTTGGCGGGCAAGCGCGCTATTTAATAGAACGACTTTATGCGTGTATAGCAGGAAATGAGTTAAGGGAACATTTGTTTCAATTCACACTATCTTTAAGTTAAATTGATTTAAAGGAGTAGTTCACCCCAAAAATTACTTATTTTCTATTAATTACACACTCCATGAAGCCTTCAATTCGTGGATTTTTTTTTGTTTTTGTCGCATTCCTAAGGCAATATTTTGACAACCGCCGTCAGAGTCTCCTACTGACTGATGACCTGGTCATCAAATTATTGGGTTAGGAATGCGACAAAAATCTCCATGAAAAGGCTTCATGGGGTGTGTAATTGATAGAAAATAAGTACTTTTTGGGGTGAACTACTCCTTTAACTCCTACAAACGTTCATATGAAGATTGACCCAAATGGTTTGTACATATAATAGTTTCGGTATGGTGTATGTGTGTGTGTTACCTGTTGAATACACACTCCCTGGAGTCCAGCAACACGGCAGGGGGTCAAGTGGTTTCCGTTGGTTCCGACACCTAGCTGACCATTCCCATTATAGCCCCAGCTATAAACCTACGACACACACAGTATATGTGCACAGTTCCAACTTTATATTGTATAACCTTTATATTGTATAACTTTATAACCCCAAATCTCTTTGGAGTAGCGTACTACTAATTTCCACCAAGTTACATGAAACACACAGACAGTAATGATTAGAATACCCTACTACGCATTGCTGTAGGCAGGGTAACAAGCAGGTAAACGCTAGCTGTGTTAGCATACAGATACACCACACCACCATAGAATTTCAGGCGCAGTCAACTTTGTGTGTGTGTGTGCGTGTGCGTGTGTGTCATCCTATTGTTTGCATTCTACCTCATTGTCCAACAGAGCCAGAGAGGAGGTCTGTGCACAGGCGATGCCCACCCCAGTCTTACCTCTCCATTGTCCAACAGGGCCAGAGAGGAGGTCTGTGCACAGGCGATACCCAGTGTGATCTTGCCCTGCAGGTTGCTGGCCACTCTCCTGGGACTGGGCTGGTTGGCTGTCGAGCCAGAGCCCACCTGGCCACAGTTATTATTCCCCCATGCAAACACCTGAACAGTGACACACTGGGATTCAGACACGCTGGGGAAAAACATCATACTTTGCCGTGGTTTACATTGATTTTAATACATTGTGTGCCAAAAACGGTCCGGAACGTTTTTGATAAGCCATGCGTGGAGTGCCATAAACGGTTATAACCATTTTTCTTTTTTTTTTCTTTTTTTTTCCCCCAAGAGGGGCGGGTTAGCGCAATTTAGGGATCATCCACGGAGTCTCTAAGAAGGAGAGGACAGATGTGGATCCATGCCAAAAAATCTACCTCCCGTCCGCTCCCATTATATCTCCTTGATAAAAACCTCTGTATCTCCTTAACTTTTTACAGTGGTGAACTCGAGCCATTTTTGGTGCGCTATCACTCCGCAATGGTGGGTCGCGTGACAGATGTTATTGTTCCAGGCGTTACACGGGGGCGTCCTAACATACACCAAAACAAAACTCATGTACACACATTAAAAACAGCCCCTTATATATATATATGTCATATAAGAAAGAGGCAACATTTTAGAAAATAGACGATCTACAAGCTATCAGCTATTTTCACAATATTTACATGTGGAACTGAGTCAAACTAAATGTAATGCCTCAACTCCTACAAGTGTGTCAGGGTAGACGGTCCCCCGTTCAAATATGATTATTTTGTATTTCTTTATGTCAAATAAAATCAATATCATCGCAATATGATATTAATGTCACAATATCAACTTTGAGGTGTTGAGTCAAATATATTGTGATATTTGATTTCGTCCATATCTCCTGGCCCTAAAAGGGCGAGATAAAGTCAGAACAAAGCCTCAAGGAGGTTGGGTACAAAATGTATTCTGATGTTCACCAAACAATATTTGTATAACCAAGGATGTCAACAGTACTTTAATTTTGGAATGTCTTGTATGCCCCTAAGAAGGGAAATGTCAACAGTACTTTTAGTTTGGAATATATTACATCCCAATCAAATATTTCTTCTGGCTACTCTATTCTCTGATATTTCTATTAGTATATTCCACAAAGCCACCAGGCTACCTTGCCCCCTCATTTCACACTGCTCCCGTCCCATATTCTCTCGTTATAGCCAACAGGGGCAAATTTATGGAATCCAAGAAGATATCTTACTGTGGACAAATTCTCCATTTGTATTCATATGTGTCTGTGTGTGTGTGTGTGTGTGTGTGTGTGTGTGTGTGTGTGTGTGTGTGTGTGTGTGTGTGTGTGTGTGTGTGTGTGTGTTACATCTTTACTGGCAATGGGCACAGAATGGAGTTTGGAGTGCAGTGTCTTATACACTAGTACACACATGCATGCACACTAAATCGTGCATGGCAAAACAAGTCACTGAAAGAATGTTCACCCGCCTTGTCACTGTCAGTACCCTGTATTAAACATGCACAAACACACAATACACTTTAAAGTGTTAATTTATGCACTGTTCATTCTGAGAGTGTACAAACAAATAAATCGACCCCGACGCTTCCCTTTGGTTACATTTGTACACGCTCAAGAGTTAAATGAACACTCAAGATTTTACTGTGTACTGGAATATGTTTTTAACTTAATGGAGAAGATACAAGCCACTGGGCTAAAGAGGAGGTCATTCTCAGCACTGAGCCTCACCTGTATGCTACCCACAAAGACACACCAATTAGCCTTAGCACTGTGGAGCTAAAAATAGTCTGCTTATTCTTGCAGCTCCACTCAAGTGGAGGTGGAAGGAGGTAGAGATTAGTCATGGGCTTTCCCCGTCTACTCAACTACAAAGAAGGTAGGAGGAGCTCTTCTTACCAGCTCAAAGATAAAACCGCAGAAAAAGTAATGAAATTAAAGTAAGTTTGATAAATCTTTTGAAAACCATCAGCTTCAGAACGCTTTTTTTTTTGGTGATTGTCTGTCTATGATTCGGAGTCAATGAACATTCAAATCAATTACACAAATAAAAAAACTTCTAAAGAATTTCTTTAGCGGCTTTATCCAAATCACTTAAATCACTTTTCAATGCGTGTTACTTTCACACACCAAAAAGGAGGCAACCACGCAGGGTTGCATTGCAACTCACCGGGAGCAGTTAGGGGTTCAGTGTCTTGTCTTGAAATCAATCGATTTTTTTCTTTAATTTACAAAATAAGATAAGCAACTCTGGGTCATTTACTAATCAGTACAGGTCAGTTGTGGTTTCTTTAGCTTGCATTGTAATTGAAGTTTCATCTGGGTATGTTTGCCCCATGTTTAACCACTAGCGTGTTTACCACGCTAGTGGTTAACTTAGGATTTTACAGTGTATACCATGACTTTTCTGAATTGCTTAAACCCTCACCTCTCCATCCTGTGTGAGGGCCATGGAATGATGTGCGCCACATGCCACCTCCTTCACTTTCTTGCTCTGTAAGTTGGTGGTCACCAACACTGGAGTCACTCCCGTGTTGGTAGTTCCATTCCCCAGCTGGCTGTAGCCGTTGTGCCCCCAAGCAAACAGTTCTCCTTCTGCAAAACACAGTACATACAATATTAGTACACAATGAATGAGAAGTCAATACACATAAGAATCAGCATCAGAAAATGCCACAAAAAATCCAGAATGCCCCTAAAAAACATGTCCGAGAAGCAAAAGAAATCCCCATATATCCAGGATTGCTTTTGATTTGCGTGAGATTGGAGGGCTGGCCACACAAGACTAGTCTAACACACACACACACACACACACACACCCACACATATCCATGACGCACACACAACAACATTGATGTTGCTGTTGTTGTGCAGTAAATCGTGACCTCAATAGATATACATTTTGTAAATATGTCTCAATGTCCACTGCAGTTATCTACTGACCACCCCTCTATTATTGTATTTTTTCTATTGTCTATTTGTAAACATATGACATATTTTTGTCATCTTTTGTGATGATGAATATACAGTACCCTCAGTGGCCAGAAGGACATGAGGTCCGCTGCCGTAGCTGAAGCTGGCCACCTTCTTCCCCCGGAGAAAGTCCAGTTTCTTTGGCACGATGGTGCTCAGGCTCTCCCCTGTACCCAGACAGTTGCTGCAGTTTAAGCCCAACACAAACACCTGAAAAACATCAACACACACCACCCATTTATAGAAATATAGTAGGAGTATAATATGTATAGTAAATACAAGGCTTGAGTGCAGATGCGATAGATACAGATGTGCATGTACGGACGGCAAATTAAAGGGGTATTTCACTTTGTTTGGAGTCATTTTAACGTGTACTCTGGCTTTTGTAAGCCCCCCAGACAGTTTTTAAGTTCGATCCCGGGCACCGCCAACTCAGTGTATGAGTAGCACGGCTTGGGTGCGGCAAGTCGTGCGGTAAGTACTGGGAGCTGATGGTAGGTGTTGCGCTCCACCTCAGCAATCCATCTCCCAGAGCTCTAGCGCATTGTGAAACGGGGATAGCGCTCTGGCTGATACTGACAATAAGCCTCTCCAACCTACTTAATTACTTATTCAGTAATTAGATATTTGAAATTCATTTCGTCAGACACGCCTACTTCCTATATAAACCCATTGTAACTTCAAACTCCATTTTAACCATGTTAGATTCATTGAAAAAACGTTTCATTTTTATTTTTTGGGGAAATGAAAAATACATTAAAAAAATAAAATGAATGAATAAAGTAATTGAAAGAACACGGCCCCCTCACACATTTGTTAAAATGGTGTTCCATCCCTCCAGTTGAGTTCCAGAGACTTTGAAGCACATTGAAGCGGTTCTGGTGGCTTGTGGTGACCAAACACCTTACTAGGACACTCTATGCTGGTTTTTCCTTTATTTGTCATCATATGGTGTACACACACACACACACACACAACCTTGTATTGACATACTTGTGAGGCCCTTTTATTGACTAAATCAATTCCCAGCCCAGTGCATCACAGAAACTTTTCTTTAAACCATCTGAGACTTAAATATGACATTTACCTGTATTTACTGTAATATGTTTTTTAAAGGCCTGCAATTCCAAAAAAGAAACCGATATTTTAAGACTTTCTGTGACAAGCCTGTAGATCGGCTATTTTTGGTGCGCGACGCCGCAGCCCAACTACGTACAAATCAGGCGCCCATACCCTTGGTGGGGTTGGCGAAAGGGCCTACTCTGTGTGGAGTTTGCATGTTCTCCCCGTGTCTCTCAGGGTAGTTAATACCCTCACAAAAACATGTAGTAATCCTGGTCGCTAGCTATACCGCCTCCCCTATGACAGCCAGGGCGCCTGATGGAGGGGAAGGGAACTGGTTGGAATAACGTGTTCCTTCCACGCGCTACGTCCAACCAGGGAAACTGCCCCCTGTCAGGTGACAAGAAGGTCAGTTGGCTCTCATGCATTGAAGGAGGCATGAGCTCGGCCCTGGCCTCCCTAGGCTGGTGAGGGGAGTGTAGCGCCCAGGATCACTTAGAAAATTGGCACCGGGTGAAAAATAAGGGTTACAAAATCGCGGGATAAAAATTATAGAAATAAAAAAAACAAGTACAAATCAGGCGTTGGCGCCCCTCACCTCATCGTCGTGTGTCACGTAGATGGCCTCGGTGCCACTGGCTCCGAACACGCAGGCCTGCCTGATGGCGGCCGCCTCCTGCGGGCTGAGCAGGGCGAACAGTGGCCACTTGCTGACATCTACCATGGCTGCCCCTCCCGCGTGCCGCGCTCTCCCACGCCGAGGAGGCGGGGTGGGTGTCGGAGCTGTGGTCGAGAGGGGCGGCGGAGGAAGAGGAGGAGGAGGGGGAGGGGAGGAGGAGGTGGAGGGAGGTGCCAGGGAGCTAGTAGGTACACAGCTGTCCCCGCAGGCACTTCAGACAGGACAAGACACACAGTAAAATCATGAGTGCTGATTTGACTCTGAGAGTGTACAAACGGTACCATTGGAACCGAAACTTGGATTGGTTTTCAGGTGATGGACAGGCTAGGATAGTGTGTACCGAACTGAACTATGGTTTACATGATGCTGGTGCACTGTTCATTCATGGCCCCAGAAACAGGGCTAAACATACAAACACTGGCTAAGTGACTACCAAAACAACACCGACTAAAAACTACTATGAAAATAAATATACAGAGGTGACATTTGACTTTGACTCCCTCTCATGCTGGATGCAAAATACATCTGATTAAGTGGCTTGCAGACAGTTTAGACAAAGGAAGCTTCAATTGCTTTTATCGAAAGTGCAATAGTCAGATTCAACCAACGACCAAATCACTAGGCCTATAAGGACAGGTCTAAACTCTATAATATTCCTCTTTTGGACAGACACAGAAACCACGATAACTTGATTGATTTACAATGACATGAGACAACGTGCATACAGTGGGCACATGTCGTCACTGTCGGGCAGAAACCTTGTATCTTCAAACTTCAATGTTTATGTTTTTTCGTACATTAATGCCCTACTTCATCATACAAGGGTGTCACAGAAAAGTAGTGAAAATAGCAGATCTATTGCCTACCTATGTTGAATGCACTTATTGTAAGTCGCTTTGGATAAAAGCGTCTACTAAATGACTGTAATGTAATGTAATATAATCTCGCAAGACGTGTTGTGAGGTTGTACATCGGCTATTTAAATTCACTATCTACATTTTTTACATAATTAAAGAAGGAACTTTTTTTTGGACATACGTGGTTTCCACCCGACAGCAACGATATGCATACATACTACACATAAATACAAACATGCATGCATAACACACAACTTAATCCAGGAGTTCTTAAAAAGGGGTTCAGAATGGGTCATGAACGATACATTTTCGGGGCGTTTCCCTCAATAGTTCCCAGGCTCAGCATACCAGTTCAGTGTCAGTATGTGCTCACGGGATAAAACTTTGTGCCATGAATTTGTTTGTGTGCCAGCTGTGATTATTGAACTTTAAAAACTACTGGATCATTTCAGTGGGGAATGGAATTTAGTTGTGGCTTCAGTGGGATTCTATAAAGGTTAAGCGTATATTAAAGGCAAAGCATTCAGAGTTACAAGTTGACCGACTCTGGCAAGTTCGTTTCTCAGCCAGAACATACAATTTATTTATATCATTCAATTAAAGCTGCAATCCTTGAGTTTCATGTCCTGCCCGAGATTTGAGCACAGGTCTCCCACGAATGTCTACTTCTCTAACAAGACAGAATACATGCTTGGCCAGGGGGGATATTGCACTTACTGTAAAAGAGCTCCAGGCAGTACTATTTGTCAACTAGTAGGTGTCCTACCCGACACAAAATTTCTCAATGGACACTGTAGATGTACAGAACATTGTATTAACATACGACTTCACCTACTGAGAGGCTAATATAACGTGATATTCATTGAAATAAGTTTAGGATTGCAGCTTTAATTAAAAAATAAAGGATGCTGTGACAATTAACTTGTGAGGCGTGTGTGTGTGTGTGTGTGTGTGTGTGTGTGTGTGTGTGTGTGTGTGTGTGTGTGTGTGTGTGTGTGAGAGAGAGAGAGAGAAAGAGACAGAGATAGATATAGAGATTAATTGTCCTTAGCCCATCAGTGGTGAGGTGATTAGTCAGAATAGTGTTATACTCAATGTCTTGACAATAAACGGACAGGGGGAGTGGGAGGGACATAGTGAGTGGGACTAAAGAGTGCGGGAGTAAAAGCTTAAAGGACGACTTCACAGATTTTCAACCTATCTTTGTATAATTAGTCCTCACTAATTTGCATGATAAAATGGTGCCATTTCTTCCTACCCGGTCTGTGTCTCATAGGAGGGCTGTGGACACTTTAGAATCCCGCCTACCAGTGACATCATCATTAGACAGGTTTTCTTTTTATAAATAAAAATTTTGTTAACTCAAAAACAATGGCTTCCATTATATCATGCTCACTTTCAAGGCATAGAAAGAAGTCAGTTTCTATGAGCTTGGATTCCCCATCGATGATGTCACTGGTAGGCGGGCTTCTGAACTGTCCACAGCCCTCCTCTGAGACACAAAGTGAATAGACAAAAATGCTAACATATTGTAATGATGAGTATTAGTGAGGACCAATTATTTGAAGATAGGTTGAAAATGGGTGAAGTCGTCCTTTAATTATATATTTTTTCTATGTAAAGCTATTAAGCTAATAAAGACATGAAGGTATTAAGGCACAAAAAAAGGAGATTTAAGTAGCATTGTTGTCCCATTAGACGTTACCTAAAGCATCGCTCCATGACATCAAGTGAACTGAGGAGAGAGAAAGCTTCATTATCGGTCAAAAGAAGAACAGACCTCCAAGCAGTGTTGCCATGTCTGCTTGTTATAAGTAACTTTGGGCTTGTTTTTAGGTTAAAAGGTAGGGTAAGTGATATTTTTTGGTTAAAACAAAAAGTATTTTGTTAAAAGGTTAAAATACTATATTCTGATAGTAAGCATTGCTATAGAGTGTTTTTTCAGTAACAGATGTCTCCCTGTCTCTCCAGCTCTTTAATAAACGGAAAATACATTTTTCGGTAGGTGTCAAAATCTCAGCCAATCAGGAGAAAGTACCCATTTTTAAGCTTAATTTGTGTAGTGTTCCAGTTCAAAATTTGTCTGCTCATTTCTTAGTGTCATCACTTCCAATTTCACTTGTTTAATCTATATTCTGATTGAGTTCTCTGTCCTGGTTGGATAAAATTGGAAATGAAACTGAAACTGAAACGAAAATGCATTTTCTGTTTAATAAAGAGGTGGAGAGATAAGGAGACTCCTAATACTGAACAAACACTCTATAGCAATGAGTACTATCAGAATATAGAGCTATTTAACACTTATTTTAACCAACGCAAATCACTTACCCTACCTTTATTTTGGTTGTAAATATTGGTTAGTTGCAGGTTGCGTTTTTTTTGTGCTTGTTTCTAAAGTGTTGTTGCTAAATTTGGCTTCCTTCCTAAACGTTATTTAAACCAGCTGGTTCTCAAAAAATGTCATGGCAAGGACCCCCAAATTAATGTGTATTTGTCCCTAACGGTTTACCTCATCTGAAAATATTTGGTGCCTGGTGCCTGATGTTTCAAAAAATATTCCAACATGGCTTTTTCTTTTTTTTTTTACTTTTTTGAAAATAGCAGATCTACAAGCTCACAATGCGTCGCATCAGAACTGTCACTTATTTATCTCGCAAAATCTGGCAACACTGCCTACAAGTACAAGCAGCTTGTAGATCTGTTCTGTTTTGATAAGCTACATCGTCGTACGTGCAACGTGCTGCCGAAATATGTATACATTATGCTTATACACCACTTTGTCCATTCTTTTTTACAGTCTATGTTATATACATACGGCGAGTCACACTGGTTTACGGCGACATTTAACACATATCTTTGTTACGTGCGGTGCTGAAATTGAGCATAAATACATGACAATAAAGTATAAAGTGTTTGTTTACCCGGTGTGAAGGTGTCAGCAGAATGATGACAAACAACAACAACAATCCACCACTTCCCTCAAAGCGGTGACCACAGACCTGTTCAAACACTTCCGGTCAGTGTTGCCAGATTCTGTGAGAGAAACAAGCAACAAGGAAAACAAGCACAAAAGAAGCAACTAGAGCCAGGAGGAACGAGATTCACGACCGACTTCGACCCGGTCAAGCTCACAACGACAACGTGAGCTTGTAGATCTGTTATTTTCAAAAAAAAAATCTTGAAATAAAATGTGGAATATTTGGAATATGTTTTGAAACATTTTAACAACACAAATCTGGTATGGGGCTCCCTGGCACAAATTATTTTCAGATGGGGGTTAGGTAGGGACAAATACATTCATTTGGGGGTCCATGACAGGAAATGCTTGAGAAACACTGGTTTAAAACATTAGAAAACAAGCCCAAATAAGCAACTAAACTTTTTTCTCCATGGAATTTTATCCCGCATAAATAGTTTTGCAGTGTTCTCATTTATCTTCAGCTGACAACTCAAAGTTGTACAATGTAATTATGTGGCTCATTACATAAAATTACTAAGAGCATCTCTAGCAGGCAACAAGCAAGTCCCCCTTTTGTATTAAAACCGTCATTATTTAATGCGCAGGTGATATAATGTATTTTCTTTCTTCCAGCAGGTGGCGTAGTTCTGCAGAGTTATGGGTATCTCATGCTTAGCCTGGTAAACCCCTCCCTCCGGATCTGCAAATGAGATTTCCGGGCGGGGGTTTACCAGGCTATCTCATGCTGGGACTGTTGCTTTAATTCACCAGGGAACAGGGGGATGAAAATCATATAGCTCTATGGTGAAAAGAAAACAGCAAACATGTTACTGTTCAAAATACACGGGCCAGGGCTCATACTGCTGGAGGGTTCACATTCAGCTGTCCTGTGTGTGTGTGTGTGTGTGTGTGTGTGTGTGTGTGTGTGTGTGTGTGTGTGTGTGTGTGTGTGTGTGTGTGTGTGCGTGCGTGCGTGCGTGCGTGCGTGCGTGCGTGCGTGCGTGCGTGCGTGCGTGTGTGTGTGTGCGCGCGTGTGTGCGTCCACAGACGTTAAGGGTCTCATTACCATGCCAGATCAATCAATTCTGGGTGGACTGAAAACAGAGATCAAACTAATTGACTCATTGATCCATTTGTCACATCAGCATAATTATAGCTATCCAGTATCAATACAGGGAGATCCTGGATAGGCTATCTACTTGTAAAACACTGCAATGTGAGTTGTAGCCTAATGTTTTCCAGTAGATTTTATGTTCTTCATTCCATGGTTCACAGTGTTGCTATGTATTCCCAGGATATAGTCCTTGCAAATGTTTATTCAGTGCCAAGGCCAACAGATCAATACATTGAAGAGAAAAAAAAAACCCTGGTACAATTAACCCACTTCTCAGTATCCTGGTTTGTACTACAGTGAAATAATGTGCCACAGTATCCTTTATCGTAATGCCCATTCACACCAACATACATTCTTATTGCCATGTAGTTTTGTACAGATGAGAAGGAAGCTGATAAACATCTAAAAGACACGCACATCCCAGACCTGCTAGGCTGGGTGCTGGATCACAAAAGTTAAACAGTATGCAAGAATAGAAATCTGCACAGTATTGCTGCTCCCAAATGCAATGTTACTTGGTCATTGTACATACGATTAATTTGTCTCAGTGGGGTTGGTGCATTGCACTGATCTGACAATGAAACATTTTCAATTATTCACAACGGCATACTCGAAATAAAAGTATTATCTAGTCATGATGTTAACTCAGTTACAGTAAACAAACCTCCCCTATTGCTTTGTGCAAGAGGTCCCATTCATATCTTTGTGCAAATGCAATACAAGCCTAAACAAAGCTCTGAATTGTGTTCATACATTTACACTGAGATTTTCAGGACCTCATTAATGACGTGAATTTCCAGTGGAGGTTGATTCAGACTGACAAAACTGTCCAAGTGTATAAACACAGCGGCTGTTTAACCAGCCTGATGTTCAGAAACAAGCCATACATACATCCTGTAATCAGGGCAGCTGCTTGGAAATCTAGGTCCCATGACAACACATCTCATGCATGTGCATGTAACAAAGACATCTGCTGTTAATTTAACACTTACTGGTCTATTTTTACACTATCAGTTAAAGTAAGTCAATTGAACACTCCGTATTTTATACTGTGTGGGATCTTTGAGGTTTCGTGTCTACCCATTGAAGTCTTCTTTCTCAACAACATTTGAGAAAGAATCTCGTGTTGTTTCCCCACACTGATTCTATCTATAGCCCTTTGGATGAACATTCATTACTATTTCATCTCTACTGAACAGTTATTTATAGGATGCGCCTCCCGCTCCCCTTCCTCTTCAATCACTCCCCCGACTTTTTTCATTCATGCATCTTCTCCAACCCTCCCACCCCATCCCCCACCACATCTTTGCCAGCCAGCCAGCCAGCCAGCCAGCCAGCCAGCAAGCCAGCCTGCCTGCCTGCCTGCCTGCCTGCCTGCCTGCCTGCCTGCCTGCCTGCCTTCCTTCCTTCCTTGCTTCCTTCTTTCCTTCCTTGCGTCCTCTCTCCCTCCCTTCCTATCTTCCTCCCTTCCGTCCTTCCTTCCTTCTTCCCCTTAGCTCTTTCTCTCCATCCCTTGTTAGTTTTCTTGGTTCTTTCTTACCTTGTTTCCCCGGATCCTTCTCCTTCCTTTCCTTTCATTTACCTCCCTCCCTCCCTCCCTCCCTCCCTTCCCCTGATTCCTGTTTTATCAATCAGTCACTGATTCAATCATTAAGTCAAACCATGAATCAATGTATGTATGTATGTATGTATGTATGTATGTATGTATGTATGTATGTATGTATGTATGTATGTATGTATGTATGTATGTATGTATGTATGTATGTATGTATGTATGTATGTATGTATGTATGTATGTATGTATGTATGTATGTATGTATGTATGTATGTATGACTATCTATCTATCTATCTATGTACAGTACACACACACACAGTTAAAGTCACAGTTGCGTGCTGACTGCCTGTTTACACAGATGATATTTTCCACGTCCCATGGTGTGGCCTTGAGCCTCATGCCAACAATACAAGTCGTGAGTGGTGTGAAAGGCCTGGCCTGTGTGTGTACAGTATGTGTAATACACACATATACACAGTGTAAGAAACATTGGGAGGTATTTCTCCAAAGAGTCAGTGTGTGTGTGTGTGTGTGTGTGTGTGTGTGTGTGTGTGTGTGTGTGTGTGTGTGTGTGTGTGTGTGTGTGTGTGTGTGTGTGTGTGTGTGTGTGTGTGTGTGTGTGTCCAAGTGGGGGGTTGGGAAAAGACCCAGGGGTCAGAGATGGTATATAGGGGGCAAACTTGTACGGGGGGGAGTACGGGGGTGTGATTAACCAACTTAGTGTGAACTGCACAAAGTTGCAAAACGGTGATGCGAATATTGCACGATTTTCAACTTAAAAACATGTCACATCCCGTCAAAAAGAAACTGAAGATGGAGAATCAGTTATTTTTGTCTTCTAACTAATGTGAAATGTCATGGAAACCATTTTTAGACCTCACAGATCCATATGGCTCATGTGGACTTCAGTAGACTAATTATACTGTCAATTGATTAGTTGCATGATTCCCTGTGTGTGTGTGTGTGTGTGTGTGTGTGTGTGTGTGTGTGTGTGTGTGTGTGTGTGTGTGTGTGTGTGTGTGTGTGTGTGTGTGTGTGTGTGTGTGTGTGTGTGTGTGTGTGTGTGTGTGTGTGTGACGAGATAATAGAAAGAGAGAGAGAGAGAGAGAGAGAGAGAGAGAGAGAGAGAGAGAGAGAGAGAGAGAGAGAGAGAAAGACAGATCGATCAATGCACAATCAATCAACGCACAAATCTCCAGAGTCTGTGCAATGAAGCACCCAACCCTGGACCAGGAGAGCCTGTGGGACGTCGTACACATATACAAAGCAGCAGTGCCATCCTTTGCAAAGAGGCTGAAAGATGTTGCACTCAGACGAAAACTGAATACATCGCACAGAAGCAGCAGAGAGACGCATGACAACTCAACCAGACAGCCTGCCGCACCTAGTACAGCACCCCACACCCAGAAGACACCTCACTACACCCAGAGGCCCCCGTGCCCCACCAAGGCAACCCCCTGCCGCCCTCGGAGGTCACCCCAACACACCACAGGCCAGCCCACCCACCTACATAGCCAGCCCACCCAATTACATGGCAAACCCACATCAAACATACGCACCACCACCCATACACATACAAGCACCACACCCCCCACCAACAGAGTAACCACAGCTGAACCAACAATTCTTTCTAAATACGATGGCACTAGAATACACAAAAAAATATACTTACCTCGGCCCCTAAACAACAGTAGCACAGGAAACTTCAACAAAGCTACGAACGATCTGAGAGAAAAGGCAAGAAGGGCTTTCTATGCCATCAAAAGGAGCATTAAGCTAGACAGCAAAGTGGAATGCTATCTAGCACTAAAAAGAAAATATACATTGGCAGAATACCTGAGCACGGTGAACGACCCAAAACTTAGGAAAGCCTTAACGAGGTATACAGACTCAGTGAACACAGCCTTGCAATAGAGAAAGGCCGCCATAGACAGACCGCGCTCCCAAGGGAAGACAGACTATGCACCCACTGCACACAAAATGTGGTAGAAACAGAACTACACTTTCTAACCACCTATACCAAGACACCAGAGACACATATTTCCCACAGTTTACATACACCCAAAGTGAGTTTGAGAACATGACCAACGACAAAAAACTCAGAAATACAACAATGTGCGAACACAGCAGCAAGATTTGTGAACTGTTGCGATAAAAGAAGGGAAGGTTAGCCAATGGAATACAACCACCCTAAGGACAACTAACCTTTGAGTCATCCCAAAGTGACTGCAAAAGATTGCTGCTAAGCTTTACACCCTGTGTATACAAAATGTAATGATGCAATGTGACATAGCTCTCTTTACACAATGCTGTACCCCCTCCAACTGTATATACGTCCCCCATTTTCAACTGTTTTTATTATATTTTGACACTTGTTTTCTCATGCCAATAAAGAGAGAGAGAGAGAGAGAGAGAGAGAGAGAGAGAGAGAGAGAGAGAGAGAGAGAGAGAGCAGTGATTGATCTGAAAGGCTGATGTGGATTCAGCACCAGGGACAGCAGCCCACCGTCCGCCCCGCCCCCTCCTCTCACCACTAGCTGGGCTGCAGCATTCTCAGCTCCATCTCTAGAAAAAACAAAACAAAAAAAACAAAAGCAGAAACGTCATAAGCTCAAACGTGTAAATTGAATGATAATCGTGCGCATGTGAAATCTGTGTCGATATTGGTGAGAGAAACAACTGACATCACGCAAGCACTGATATACTTTCTAGAGGAGGAGGAAAAAACTAAACAATTAAATAAATGTTTGAGGTGATTATGATTTATGAATCATCAGGTAAATAAAGAATAAACATGGATACAAAATAGTGTTGTGTATATATAACTTTATGGTATATATAGGCCTACTATATATATATATATATATATATATATATATATATATATATATATATATATATATATATATATATATATATATATATATATATATATATATATATATATATATATATATATATAGGCCTACTATATATATATATATATATATATATATATATATATGATGATATGACGGTGTGGGAGCCACGTGTCCACGTAAGCCATTCCCCCCAGAAGTCAGCGCCCACCCGTCATCATCATCTCTCCAGCGCAGGTGAAGTCAGGCAGCAGAGCAGAGCAGGGGACCGGACCGCCGTCACATCCCTACCCGGATTCCGTCCCACTTTCTGGGGGTAGAAGAGGAGCCAAAAGCCCGCCACTCATCAGCAGCAGCAAAGGTGATCGGGGAAAGAGTCAAGAGAGAGGAGAACGGGCGAGAGAAGAGGGAGAGACCACCACAGCGGAGAAGGAGAAGAACGCAGAGACGAGGAGGAGGAGGAGAAGAAGAAGAAGAGGAGGAGAGAGACAGACAGACATTGGCGCATTGGAGCTTATGGATTATTGAGAACTGCAGGGCCGGACTGTAACAAGCACGAATGCAAACTGATCAACACTTTTCAAACACTCTGCAGAACAACAGCGAGGAGGAACTGCGGACAGAACCTTGCCTTGAGCGTTATTTACGCTGTATTTGACTTTATAGCCCACCACCAACGCGGCAGGAACAGTAGCAGCCCATTCGGTGGTTTGCGTGTGAGTGTATGCGCGTCTATATGCGGTCCATGCGTGTGCGCGTGTGTTTGGAAAGGAGCCCCCCCGCTGCAGTAGTAGCCTGCTGTTATTAGGGGTGCAACACCTGCTTGTGCTTTTGGTGACTGTCAGCCATCCTATTCCTAACCCCCTCCCCTAAAACACACTCTCACACACACACTCACACAGACCCTGTCATCGCCTGCCATCCATCCCCCCACTAATATGCAATGGTTTTTCGTGCAGAAACCCCCAGCTGCCTCGTATCGCCGACTTCATCACGCTAGCCCTGCTGCCGCATGCCTGTCTGCTGCCACACAGGTTCAACCCCCGCCGCGCGGCAGGAGACGCGATCACAAACGGAGCGTTTTGGGGCTTTTGACGTCGCGGCGGTCGGGTGGCAGTGGCAGCAGCGACCGCGACAACAACTCCTCCACCACCGCTAAGATCACGGGAAAAATCATCACAGCGGCCGCTGACTTTTTGGTGCCGCGCTGCTGCTACGACGAGGACGCCGCGGAGTGCGTGCGGCTGCTGGTCTCCGAGCTAGCGGATCAGGAGCCGAGGAGCGACGAGCCCGGCGTTCTGTTCCTATTCCTGTCTATGGTGCAGATAGTGGGACCCAAGTACCACCACCGGACTGAGGAGCCCGACAGCTGGCCGGACCTGCTGGCATGCAAACAGGGGGCCAGCTTTGCCCCCATGCGGTGGGTGAATTTTAGGCTGCTGCCGCATCCGGAGCATCTCTTCTCGTCCCCCACCTCCGCCTCCTCCTCCTCCTGCCTCATCTACTCTTCCTCCACCTCCTCCTACCCCGTCTCGGCCAAATCCATGCGGTTTATTTGGAACAACATTTTCAGCAAAGGATCGCATATGCTGCAGTGTCTTTGTGGCAAGAGCCTCAAGAAGAACAAGAACCCAACTGGTGAGCATCTTGTTGAGCAGAGAGAGCGAGAAAGAGAGAAGTGTGTGTGTGTGTGTGTGTGTGTGTGTGTGTGTGTGTGTGTGTGTGTGTGTGTGTGTGTGTGTGTGTGTGCGTGTGTGTGTCTTCCCCATGAGCCATGCACTGTTTGGGTGCTACAGGGACTGGTGTGCGCTGCAATCGCAGTTGTGCAGCAAGTGAGCGAGGGGGAGTGACTGGGGTAGATAACTTATTCACATTACTGACCACAGTGCCTCTGTGAGAGTGTGTGTGTCAAACTGACTGATATGGTGCTGATTGGGACTGTGGGAATGCTTTAGGTGACTTGTTTTGTCATGCTGGTTTGTTTTACACTGTGTGTGTGTGTGTGTGTGTGTGTGTGTGTGTGTGTGTGTGTGTGTGTGTGTGTGTGTGTGTGTGTGTGTGTGTGTGTGTGTGTGTGTGAAACACATAGTCACATGTGTTCCAGACATGCTGCAGAATACGGAGGATGGTGCAGTGTGCACTATGCAGACCCATGTGTGATTAAAAACACATAACATACAGCAAGCTTGGGATCCTGATTCCTATATGAATTATATAGGCTACTGAAGGACGTATCAGTGTATACCAATTAGGCCTATCTTGCTGAATTAGACAGCCAGTCTTCATTTGCAAACACAACTCTCTGCCAAAGCCACAAGCCTATAAACTCCAATGCAACACAGTAGAATTCTGCATTAGCTTAACTAAAAGTATCTAAAGTGTAAAAATGGAACCAAATGGACTCGTAAGGGTCAGATACTCCTCTACACCTTTCGACTTTTTTTCATCAATATGAGACAAGATCTCCTTTGTTCCCTTGTATTGAGCCAGTGGTCAGTGGTAAATGTTCACTGTGCTGAACTGCAATAGGGTACGGGAGTGACATGGCATATGACATGATAGCTTATGACATGACATAGATATGGCAAAGGACATGACATATGAAATAAGATAAGACATATGCCACATGACATGTATGTGGCATATGACATATACAGATATAAGATTGACATGGCATATTGACATAATGGCTGTGACATAATATGTAATATGACAGATGACATACAGCATATGACAGATGTTACATATGGCATCGGTCAAATCATCCAATCATTGTGTACAAAGGCCATGCTGCATGTATGAGTGAGTGAGCGCACACACATTAGCGGCAAACAAACATGCAGTGAAACAATTTGAGGAAAAATGTCAGCCGTTCTCAAGATTATATTGGTGTGATAGCACCACAGACGTCATGACTTTCTCCTATTTCTTATGGCCTAACGGGCATTTCTGGAGATGGATTGAGTGATTAGTAAGGACTGTCCCTGTGGATTTGAGTCAATGTCGAGGAAAGACTATGACGCGCAATCTTAAGCACCATCGACAGAGCCCATCAATTTACACCCTCCACCTGTCTCTCTCTCTGCGGGCCAACATCACAGCCACATGAGAAACTTTTGGACCTTTCCCGAAAAGCAGTGTAACCTCCTCTGCCGTTCAGCCTCCCTATGTATCTTATCACTCAAACAGAGAGCGTCTCCTTTCAAACCCCAATGGTTCTAATCAGCCCCCCGCCCACAGGAGTGGCCCAATTCTCTCACAACTTGCTACAAAAATCCCTCATGAAAAACTATATAATCTCCTACCTTTCATTTTCAACCTTCACATGTGTCTCCTTCTCGAATAATCAAAAAGTGCTATATATTTCATCTCGCAATTTACTTCCGGATGGTTCGTTTTGCACTTTTTTTGCCACATCGGTCACGGGAAAGAAATAAGCGCTGCCGTGGTCTATGGAAACGAGCCCAAAAGTGCACCCAAATAAGCCCAAAATCGCTTATACAAACAGTCAGACCTGGCAACGCAGCCTACGCCAATCATGCGTGAGAGATCTACAAGCTATGGGGCAGAAGACGCCACCGTATCTTAGCAACAACTACAGCGCTCACTCTCATTGGTCGTGTCACGCTAAGAGCAGTCTCCAGACAATGGCATCGCAGACAGCTTGCTGTTACTGCTGTAGCCATCACAGTTAGTCCCAGCGACGACGGACAGGGCGCTGTGATAGCTGCCATGTCGCTAACGCTAACGTGGTTGTCATGCCTGCAGCGGCTGTGCAATCACTTTGTCAACAATGCACGTTCGTGTGGTGAATGTCAATATTGCTGCTCAGTTAGTCCATTGTAGATGGTGTATGTTTGTGTGTGTCTTCTGGAGAACTATGTAGCTCCACAGCAACTACAGTAACTAACGTAATGGCAGGACCGCCCCGTGCAACGCATGTTAGGCTGCATTATGGTCATGTAGTCATTTCAGATAATTTCGCTCCGATTACAGCCGTGCTTATCAACCCTTTCACGCCGCCCCCCCCCCCCCCCCCCCCCCCATATATATACATATTGTGAAAATAGCCGATCTACAAGCTCAAAACGCCTCACGTTGAGAGGCTTTGTAAGCTTGTAGATCGGCTATTTTCTACATGACTGCCTCTTTCTTACATTCTTTGACAATGTGGCCCATGTTTTCATAGTATAGTTTGTTGACTACTTTTGTTGCAGAAATGCTCATTTCCTTTACTTTCCTTTTTTTATTGTCTCCGCCAGGCCGAAAGGCATGGCGCAAGACTATGTTTCACCCCCTGTCCGTCCGTCTGTGATAGCTAATCTCACACATCGTTGACTTGATCGCAGCAAAATAACAGCCCGATGAGTCAGTGAGAGCTGGAGAAACGAGGTAAAATGTGTCAAAAGCAGTCTGTACGGCTGTCGATAAATGAACACATGACGTCGGTGGGAGAGGAGATATTGTGTCTTTTGGACAAACAGCAGCGTCGTGCTGATGTTTGTTGTGTGAAGCAGCTTAATGTCAGAGTGTTTGTGTTGGAGCGCCTCAGTGCGGCTGCAGAGTTCATGTGCAACCTCTTCCAGAGAGAGACAGAGACACTAGAAACTCTGCTGGGGAAAAAAAACACTGCTGGGCATTGACTTTCATATGGACATTGATCTACACACTGCAGGTATATCTGCTACACACACAACATCAAACTACACACTGCAGGTATGATGCAGCGTTTGCATTACAGCCAGCATGCCAGCGTAGTTCCCATATGGTTTCAAGGTGGGCTAAACCATATGGACCCCATGTCAGCAATGTCAGCGGCATCCACTTCAGTCCCAACTGCGATGCCCATGCAGGCTATAAGTAGCTTCTACCTGGCCCTTAGGTGGGCCCCAACTACCCATGTTTATGTGGGACCAAGGCGGGTCCTACCTGGGTTTGCCCATGCAGGCTTTAACTGGGTTCTACCTGGGCCCTAGGTGTACCCTAACCAACCACAGTGCAGTGCCCATCGCTCCAATTGTTGTGACGTCAGGGCTCTCAATACTGCACATTGGTGGAGGAGGAGGGGCCGCAGGGCGACCGCACACATCGCTGAACCAATGGTAGCCCACGGATGTTTCCTCTGGGGATTTACAATCTGCCCCTCTATGCCACATATCATCCGCACTACAGGGTCTTCACTGACCGAGCCACGGCCCCACTGACCCTCATGACGCTACGCCACTTATATGAGTTGCCAAGTGGCCGCGGGCGCTACGTGGGCGTGGCCGCGGGCTAGACGCGAGCCCCCGCGTAGCGGGGGCGAGCTTCTAGTTCTGTTCAATGAGTAATGAGGGGAGAGAGAGGATTGCAGACAGACAGGTCAAGAGAGAGGTAGAGAGGTAGAGAGAGAGAGAGAGAGAGAGAGAGAGAGAGAGAGAGAGAGAGAGAGAGAGAGAGAGAGAGAGAGAGAGGGAGAGAGGGAGGGAGGGAGGGGAGAGAGTTGTGACAGATGCATTAGGTCAGCAGTAGCAGTGATTACAAGGCGTGTCCACAGCAAAATCCTGAGTGTTAATTTGAACACCCTGGCAGGTCCATTTTTAGATTCGCAGAGTTAAATTAACACTCAGGCTTTGCTGTGGTGTGTAGTCAACTGAAAGTGACACACTCATACTGTAGCTGACACCATTAATGAGCGTGCCCGTGTGACATCCCTGTGGGAAATAAAACAAGTATGGTCCCCTATTATCATGGACTCCCTATACGCATGCATTGTGTGTGTGTGTGTGTGTGTGTGTGTGTGTGTGTGTGTGTGTGTGTGTGTGTGTGCCTGCGTGCGTGCGTGCGTGCGTGCGTGCGTGCGCGTGTGTGCGTGCGTGTGTGCGTGCGCACACAGGCAATATATTATACTCGGCACTTTCTAGTGAAATGTGGACCTGTAGGCAGTGTATAGGAGGAGGATTGCTGACATGGCACTTGTTGGGCGGTTTTCCTCTGAATTGCACTATTAGTGAAACTCCCCTAGGAACACTTACTTACGGCTTACTTTGGTGTGTGTTCCTAACTTTCTGTTTGTGTGCGCACATATGGGGAGGTCATTAGTATATTCATTAGTGATTCATTTAGATTTTTCACTGTCTCTTTACTGCGTTCTTTCTCTCAATCTCTGCCTGACATATCCCTGCAGAATGCATTGTTGTCAGTGGGAGATTTCAGGGTGGGAAGAGTGGTGATGACTGATGACAGATGCTACAGGTTTGATCTTACCTGGTGTCCTGGTCGTTTTCCTTTGCACTCGACTTGACTGGGGGGTATTTTCTATCACTCATTAGCATGTCAATTCTTCAGAGGCAGCATCCCCCCCCAAACCCCCACTATACTGTCACCAAAAACTCTGGCAGCAACCCCCCTCCCCCGTCCAGTTCTTATTGTTGAATTACAACCTTTTAACAATGAATCCTAAGTAGGCTACTTTACTTTCTCATCTGTTAGTCTACCCTTAATACACCTTATTGGTAACAACCAGTGGTGGAAAAAGTACTGAAATGTTTTACTTAAAACATAAAAGTATCGATACCACAATCTAGAAATAATCAGTTACAAGTAAACGTCCAGTATTTAAAATTTACTTAAGTAAAAGTACAAAGGTATTGGCATAAAAATGCACTTAAAGTACCAAAAGTAAAAGTAGGCTACTCATTATGCAGAATGTCCCATTTCACAAGTTCAATATCTGTACAAATCTTCTCACAATGCGTCGCATCGCGACGTGTTGTGAGCTTAAAAATCTACAAGTAACGATGTAATCTGGCCTGGGCCGCAGTGTGGCGGTCCAGGCACCCTAGGCTGCAATGCCAGCCTGTCAGCGTGTCGCGGGTTCGACTCCCGTTCCCGACGACCTTTGCTGCGTGTCACCCCCCCATCTCTCTCCCCATATCCTGTCAGCCTACTTTCCCTATCCCTCTCTAATAAAGGCATACAAAAGCCACCAAAAAAAATCTTTATAAAAAAAAGTAACAAAGTAATCAAATAATTGTAGTCGAGTAAAAGTACAATATTTGCCTCTGAGATGTAGTGGAGCAGAAGTAAAAGTACTGCAAATAGGAAATACTCCAGTAAATAAAGAATACCTCAAAATTATACTTAAGTACAGTACTTTCCACCACTGGTAACAGCAACCTTCTGCTAGTAAACCACATGAGCGGAGGAGCGTCGCTTTCATTCATTGTAAAAGCTTTCATGTCCTACCTGGAATTTGAACCTGGATACCCCCGCGTGGGAGACCACATTTCTACCACCATTGCAATTCAAAATCCGTGCTCGGGCCAGCCGAGATATTGGGCTTATGAGCTTCAGGCAGTACTACTTGTCAACCAGTAGGTGTCCTTCGCTAAACCAGGGTCTGAATTTCTCAAAGGAGAAGTATAAGGGAGACCACCCACCTCCAGCTACTGCAGCTACTTGTACTGTATTAACATACCATACAGACTCATTACAATAGCGTTTTATTCATTGAAATAAGTGCTGGATTGCAGCTTTAAAGTGAATAAAGCTTATGGTTACTTACCGTCTCCTCTCCCATGTGCTGTGACCCAGATAGACTTTCAGCCTTTATATCGGGCACACACTAACAGTATGTGTGTACAGTGGGCTATTTGACTGTGTGAGCATGTACATCACTGTGTGCATGCAATCACACAAACACACAAGGGTGAACGTATTCCTTATTCCCTGTCTTCCATGGCTGTGTACCTTACTACCTTCTCCGGGGAGGTGCCATTAAGGTAGGGTATGTTTTATTCAAACCCCAGGGTTTATCTGTGCTCTTTCAGATCCCTCTCACTGGGCGAAAGGCCTGCTAAACAACATGCCCCTTTACCTGCTGTGGGGAATACACAAACTCAAAATTGCATACATGTTTCTTTACACCGTATAAAGTGTCAAACAACTGTGTCACAGTGAGTGGAGAGTATAGGACCCAAGTTAGAAACAAGCATAGGCAAAGCTAAAATACAGAAGTGCTTATTAAACCAGAGTCCAAAAAGGGCAGATCAAATCCGAAATCCAAAGACAGGAACAAGAACTAACATTATAAATGTGTCAGGTCAGAATTCAGAAAACTCAGAAACACAGGTACAAGGCAAATGCCCAAACAAGTAAAGTAAAGTTCACTCCGAGCACTGTAACTACAACAATAAATAAAACTATATCAATCACCTTTGTCTTTGTTATAGTTGTGGTGTGGTCTCTTTTTTTAAGTCCACTTGACTTAAAATTATACCGTTATAGTTATAGTGACGTACTGTATACACACACTACACTCCACAAGGTAACAGGACACAGGGGAAGATAATTGACAATGAACATGTGATTGACTGGAGCCAAAAGGACAAACATGAGGAAGTGTATCAATAATACATTGTATAAAGTATAAACTGGACTAGCCATATTATACCCTGTCCCCGGGGTATAAAAAGCCCACTTTGTAAAATACCCACCCTATCTCACTACCTCTGACTCTGTCTCTGTCTCTCTCTCTCTCACACACACACACGCACGCGGACACAAGCGCACGCGCACACACACACACACACACACACACACACACACACACGCACACGCACACGCACACGCACACGCACACGCACGCACACGCACACGCACACGCACACGCACACGCACACACACACACCTGTCAACTAATCAAACTCACACAGAAACCAACGTCATCTTATGGGAGATGAACTTGCTACCAAGCTTTTCTTTTCTCCAGAATAGTTCTGTTCCAAATACTATACTTAAAGCAGAACATCAAAGGATCCAACCACAATAGAGACAAAAATACCACAATATAGTCTCTTTCACAGACACAGATACAAAAACTATTTCTTTCTTTCTACTGGTTCTTTCACTATACAAGTCTGTGTATCTCTCTCTCTTTCCGTATTTCAGGCAGGCATTTTCCATCTCTTATTTTAAATTGCCCTCACACTCTCCTTGTCCCTAAGTCTGACACACTTGAGACTACTTTTTTGATAGTCCGCTTGTCCTTGTTAACCTTTAGCGCGTTGACAGCACAACCTGACGTAATAGCTATATCCACCACCCTGTATGTGTGTGTGTGTGTGTGTGTGTGTGTGCGTGCGTGCGTGCGTGCGTGCGTGCGTGCGTGCGTGCGTGCGTGCGTGCGTGCGTGTTTGCGTGTTTGCGTGTGTGTGTGTGTGTGTGTGTGTGTGTGTGTGTGTGTGTGTGTGTGTGTGTGTGTGTGCGTGCGTGCATGCGTCTGTGCGTGCATGTGTGTGACCATGTTTGGGTGGAGGAGAAGCCCCTGACTGCAGCTTGCAGATCGGGCGGAGCTGATGGTGGGCGGAGTTAAACCTTCAACTCCTCCGATTGGGGGCAGGGTCGAACTAGCTAGTGTTTTAAGTTCCCCTGAAACTGTTTCAAGGTACCCCCCCAATTAATACAAACAGAACGTTTTATTAAATAAGTTTGAAGAGACTTCATGGTGATTATTTAGTGAATTATGGATAATTTGTTTGTTTTGTTTTGAAGTGTTATAACATTGTATCATTTCATCTCGCAATAATATATTTGTTTTAAGTTAAATAAAGACAAAAACAAAAATAAAAATAAAAAAAAACATTAGCTAGTTCGACCCTGCCCACAATGGGAGGGGTTGATGGTTTAACTCCTCCCACCAACAGCTCCGCCCCGATCTGCAAGCTGCAGTCAGGGGTACTTGGGGTGGAGGGCGAAGAGATTTAAGAGGTCTGAGGAGTGTGTGTGTGTGTGTGCGTGTGTGCATGGGTTTTTCATGGACCTGGATGTTGTGTTGCGGGTAGCAGAAAGAAGAATACGGGCTGCTTTGGGGAAAGCTAACCCCGGTAAGCTACACCTAGAAGCCTAACTTACAATGGGAGGGATATATATATATATATATATATATACACACACACACACACACACACACACACACACACACACACACACACACACACACACATGAGAGATTCACTTAAAAAACTGACCAGAAGATGCTCAGCATAAGAACTGGTTTGTGTAGTGCAACAATTGTTTTAATTTAGTAATGTGCAAATCAACTTCACAGATACGCTATAGCAACTGGCAGAAACTGATCTATGATGCTTTATGGTTTAGAACGATTGCATAGAGGAATGTAAAATCAAAATATCTAGATATAAATTATATAATGAATATGTAATAACTGACACTTTCAGGTACGAGAATACAGTAGGACATTGTTTTATGTGCAATTGTTGTAGAAAGTGCTTATAAGTGGAGTGCTGTGCACTGACTTCATTCTTAGATGTGTTATGAAAGTTTGAGTATGGATACTGTTATTGTTAGATGGGGAACACAAATATATAAAACACATTCAACACACACAAACATATAAACATATTAACACACACATGCATATTATGCACAGTCAAAATCAATCACTCACGCACTCACAGGAACACACGTAAGTTGACCTGACCTCTGTAGTGCATGATAAGTCAGGCGTCACATTCTAGACTGTCGGGAGGGTTGTGTGTGTGTGTGTGTGTGTGTGTGTGTGTGTGTGTGTGTGTGTGTGTGTGTGTGTGTGTGTGTGTGTGTGTGTGTGTGTGTGTGTGTGTGTGTGTGTGTGTGTGTGTGTGTGTGTGTGTGTGTGTGTGTGTGTGTGTGTGTGTGTGTGTGTGTGTGTGTCAGAAAGAGAGAGAGACAGGGAGAAAAGGGGTGTGTGAGGACAGATAAGTCCTGGGTGCTATCTGTCACTAGAGCTGCCTCTATAATCTTGCTGCTTGACTCCCCTCATTCCCTTCCCTTATTTCCTTCCCTCAGCTGCTTCCTGTGGCCCCCTTTCTCTTGTGCACAAGTTTTGTCATCTCGATGTACACTTCAGAGAAAAAACATGTATCGCACACTTCCAAATTCAAAGAGCTGCTGTGAAAATCGCATGTAGCCTTGCGTTAGGCAGAGCATATGTGTTATAAGCAGAAAAGATATATAAATAATGTTTTGAATGTATCATAGACATGGGCTTTACAGGCTTTTCCCCCAGGATTTTTATCTCTTTTATCTGCTTGGATGGACAGGAAAGAATCCTCTGCAAATCCTTTATACCAGATGTAACTGTATAACCATTTGTGGCAATAAATGGTCTTGTAAGTGTCTCATACTGAACCATTTGAGGGTCAGCCTGTCAGCCCAGAGCCCCTTGGATGTTACGTACTATTTCACCACTGTTAGGTGCTATAAGGCAAAGAAA
>NC_139961.1:31924862-31934862 GCF_963454915.1 Gymnoscopelus microlampas
AGCTGAATCACTCGTTGCAGAGCAACGCGTTATGAGCTTGTAGATTGGCTATTTCCGGTGCGTGACACCTTAATTAACTCATGCTTTGGTGGTCTCAGTCCCAGAGGTGTGTCAGCGAGGGGCAGGGGGTTGTAGTTGGGGGTTGGGGGGCGGGGGGCCTGTCTGTGAGGGACAGGGGGTGTAGTGTTCCTAGTCCCAGAGGAGTGTCTGTGAGAGACAAGAGGGTATAGTGTTGATTGATTGATTGATTGAATGCTTTATTAACAGTTTGTAATTAGTACAGAGGTACGATTTACAATGATTGTTAAAAAGGATAACACAAAAAGCCCTAGGGGCTTGTTTCCATTGTGGTCCTGTGTATTCAGTTCATTAAGACATTTAACCCATTAAGACCTGATTCTACAAATGTCTTCTAAATCCTAACAGTTTACTGAAACACTTATGTTGCTATAATATCAGTGGTTCTCAAACTTTTTCATGTCAAGGACCCCCAAAATTACATGTATTTGGCCGTGGACCCCCCCATCTCAAAATATTTAGTTCCAGGTACCCCCAGAAGCAAAGATTTGAGTTACAAAAGTTCGCTTTTTGCACACATTTTCAAGATTTTTCAAAAATAGCAGATTCCATAGTGCGGCACAGAGAGAGCTTGCAGATATGCTATTTTTAGCCGCATGCTGAAAGCATAGCGGCTCTATATTCAGTCTGACTCTGACCCGACACATTTCCGACATGTATTAGACACTTTTTTTGCGTGATTGGCTGTCGTTTAAGCCAATGGGATACTTTCCCATACTCTGCACGGGCGCCCTCGTCCTCCCAAGCTATGGGACTAGACACGCCTCTCTCAGTGGATTCTTCTGAGCGCTAGCCGAATTTGGCTAATAGTTAGCTTGTATGCTTGTATGATGTTACTAACTGTTTTTAGCCAAACGCGGTAATGTCCACTCTCCATTAGTTCTCGATGCAAGTTGCGTTATTAATCCCGTAATTTTCATGTATTGTACATCCCAAAATCAAATGTATTAACCATGTGAGAGAGAGTTAAAAAAAAAGCGATTCTGGGCGAGGTAAACAGAACACTCGCCCCAAAAGACGCGTTCCGTATTGAACTGATACGGGACGCACTTTGTCCCGTATTTAAGGTCGGGGAATCAATTTGGTTTTTATTTGCATGACAGGGCGATTTATGAGCTGCCCTGTCTCTCTGCTGTGTGTGTTACTGGGAGAGTGGGAGCGCACTCGCAGTGAGTCAGTGTTGCCAAGTATAGTGAGAGAAATGAGCCAGGCGACCTACAAAAACAGGGCAAAAACAAGGAAAAAACAAGGCAGAATTTGTCCACAAGTTGCAGGAAATAAGCAGACTTGGCACCGCTGGCTATAATGCCATTGTCTGGGAGTGTGCTCAGCAGCTCATTGGCTCATTACTCAAAACACGACCAATGACGATAGCGCTTTCACGTTGCTAAGATACCTTCTGTGCGAGCCGGAGCTGTGCCTTGTAGACAGCGTCAGTGGAGACGTTTGGAGCAAAGCAAACTGTAAACTTTTTAAAGTAGCCTATGTCGGCGTATGTTTTCTGTGGTCCATGGTGGACTGGCTGACATCAGACAAACAGCATGCCTCAGGAGAACAACATACCAAAAATATAAGAACCCAAGCACAAGTGTCACAGTTCTTCATGAATGAAACATCTCCTGAGATCGATTCTGTATGGGATATTACATATTATTTATCTATCTATCTATCTAGTATTTCTATTTACCTGCCCTGGCAGCCTACATATTGGCTGCTGATGTGGGCATAGTCTAGGCTATTTCAGTAGACTAATATGGTTGATTGTTTATTAATGTTGTGTTTTTAAAGTCTAATAAATAAACATGTATTTAATATATATTAATCAATATAATTAAATAGTGTGCCCGTTTAAAGAATAACTCTTATATATATTAATCAATATCATTAAGACTCGCTCGAGAGAGGCAGAGAAATGCAGACGATGCATCTCATTGCACAGAGGTGCGTGAGCAAGATAAGGATTTAACTTCATTTTAATCAGCACAGTGTAAGCACAGTGTAAAGTTAATGTCCGCTGCCGTCAGCGCCATCTTCATAATAGATAAATATATATTCAGAACAGAATAATAATATTAAAAATATTTAATAAAACAAAAAATCGAAAATCTTCTTTTCTTTTTTTTCGGGTTTTGGGCCTAACATGATGGCAATAGTCGGGTTCGGGCCGAGCCCCGGGCCGGCCCAGTCGGGCCCAGTTAGGGCCGAGCCTTCATTTTCAGGCCCGTTGAGAACTCTATAAATGATTAGTAGCCTTAAAGCTACTATTTGAATACTATTATTATTTTGCCTATACTGTGTGGCTCGCTGTGCATCACTCTGATTGCATCTTTCATTCATTCTGCAACGTGTTAATTGTCCATCACCTGACAACCATTAGCTGTCTTTTGTCATCTTCATTTCTTTATAGTTAAATGTTGTGTTGTTGACAAGATTGGGGCCAAAAAAGCCTGCCGCATGCGGCTTTATTATGACTTGTCATTCTTGTTTAATGATTAAAGTGGTTAAAATCTAAAATTACAGATGCTTTCCCGGTCTTAAAGACATACAATAATAAACACAATATAATCAACACTAGTAGCAATGAACATATATGTACCGTAAACATGGGGGGGGGGGTATTTCTGGTGTTAAGCTTAGTCCTAATTAGACCTAATTTAGACCTAGTCCCAGAGGTGTGTCGGTGACGGACAAGGGGGGTGTAGTGGTTCAAGAGGTGTGTCGGTGTGAGGGGTGGGTGGGGGCGGGGCGTAGTGTAAGGGGTCTGGGCTCTTCCTGAAGACCACCACCATCTCTGCAGTCTTTATAGAGAGCATTGAGAAGCCAGGCGGCCAACCTCAGATCTGCAGCCAGACTCATCCCCATGCAGTTGAGAGAGTATAGCACAGCGAGAGTTGTGTCCCCTGCAAACTTCAGAAGCTTGACAGGAATGATGCGGAAAGCTACTGTCTGTCTAGTTTATTTTGTGTGTGTGTATGTGTGTGTGTGTGTGTGTGTGTGTGTGTGTGTGTGTGTGTGTGTGTGTGTGTGTGTGTGTGTGTGTGTGTGTGTGTGTGTGTGTGTGTGTGTGTGTGGGTGTGTGTGCGCACGTGTGCTTCTGCGTGTGCGTGACTGTCAGCATTCAGCTGGTGTTCTCCTTCCTCTCAGAGACCCAACCCATGTCTCTAATCGGCCGTTACCAAGGTAACAGCAGACTTTCCCAGCCTCCCAGGTTCCCCAAAGTGTGTGCGTGAGAGAGCGTGTGTGTGCGTGCATGCGTGTGTGTATGAACTATGAGTCATCCTGAGAAGTGGCTATCCTCACACCCGTGTCTGGGGAAAACCCGCCCACCTTCGGCAACATCTGTTGCCGTCCAGGCTTTCAATCTCTCTCTGCTAACCCCCCCCCCCCCCACACACACACACACACACACACACTCTGCGCTCCTTTCATGTCTCTGTTCTACCTCTTTTGTCCCCCACCCTGTTGCTCTCCCTCCCCCTCTTTTTCTCTCTCTCATATCTCTTATCTCTCTCATCTCTCTCTCTCTCACTCATTTTTATTCATTCTCCCATCTGCTGTGTCAATCCTTTGTCCTCGTTTTACCTTCTTCTGACTGTGTGCTTTTGTCCCTGCCTCTGTTGCACACAGCTCAGTGCAGACTGACTGCTTTGCAGAGATCGTTGCGTCTACTCTATGCCATGGCAACTGTCCATGGGACAGGATGAAATAAACGTAATGTCCCCAGTTCAGTGAGTCAGGGCACTCTGGTCGAGATATAAACCATTTATTGCAATGAGGTAATGCATTTGTATTTGGCGGTGTGGCTCTGCTCCCATGATGCTCCAGAACAAATCTGCACAAGATAACACTTGTCTCTCGCTCGCCAAATCCCCCATAGGACAGGCCTGACGACACACAGTTACTGAATGAACTTAAAGGGATAGTTCACCCCCAAAATGACATTTTTATATATCGATTAGTCACCCCATGGAGACTTGAATTCATAGATATTTTTGGGGTTTTGTCGCATTCCTAAGCCAATAATTTGATGACCGGTAGTGGTTCCGGTAGGAGACACAAAGAGTCTCCTTTGTGTCTCCTACCGGAACCGCTGTCTACCGGTCGCTGGTCATCAAACTATTGGCTTAGGACTGCGACAAAAAACAAAAAACTATCTATGAATTCAAGTCTCCATGGGGTGACTAATTGACCCCCCCCCGCCATAAAAACCTGAAGATACACAGTTATTAAATGACATGAAAAACACATGAACCCCCCACAGGGTCGAGTCCGAAGATAGACTGTTATCAAGTGAACCGACATCAATAATGAACCTTCTGAGCCACATGAAAGAAGTCTTAAGTCCTGCGACAGGAGGAGGCGGGGCCCTGGGGAGGTGTTGGGAGTTTGATCACTAATGAGCTGCAGCAAAAGAATATTGATCGGTTTAAATCAGCGTTTCTCTGTCAGGGTTCCTTGTGGGGGGTATGCTGGGACCTTTACAGGTCTGTAGCACAGAGTGTCAAATGGAACCAAATAGACCGGGTTATCCTGGGGGGTTGGGGGGAGGTGGCGGGTGTGCAGTGGTGTAAACTAAAGTAACTACGTTAATTTACTCAAGTACTGTACTTAAGTACAATTTTGAGGAATTGTTTACTTTACTGGAGTATTTCCAATTTTCTGTACTTTTACTTCCACTCCATTAAATTTCAGAACCAAATATTGCACTTTTAATGCTCTGCAATTTTTACTAGTTACTTTGTAGATTTTTATTATTATTACAAAACATACATTAATCCCTTCAGTTTTTGACATTTGAAAATAGCCGAGTGAGCTTGTAGAAAACTTGCATAATGAGTACTTTCTACTTTTGGTACTTTAAGTACATTTTGATACCAATACTTTTGTACTTTTACTCAAGTCAATTTTGAATTCCAGACTTTTACTTGTAACACAGCATTTCTACACTGCAGTATTGATACTACTTTTACTTAAGTAAAACAATGTCTTAAGCTTTTTCCACCACTGCGGGTGAGTAAGAATTGTGGGTGCCAGTTAAGGCTGAACGATTAATCTTTTTCAAACCGAAATCGCGATTTGAAACCACGCGATTAGCTAATCGCAAAGGCCGCGATTTTTTTATTTTTTATTTTATCATAATACATACTTTTAATATTAATATTAATCCCAGAGCACCCGCGGGACTTGTCTCCTTCTATCCAGAGTGGCTGCCTCTCTCTCTCTACAGGGAGCGAGAGGGCAGCGCCCCCCCCCCCCCCTCTCTCGCTCTGTCCCTCTCTCGCTCTGTCCCTCTCATAGAGTTAGGTCCCTCGCCATCGGCTGCGAGTATTTAAAGTGTGCCGCGCGTAGCGGTAAAACATTATTTTCGGTGCGACACAAGTAGTGTAGTAGTAGTGTTGCTCCTATCTATGTTTGTTTCTGTAAGTGTAACTTATATTTTTCCCATCATTGTTAAACTATTTCTGTTGGATGCTGTGATCCAATGTAAACAATACTATGCGAAGCACTTCCTGGTCAGTGTTGCCAGGTTTTGTGAGAGAAATAAGCAACCCTGTCTATGAAAACAAGCCCAAAACAAAAGAAGCGACTATGAACTGTATCTTTGTCACTTATGTACAGTGGTGGAAAAAGTACTCAAATGTTGTACTTAAATAAAAGTATCAATACTGCAATGTAGAAGTACTCTGTTACAAGTAAAAATACCAAATTCAAAATTGACTTGAATAAAAGTAGGCCTACAAAAGTATTGGTATCAAAATGTACTTAAAGTACCAAAAGTACTTATGTTTGAAAATAGCAGATCTACAAGCTCACAACGTGTCGCATCGCGGCGAGTTGTGAGCTTGTAGATCGGCTATTTTCAAATTACCTATGTATAAAATAGGGCTAAAGTGGTTAATGTAGGTTTTATAATATTATAATTTATATCTGCAAAGTAACTAGTCACTAAAGTTCTCAAATAATTGTAGTGGAGTAAAAGTACAAAGTTAAAGTATTGGAAATTAGAAATACTCAAGTGAAGTACAAATACCTCAAAATTGTACTTAAGTACAGTACTTAAGTAAATGTACTTAGTTACTTTCCACCACTGCGTTATGTATTCTGAGTTTTTCACTTCCAAGGAGTAGTAGTAATACAATGTACAGTAGGAGAGGACTTTGGCTTGTGAGACAAAAAAGTGTTACATTTTAGTTGAATGTTAATCTACATAAGCTAAATACTGGATATCAGTAAATATGCTTCTGGAGCCATAAGTGAAAGACCTACTTATTTCACTGCTGTGAATTGTTTACACAAAATGGTAATTATTTGTTTAATTTTATTTTTATTTTTATTTATTTAACTTCATTTCAGAAAAAGCTTCTCTTCTTGAGAAGAGAAGCACAAGTTCAATGTTGGGTTGTTTACAAAAATAAGCTATTTCTATTCCAGCTAAATGTTTGAATATATACATGGGAAAAAAAGTACTTGGAAGATACATGTTGGAAGCAATGAAGCAATTCATATCTTTTAGTTCTCATCCTTATTTATTAGAATCTAGAACAGTAAATAAATGGTATGCCATTTGGTAATGTTCCATTACTTCCAATTACTTTTTAAACGTACACAGTGAATACTAAACTGAAGCTTGAATTTAAAAAAATGTTTAAGTTTTTTTTTTTTTTTCTTTATAAAAAAAATCGCAATCAAATCGCAATCGCAATATCGGTCAGAAAAATCGCAATTAGATTTTTTCCCAAAATCGTTCAGCCCTAGTGCCAGTGTACAAACACTGACAGTGGTTAAAAGTACTGCCAGTGCTGTGGCTGGGTATGGCTCACCCACTATTGATTTTGTTGGCTGGGGCTGTGTTTGCTGGCGGCACGGGGTGCCAGTGTCGTTAACATCCATTACAGTATATGGAAACTTTGTGGCCTTGTGGGGTGGTCTGTTGCTGTGTTGTCCTGTCCTAGGAGGTGGAGTTGTGTTACTGTTTAGCTGTTTTTGTTGTTTTCTAATTGTGGCAGTAATATTATTGTTAAAATGGAATATTTCTTTTTTTGTGTATCTATTTCATTTTTTCTTTATTTTCCTGTTTCTGTGGTTTGTGTGACACTGGACAGGAGGATGTGGGAGTGGGAGGCGCAGTCTACAGTCTAGCTACATTACATGTCAGGACTGTACTTTATTTTGTATGGTGGAAGAAATCAATTTAAAAAAAGAAAAAATAATTAGGGTGACCAGACGTCCCAGTTTGGCCGGGATTGTCCCGGTTTCAAGCTGGGTGTCCCGAGTCCCGACAAATATCTCTAAAACACTAATATGTCCTGGTTTTCAACATTTGCTACGAAATTGTCCCGTTTTTTGCCAGAATGAAAGTAATGATAGTTATCTTCAGGCTGATGTTTGTCAATCAGTCGTTGCCTGTATGTGTATGCAAATGCAACACCTATGGTGTGTATACATGTGCGCGTGCATGAACGTGCATGAATGGCCGTGCATGTGCACGACGAACGTGCACATCGATTCAAGGTTACCGGTTTGAGGGACTGAATATTTGGTCACCCTAGGCGAACTCATATTTCACTGAACAACTGGAAAAAGTGTTGACACGTTTCACATCAGCACTTTTCTCCGTTGAAAAAAGGGACGTTCGATGAAATATAAATTAGATTTTTGTTTTTATATTTACTATTTTTTCTCAATTTTAAAATGTTCTCCCAATGTAGTTGTTATGCAAGTTCCCCCTGTGTATAGTCCTTGTCACTGCCAACCCCTACTGTTTGGTCTGGGGACAGTGTAGACCACAGTGTAGACCACAGTGTAGAGACCACAGGGTAGACTCACAACAGTGGGTCAGGAGGACCCATGTTTGAGGAATGAATGATTAAGTAAACCCAATCGATGGGTTGTGTCATGTGTGTTGTACAATTTAAAACAAATAGATGGTGAGAAAATAGTGCAGTGGGGGGGGGGGGGGGGGTGAGAGAGTAACGAGCGAGAGAATGGAGCAGGGGAAAAGATGGAAATGAGGTGACGGGAGGACAGGAGAGAGAGAGTTGGGAGAGGAGAGAGTGCAGTTCTCTGTGTGGGTCAGTAGAGGGCAGTCCTATCCCTGCTCAGACACAGTCATAGCACTTCAGGCAGGTTCTATATTATCTCCCATCAGGTCCAGTATTCTAAAATGTACAGTGTCTCTCTATCAGCTCTCTGATATATACCTTTGACCTCTAAGTAGAGGGACATTTACAGAGAAATGAAGAAAGACAGAGTGAGAGAGATAAGAGGAGGGATGTGGGAGAGGTCAGGAAAACCTAACGAATGAATGTACAATTTATTGTGCACATATACAGTATATACCTTCTTTTGTGTAACTACATGCCTTCTGGTGTGCGTGCGTGCGTGCGTGCGTGCGTGCGTGCGTGCGTGCGTGCGTGCGTGCGTGCACCTCTTTCAGTGTAATTGCTTGAGGCAGGGAACATTTGGGACATGGGGAGGATGGTTCGGGGATAAGAATTCCTTTTGAAGATTAGAAACAGTGGGGGTTCTCTCCTCCACTGTTATGAAAAGCAGAATAGTTCAACTTTAAAGTTAATATCTTTGATTTATTCATAACCCTTACTTTAGCTGACCTGGATAAAATGCAGATAAAGACAAACGGAGGGGGAGAGGGAGAGAGAGAGGGAGGGGCACAGGGATAGAGGCTTTTTGCTCATATTCATACCTTTGGAGAGAGAATGAAATCAGAAATGATGGAGAGAATGAAAGAGAGAGAGAGAGAGAGAGAGAGAGAGGGAGAGGGAGAGGGAGAGGGAGGGAGAGGGAGAGGGAGAGGGAGAGGGAGAGGGAGAGGGAGAGGGAGAGGGAGAGGGAGAGGGAGAGGGAGGGGCACAGGGATAGAGGCTTTTGCTCATATTCATACCTTTGGAGAGAGAATGAAATCAGAAATGACGGAGAGAATGAAAGAGAGAGAGAGAGAGAGAGAGAGAGAGAGAGAGAGAGAGAGAGAGAGAGAGAGAGAGAGAGAGAGAGAGAGATATGTCCTTCCATTTAAATATTACAATGTCAGCAACATGAAGAAAATGAATAAGTGGAATACTGCCCTCAAGGCTGACATGACCACATGACTCTATCCTACACTACACGCAGGATTTGTATTAACCCATAATGACAAATTTATATGTATATGTATATTGTTGGGTGTGAGAAAGGGGTGTAGAGGTGAGAGGGAGGGAGGGTGGAGGGGTGAGTGGGGGTTGCGGACAGTACGGAATCAGTGTATCAAATTCAACCTCTGTGTTCAGACATACATTAACAACAAAATAGAAGCCATACAATGCAACAGTGTGTATTCTCATTGCTGGATTCACTCACTCGTGCACACTCTGGTGCCACCAAGTGGACATGCTGTATGTATTGCATCTGCACATTTGAAATGGTGTTAATATTGTGCATACATGTGCTAAGAGAAAGAAAGAGAATGTGAGTTAGTGAGAGAGACAGAAAACGAAAGAGATTGACAGAAAGGCCATTTTCCGGGTAAACTGATCCGGAATCAGATCTAGACAACAGCTGAACACTAATTATGCTTGGGTGACATTGGCCTAGAACAAGGGTTCCCAAACTTCTCAGGCCGCGACTCCCCCAAAATAATCATATTTGAACTCGAGATCCCCTACCCTGACAAGCACTTGGAATTTGGCATTTACATTTAGTTTGACTCGTTCCACAGATAAAATTGTGAAAATAGCTGAACTACAAGCTCACGGTTGTGAGCTTGCAGATCGGCTATTTTCACAATGTTTTAATCTTTCTTCTGTAATATTTGACAATTGGGTTTTAAAAGGGTCTTTAGAAATGTGCACATACCCTGTATACACTTATACTGTATGTTGGTTTGTTTACTGTTGAGGGAGAAAACAATATTGCACATTAAGCTAAT
>NC_139961.1:31944862-31947362 GCF_963454915.1 Gymnoscopelus microlampas
CCTGGGGGAAGACTTCAAGCACCTTGGAGAGCATCCATTAAATGCTCATTTAACAGCCTGGATCTCATGACAAACCTGTCAGAATTTGGCGTTTGAAATTAATGTCAATATTTTAGATCAAAATGCAATTTCAACATCTGACAGAATACTCATCAGAATTTGACGTTTACATGAAGCCAGTCAATATATCAATATTTGATGTTTAGACCACAATGTGGACTTCAACTCAGGACTCAATCGCTGCCCTCCACACCCTCTTGTCTAGCTTCAGGGTCTTGAGCTCTGCAGTGTTGTTAGCTCTTGCTGTCGAGCTGCAGTGTGTCTACGTAGGTGGTGCGCCTATTTCCCTTCCTGGCTATGGCTCCCACAGTCTCAGTTTCCGTGCCAGCAGTTCTGCGTGCCTGACGCAGTGCCCAGCCCCCACCCTTCTCTCTTTGAACTGTGCCTAACCTTAAATAAAATAATAGTGAGTTGAGTCCATAGTTTCCATATTTTGGACTTTCAAACAGACATTATTTCTGACTTGGACAAACTTCAAACTGCGTCGAGTAGAGGCATGAGATCATATTGCACAGCAAGGTGACCAGACCAAGTGGTCTTTCACAGTAAAATCCTCAGTGTTAATTCAACTCAGAAGAGTGTACAAATGGAACCAAATGGACCATTACACTCTTTGGAGTTAAATTAACACTAAGGATAAGGATTTGACTGTGTTCTTTCGTCCTTGTCCCTTTCTGCTCCTCCTCTCGCCCCGGTGCACAAGACAAGATGGATGACAGCTCCCCAAATCGTTTTTCTCTTTCGGCTCAAAACTGGGTCAGTCTGTGCTTTTCTTTTCTGTCTCTCTGTATTAGGGCATCCCTTCACCATCTCACGACTTCATACATATGTGCCAATACACACATGCAGCACACACACACACACACACACACACACACACACACACACACACACACACACACACACACACACACACACACACACACACACACACACACACACACACACACACACACACACACACAGCTTCAAAGGGGATTCCCACGCTGCTATTGCCTACAGTACATGGCGGATGGTGAAATGTTGTGTGTGGGTGTGTGCGTGAGACACAGAGAGATAGATAGAGAGGAAGGGTGCGTGCGTGCGTGCGTGCGTGGTAAAGCTGGCAGCTGGCAATTATTCATCAAATTCAGCAACCGACCAGAGGGAATCCTCTGTTTGTGCTAGTGTGTGTGTGTGTGTGTGTGTGTGTGTGTGTGTGTGTGTGTGTGTGTGTGTGTGTGTTTATATCCCTGCCAGTGTTTGTGAGGAAGCTGGTTGCTGTCTAAAGCATAGTGGATGGTAATAATCACACTGACAGCAGAGTCATGTGATAGCATGGAAAAATGTCTCTGCCTGTACCTGTTCAAGTCGCTGCGCTATCATCACACTCATTATATCAACCTTTCTCTCGCTTTCAGGTCTTTTTTTATTTCTTAGTTCCGCTTTCTCCCCTTTAATCCCTTCTTGTCTTCTTCTCTCTACCCCCCCCCCCTCTCTCTCTCTCTCTCTCTCTCTCTCTCTCTCTCTCTCTCTCTCTCTCTCTCTCTCTCTCTCTCTCCTTAGCGCATTTCAAAGAGCCGTTCTGTCATTGTTCACCATACGTTATCCATGCCAAACCAGACAAGACAAACGGCAGCCAAACACTGACAGAGACGATAATGGCTTGCGTTTGATGAGAACCGATAGGAGGTGACGAATAGCGTCTCATCTACTTGTTTCTTTGAGATGCTTTGGTGGCGCAATGAGGCTTTTCCAGCAGCGGCATTCCAGACAGCAGAAGAAATAACAGCAGCCATCGGCTCATTAATAGCACACTGCCATGTTTATGTTTAGATCTAAAGGTTGCCACTGAGATTGAACAAATGGAACCAAATGGCCCCATACGGGCCATTTGGTTCCATTTGTACATTACATTACAGTCATTTAGCAGACGCTTTTATCCAAAGCGACTTACAATAAGTGCATTCAACATAGGTAGAGAACGAAACTACTAATCACCATAAGTCTTAAGTGCATTCTCTTCTAAAACATGCAACTAAGAGTATACCTAGCGCTAAGGTAAAAGTGCAATATGTCAGCTACCTACTTTCTTAAACAGATGAGACAAAATAGCAAAATCAAATGAGCGAGAGCTAAAACAAATAAGTGTATCGAATAAACAAGATCCAATAAAACCATAAAACAATAAAACAAGAGTTCGTACAACTAGTTAACAACAAGTAGGCAAGGCGATGAGGAAGGGTAGTGTTTCCTGAAGAGGTGGGTTTTCAGCCTGCGGCGAAAGATGGGCAGTGACTCTGCTGTCCTGACATCAGTGGGGAGTTCATTCCACCACTGTGGGGCCAGAACAGAAAAAAGCCGTGACCGTGTAGATTGGCCAGAAGGACCACTGAGCGACGAGGCAACCAGTTGCCCCGTGGCGGCAGACCGAAGTGGTCAGGCAGGGGTGTAAGCATCG
>NC_139961.1:31949862-31979862 GCF_963454915.1 Gymnoscopelus microlampas
ATGAAATATATATAAATATTCAGAGATGTGGCGTAGCAGCTTGTGACATCAGTATTTCCTCAACTACCTGCTGAATCACAGGTCTAGAGATGCAGCCGCTTGACCGCCTCCTTAAAGGGATAGTTCACCCAAAACATTTGATGACAGCAGAGGTTCCGGTAGGAGACACAAAGGAGACTCTTTGTGTCTCCTACCGGAACCGGTAGGAGACATAAACAAAAACAAAAAACGGGGTGACTAATCGATAGAAAAAAAGTCATTTTGGGGGTGAACTATCCCTTTAAGTCTTATTTTAATTTATAATGATTTGCACACTGTGCCGTCATAGCATTAGTGATGTCGAGAAACGTTCTTACCCATTTGGGATTCTCTGCCATTACCGACAAAGCTGGAACACTAACAGAGACAGAAAGCATGACATGAATAGATATTGAACGCGACACACGGGCACACTCACTCATTAATGCTCACATGCACGCGCGCAATCTCACTCGAGCTTGTGCACATACAACACGTACACATGCAAACACAGGCAATAATTTGCACACATGCATATGAAAGCATATACATGAACACAAAAAAAACAGGGCACACATGCACATGCACAGTGGTGGAAAGTAACTAAGTACATTTACTTAAGTACTGTACTTAAGTACAATTTTGAGGTATTTGTACTTTACTTGAGTATTTCCAATATCCAATACTTTTACTACACTACACCTTGGATCCAAATATTGTACTTTTACTCCACTACATTTATTTGAACATTGTATTTACTAGTTACTTTGTAGATTTTGATTATTATTACAAAACATACATTAACCACTTCAGCCCTGTATATACATTTCGGCCATTTGAAAATAGCTGATCTACAAGCTCACAATGCGTTGCGATGCGACACATTGTGAGCTTGTAGATCTGCAATTTTCAAAAGATTTTTATACATTTGAAAACTTGAAATGGGACATTCTGCATAATGAGTACTTTTACTATTGGTACTTTAAGTACATTTTGATGGCAATACTTTTGTACTTTTACTCAAGTACACTTTTACTTGAAACAGAGTATTATTGCAGTGTTGATACTTTTACTTAACTTAATTAAAAGGCTCAATACGTCTTAAGCTAAAAATGTGAGTACCTTATCCACCACTGCACATGCATACAGTACACACCACCATTAGAATCACACACGCCCCACCCCTTCCACAACACATGTCACACATGAATAGAGAGAAAAACAATTTGCTCGCATCACATTTGAGGTCCTATTGACTTGCATGCTCCAACCTCCTGGCTGCCCCCTGCATAGTAAATGCATTCTGTGAGATAAATGACAGCCGCCTTTGGTGACAGCTCCAAGCTCCAGTGGTTTTAAATGCTGGTCCTGCAGACCCGCAATCCTGTGATATTCTACCATCTAGAGATCATTGCATCCACCAGTAGTCCTCCTAGGTGCTGATTCTGACATATTAGAATGAGAACCAGGTGTACTCTGAGTGCCCAGGAACATACTACTACTAGAAAATAATGTCTCAAACAGGCGGCAAGGAAGCTCCGCTGGATTTGAAGCCGACAAGGAAGACATTTTCAGCATGCAGTTCACATTAATGGCCCAGCAGATTTTGCTATTTCCACTCCTGCCGGCTGCAGAAGCTTTAACACTCCACTCAAGTGAATGAGGTTTTGGCCGGACTTTACACTTGATTTTATTATGATTCATTTATGTTTTCAATCGCTAGTTTAAAGTTTCCTATAGTGTAGGAAAACAAGCTTAAAATTTAATAGGCTTATTGATTATATATTTGTCATAAAAATAGCAGATATACTAGCTCACAACACGTCATGTTGCAACATGCTGTGAGCTTGTAGATCTTTTATTTAGTTGTCCAACTAAGTCCAACTTTTTCTAAGTATAAATCAGGCTTTGAGGTCATTGATATTATGAATATTAAATTATTTTTTTAAATATTATATTATTTTATATTATATACCGAATGTTGTTGTGGGGAGGTCGGGTGGGGTGGTCCTTCAGGATTGTTTGAAATATATAGTGGTCCAGAGCTAAAAAAAAGAACCACTGCTTTATGTGGAGAAATTGCATCCAATGCATGATTTGGTGCAAGCTTACAGTACCATTAAGACACAGATGGAGGAGAGGGTTAACATCTGTTACAGCTATATGTGAAACTGCCAATAAAAGAGTATTGCAGTATTTCCGCGGAATATTATCAATCACAATGATATTCACGCACACACCCTTTTCTGACATTTCAGCGTTTGTCAAAAAAGTCAGAGAGAGAGATTACGACCGTTTCATTTGGAATAAAATGATTATTTTGCCAAATGCTGTGAACGCAATTATTGGTCTCAGCTATTTTGGGGAAAAACGTATTGTATGCCACTTCCTTTTCATTTCTATACATCTATCCATCCAGCAGTCTGCTAGGTGCACTGTGCTATGCTCCTGAATGGGACATAATAAAACTGCTGAGATTGGCCTCTGCGCTTATTATGAATAGCCAATGTGGTTCTTGATCTGATACCGTTTCTGGTTGTTCTAAATGAAATTAAAGGTGTAAATATTTCCAAATTAAAAAGTATGTTTATTGTGGACACATAATACCCAATATACAATACACGGTATATTGTCATACATTGCATGAGTGTGTCAAGGCCATCTGTATTGGGGTACTAAGAAAATATAAGGACACAACAATGAGACAGAGACAACAAATCAGATCTTAAAGTATGAGAGATTTACCCAAAAACACAGTACAGTACATCCCAGAATGAGACAGACAATAAATAACAAGGAGAGTTACCAGCCCATCCCTATGACCCAAGTGTCACCTATAATGATAGAAGAAGAGAAAGAGAAAGAGAAAACAGATCAGTCCAGGTCAGGTCAGATCTTAACTCTACAGCTGTGCCACAGCTGTGCTGGTCAGCACAAGCAGTGCATATCTGGCCTCAGGAAACAATGATGCTATCTCCAGAATTCTGAGATGTGAACTGAGAGAGCTAGTGTGTGATACATTAATGCCTAATTCATACAACCAGTCCTTCATACTTTTAGCTACAAACTCTGTTCCAACTCTACAACGTTCGGCCTACTTAGGACATATTGGCTACCATTTGAATTTTTGAAATAATTTGTACTTTTAGAGATATTTCACTTTTTACTGCTAAAAAACTCCCATTCATTTCAATGGGGGAAATTCATACTTTTAGCTAGAAACTCCGTTCCAACTCTATAACGTTCAGCCTACTTAGGACATATTGGCTACCATTGGAATTTTTGAAATAAGTTGTACTTTTAGAGATATTTCACTTTTAATTGCCTAAAAATCCATTATTTTCGTTTTTTGACCTCTAACTAGTCCTTCATACTTTTAGCTACAAACTCTGTTCCAACTCTACAACGTTCGGCCTACTTAGGACATGTCGGCTACCATTTGAATTTTTGATCTGAATTCAATTTTTAGAGATATTTCACTTTGAATTTCCCCATTGAAATGAATGGGATTTTCCACCCATTCCAACCGTTTTTTGAAATAATTTGTACTTTTAAACCTTTTGAACCTTTAGAACCTTTCAAACCTTTCAAACCTTTCAAACCTTTACAACCTTTACAACCTTTCAAACCTTTCACATCTTTCAAACCTTTAGAACCTTTAGAACCTTTAGAACCTTTAGAACCTTTCAAACCTTTAGAACCTTTCAAACCTTTAGAACCTTTCAAACCTTTCAAACCTTTAGAACCTTTAGAACATTTCAAAACTTTAACACTACTAACACTATCAATACTCAATAACAGCAACATTCTTAGCGATCCCACACTGTTTCTTCAGGAACAGTACTTTCTAGTTATATATTATTCTCCCCAGACTCTCTTCCAGACCCTCCCCTCCGTATGACACCAGTGGGGGGATCTCACATTTCAATGGCAGATCTGTGCCATCCTTCAGGCCGGGTGTGACGGTCACGCGAGTGCCGCTCTCGTCGATGAAGTGCCCCCCAGCATTGAGAACCCAGCGATGGTGGAGTGACATGAGGGCGTGTCTGGCTGTTGTGGGTGTGTCCTTACCATCTTGACTGTCTGCATTCTTGAGGGGAGAGAACTCGTCTTCTCTCAGCACCTCATACACCACAAATGTCTTGGCGAACTGGAAGCTGTCAAAGACAAACTTTTCCATTTTAATCCCATTTGGCTTGTCTGGTTTGATTGGCCGTCCCTGTGTGTCTACGTAGGAGATCTTCTTGTGGGCTGCGTGGTGCTGCAGCTGAGGTTCATGCTTCTGCACAATGTCTTTGAGGAAGGGCAGGGTGAAGAAGTGATTGGCAATGTTGCCGGCGTTAAACATCAGTTGCCCATCGGTGCAGCGCTTCTCGGCAGTTGCCAGGGTGATCTCGCTGTACTCCACCACCTGGTAACGCCCATCCACCTTACAGACCACGCCCACTCCCTCTGTGGGGTTGGTCTTCTCTACTACCTTAGCCCCACAGTCTGCCCCCTTCTGCACACAGAAACCGACAAAGGCTGGGTCGGCCACTTTGACCAGGATGTTGTCCACACAGTACACGTGGATGTACTCGATCCCCCTACGGCCCATGTCGTCGATGATGCCCTGGTTCCCCAGCGCCCTGTACAAGCCTCCATTACCATCTGGTGCCATGGACAGCTTTCCTTTGCTCTCCAGAATGATCTTTCCATTGTAGTCCATGGCTGGTAGCATGCCCTGCTGGAAGATGATGACATCATTCTTGTTCAAGCCAAAAAAGTTGTGGTGGGAGAAAATGTCCTGGGTGGATTCCATCGTCCTGTCACTGGTCATGATGTACCAGGGAATACAGCACTTAGTCTTGTGCTTCTGCTCAGCCAACTGTTGCAGCTTCAGAATACGCTCAGCTTGGAGCTGAAAGAGGGTCTTGTGGGAAGGCAAACCCACGTCGTACATGCCCTTGGGATAAGAGACACCCAGCCTGGTTCCCTGGCCCCCAGCCAGGAGCAAGGCAGCAACCTTATTCTGGGCAATGCAGTGCGTACCTTGGGCCTCCCAGTGTTTGAGGCACCCTTTGTCTCGTGTTACACTGCCAAGCACGTCTCTGGGCACAGGTTCCATACAGGAGTCCAACTTCCGGTTGTTGCCACTGGACGTCCCCATGGCATTCTTGAAGAATCCATTGATCTTCTGAAATTCCATTGCCTCCAGGTCAGTGGTCATGTTATGCTGCTCCTCTGGGGTCAGCTCATTCCAGAATTGCAGGAGATGAGACTGGCCAGCTTCAGCCAGCCTGTGGGCTAGTTGTCCTCCATTGCTTAGGTCCATGATAGGACCTCGACTGGGCTTTCAGTTATCTCTCTTCCAACTTGTAAAAGTTAGCAAGTACTTGGAGGCTAGTGTATGTGTGTCATCAGTACTATGACGTCAGTACCCGTTTGTCAGAGTACTTGGAGGCCAGTCTACTGTATGAAATCAGTACAGTGACGTCACTCATCGTGCAGTGACTTCACTCGTCTTCATATTTGGACATATCAAGAGACAGATATGCATGCATGTGTGTGCACACACAGATTGATGGAATTGTACACAGACATGCCATGTTTAAAAGCAAACACATGTTTTAATTTCAGCTATCTTTATTGATACATTGATTGCAATGTTAAGCATTATGTTCATTCCCCATAGTTTTCTCTGCTCTAAACAAGTTCTGTATTTAGCTCGTCTATGGAAGTGCTGTTGGTTACTTTCCTGTGAAGACCAGCTTCAAAAGAACATGATGAACATTTGTGTTTGCCAGACATGGCTGTGGCCAGTGCTCTCGTCTACCTCTTACTAAGACTAGAACTTCGGCCTCAGCTCTAGCTAGCGCCCGCGCCCACTTGGCAGCGCATATCACTGGCGTAGCTCTGTGAGTGAAGACCCTGTAGCGCGTCTGATATGTGGCATAGAGGGGCGGATTTTAAATCTCCAGAGAAAACATCCGTGGGCTACCATTGGTTCAGCAATCTGTGCGCCCGCCCTGCACCCCTCCTCCTCCCCCAATGTGCAGTATTGAGAGCCCTGACGTCACAACATTTGGAGTGATGGCCACTGCACTCTGGTTGGTTGGAATACACCTAGGGCCCAGGTAGAACCCACTTATAGCCCACATGGGCATCCCAGTGAAGAACCACCTCAGCCCCACATAGAATTGGCTCGGTGGGGCCCACCTAAGGGCCGTTTTGGTGGTCACAAACGGTGCTAGGGTGACCACCTCATTTGGTAGCATGCAGGGGCCTTAAGCAGCAGTAATGTAACACAAGCTTAACACAGTAGAACCGAAATTAGCAGAAATGACTACATTTCCCATGATCCCCTCTGATGGTCAGCAACACGTCGCTGCCATTACGTTAGATTGTGTGACAAAAGGCCACAAAATGTACTAAAATGAAACTCTTCAACGGGCTAAGTAGGTAGCATTGATGACATTTACCAGACTAACGTTCATACAGGTTGTTGGTAAGATGTGTAACATAGCCGTTTCAGTCACTATATATATATATATATATATATATATATATATATATATATATATATATATATATATATATATATATATATGTATATATATACACACACACACACACACACACACACACACACACACACACACACACACACACACACACACACACACACACACACACACATACATACATACATATAATGGCGAAACGGCTGGGTGAAAATGGGCAATATATTGTTTGTTGTGAATGAATGGGCGTATGGGTGGCCGATATTGAAAAATATACTATCTATCTATATACTTGTACACACGTGGCTTTGCGAGTTGTTTTGAGCTTGTAGACCAGCTGTTTTCTAAAGATTTGTAAACATGTTGAGTTATTAGAGGTTGCACATGAACTCTGCAGCCGCACTGAGGCGCTCCAACACTAACACATTTGGACGTGACATTGTGTCACAAAAACCCACAAAAGACACCAAAATAACACTGTTCAATGGGCTAATTAGTTAGCATTGATGACATTGACCACACTAACGTTCATACAGGTTGTTGATAAGATGTTTAACGTAGCCGTTTGAGTCACGACAGCAGCGTTGTTTAACATAGCCGTTTGAGTCACGACAGCAGCGTTAGCATTAGCCGCATGCTAACGCTACCCGTCCCTTAGCTTAGCTACATGCTAACGGCCCATTATAGGCAGCTCTTGGCTAATAATCCTTAAACCCAACTAACGGCAACACAGTAATGGACATAAGCATTCACATATGCTTTAGACAGTATTAGCAACAACCAGCACAATTCATATTGTCATAGTCTTTTCTATAAGCGATTTTGGGCTGATTTGGACGTGCTTTTGGGGCTCGTTTGCATAGACCACGGCAGCGCTTGTTTCTCTCCCGTTTCACATGTGGCAACGAAGGTGCTGAGTTTTGCTCGCAAATCATGATGATTGGCTGTTAAAAGAAGCACCCGGAAGTAAATTGCGAGCTGGAGAAGTGATTTGCATAAGTATTAAGCATAATGCGTTTGATATTAATTGTACATCCTGCAAGTACAGTAACGGTATGGGAAGAAGCTGGTGGTACAGGCAGAATATTGAGGAATTTGGGGGGAAAATGTGGAGTTAGTTGGGCCATGTGTCTGCTTGGACATTGGCCCCATACACTTGTGTACACTCCATGAGTGTGGCCGCCAATTATAGTAGCAAGATGGTGTTTTGTGACGCATTGTGAGCTTGTACTGTAGATCTCCTATTTTCAGTGCATAACACCATTGTACGATGAAGTATAAATCAGGCTTTAGTTTGCAAGATCCAGAATAGATGCTGTTGGTGAGACAGAAATGCAAATGTTTGATTATGTGAAACGCAACACAACGGATTAGATGCAACGCAAATCCAGACATAATGCTTTTGTCCTAAATATGAAACACAGTTCTGATACACAGAGTCCGATTATTTTTGTTGTCTGCAAAAATAAACTGTGTAAAGGAATGACATGCAAATGCTGTGATAATGCTGCAAAATACCTGTGTAATGTGTAATTTGATGGAGATGCACAGAGGCAAATATGGCATATCTTATCCCACAGAAAAAAAACGAAATCATTGGCAGAGAACAGACGACAGCACACACACACGCACGCACGCACGCACGCACGCACGCACGCACGCACACACACACACACACACACACACACACACACACACACACACACACACACACACACACACACACACACACACACACACACACACACACACACACACACACACACAGGTGGAGCTCTTCAAAATGTCATCTAACCCAGTGCGCGATCTCTTTCTCTCTCTCTTTCTCTCTCTCTCTCTCTCTCTCTCTCTTTCTCTGTCTCCAGCACTGTTTAACCTAATCCCGGTGGGTCTGAGAGTAGTGGCCATCCAGTCAGTGAAGACTGGCCTTTATATCGCCATGAACGGAGAGGGACATCTCTACTCTTCGGTGAGTACACGTACTGTACACGCATACACACAAACACATGCATGCATGCACTCTGTCATGGTTAAATTAACAGTCAGAATTATGTGTGATACTGGCACACACACACACACACACACACACACACACACACACACACACACACACACACACACACACACACACACACACACACACACACACACACACACACACACACACATACCCTTTCACAGACTGCTTACACAGAATGTGCATTTTTGAGTGGTGCCAACCACTCCTACATTTGACTTTGTCCGTGTGTCCGTGTGTCCGTGTGTCCGTATGTCCGTGTGTCCGTATGTCCGTCCGTATGTTTGAGCACGGTGGATTGGTCAAGCTTCACGTGACATGTGACAATATGTTGTCACGTGTCACGTGACAACATATTGTTGCTGATTGTTGCGGATGCAACCAGTTACACTTTGAAAGGCACCACTCTCTTCACACTGGGTGTGATTTTTAGCGGCGCTAGCCGCTCTATACCTTTAGGTATAGAGCGGATATTAGCCCTCTATACCTGGCTTTTGCGTCAACGTTCTGATTGGTCAGGTCCGTCAACGTTCTGATTGGTCAGGCTCGCCAAGGTTCTGATTGGTCAGGTCCGTCAACGTTCTGATTGGTCAGGCTCGCCAAGGTTCTGATTGGTCAGGTCCGTCAACGTTCTGATTGGTCAGGCTCGCCAAGGTTCTGATTGGTCAGGTCCGTCAACGTTCTGATTGGTCAGGCTCGCCAAGGTTCTGATTGGTCAGGTCCGTCAACGTTCTGATTGGTCAGGTCCGTCAACGTTCTGATTGGTCACTATTCATGACATCACTATGTTACTATTCATGACATCACTATGATGAAATAAATTTACAGAGATTTAATATTGTTTCTCTAGTAGAAACACATATCTATGACAAAATATATCAAAGGCGCCGCTACCTTCACACAGGTGTGATTTTTCTATTCAACAGTCTATACTTGATATACTGTGGTGACGTGTGTGTGTGTGTGTGTGTGTGTGTGTGTGTGTGTGTGTGTGTGTGTGTGTGTGTGTGTGTGTGCGTGCGTGCGTGCGTGCGTGCGTATGTATGTGTGAGTGTATGTGCGAGTGTGTGTGTGTGTGTGTGTTATGGGTAAGTTGGACATGTTTGAGTGTGACAGGTCAAAGGTCATACACAGTAAAATCCTTAGTGTTCATTTAACCCATACATGTGCAATTGGTTACATTTCGTACACACATTATTTTAGACGTGATGCTGTTTTACTTGCACATAATCAGGTTGTGTAGAGAAAGGAGGAGGGCAGAGAAAAGGAGATTGAGAGACAGTAGGTATTTCTTTAACTGCGTCTCCAAGGCAACGTGGAAGAACTGAACAAGCACTAAAAAACTGAGGGGGATTGACACAGAGGACAGACAAGTGCAAATACTGTAAGAGTAGAGATGCAGAGTGTGTGAGAGAGAGAGAGAGAGAGAGAGAGAGAGAGAGAGAGAGAGAGAGAGAGAGAGAGAGAGAGAGAGAGAGAAAGGAAGCATGTCTGAGCGGAATATGAATTATTTCCATTCTCACACTTCAGAGAGAGAGAGAGCTGACGTGTCGCCTGCCAGTTTCTCTCTATCTCTCTGCAAGCATCTATCCAGTCGTCTTTATCTCACAGCGTAAGTGGAGATGACAGAGGAGATGAAAAGAAAAGAAAAGAAAAGAAAAGGAGAAGAGAAGAGAAGAGAAGAGAAGAGAAGAGAAGAGAAGAGAAGAGAAGTGAAGAGAAGAGGAAAAATAGGTGACAGAAGAGAAACAGATGCGGAGGAGACAGATGGAGATAAGAGGCGAGATGAAGAGATGAGAGAGTGACGGGAGGAGAGGAGAAAAAGATGAGAGGAAACTCTCCATTTGTGTGTCTAAGCCTGTCAGTCGACCAACAGATGCATGGCACTCTCCTGTAAATAATTGAAGAGTGGGAGTCCCCCTACACGCACACGCACACGCGCACACACACACACACACACACACACACACACACACACACACACACACACACACACACACACACACACACACACACACACACACACACACACACACACACACACACACGCACTAGTCTATAGAAGTTGCTGTGGTGTGATTCACACACACGCACTAGTCTATAGAAGTTGCTGTGGTGTGATTTTGATTGAAGTGGGTCTTAGAGACAAATGCCAACAATCACAAGGATTGACAAACTGGTAACGGTCTAACATCTCCTTTGGACAAATAGAATTAAACTAGAAGTAGTGATCCATATAAATACATTATTACCTTAGTACAAAAGGGCTTCACAGGAACAATGTTGTAACTAAAACTGTCTTTCACACTGCTGACCCGTGTTAAAATGCTGTAGCTGTCCCGGGTAGAATTAATGATAAAGTCTATAGAGACATTAAAACTGTTATAGACGGCTTGGCCTTCAGCTGTGCCATAAAAACAGCTACCATTGATTTGTTGGAGGAACGGCTTTACTTGGGATTGCATTTGTTGCAAAATAAATGCACGGTGGGAGCTAAATCTACAAAATGTCTGTAAATAGTTGCTATTTGAGGACATGTAAACCATGCACGAGTATAAGCTCCTACTGCATGTTGCATATTCAGTGTATTATAGATAAACCTGTTTCCGATAACCATTTGGCTCATGTTTATTCTTATATTTGAGGTTTCCATGGAATTTAATGGCGTGTTTAGCTAGTTCTATGACTTTATGACTCTTGAAAGGAAGGCTTCAGTTTCCAAATGTTCTCATCCAACAGCGATGCCGATGCTTCAAAAGAATGGTAATCGTTTTCACATCCTTGCGGTTATGCTATGAACGGGAGATGTTTCCCCTAAATCTGCTTTTATCTCACAGCGAGTGCACTTACTGAGCCCATGTTGAGCAGTTATTGCAGTACTTTTCCCCTGGATTGTCTTGCTGTGAAAAGGCTCATATTGCTTTATGCCAGCAGGTCAATGACCGAGCAGATTAACGTTACTTGGCCAAGTTTAGATTCACGATGAACCAAGCAAACATTTTGTTTGATAACCATAAATAAGGCAGTGTAGACAAACATATTGTGAGGCATAATACCAACACTGCAATAACAAAGCTACTGTTCTGTATGTGTGGGGGATTAGAGTTTAAGTGATATTTGTCTATATCACTTAGTTTTAGACATTTCCAAAGCTAGATTATTTGCTACATACAACATATAAGCTCCATCACCTAACATTACTTCTCAAATAGGGGTTCTGAATTTAAGTAGTCAATAGAGTGTGTCGCTTTCTAAATAGTACTGCTGTCATTTGAATCTTAAGCATATGGTTGAAATAGAACTGTCTGTGTGTGTGTGTGTGTGTGTGTGTGTGTGTGTGTGTGTGTGTGTGTGTGTGTGTGTGTGTGTGTGTGTGTGTGTGTGTGTGTGTGTGTGTGTGTGTGTGTGTGTGTGTCAACAGATGGCCCAGTGTGCAATGAGCTGCTATGTGATAATTATGAAGGGAGAGTGAAGTAGTACTGATGAGAGTGTGTGTGTGTGTGTGTGTGTGTGTGTGTGTGTGTGTGTGTGTGTGTGTGTGTGTGTGTGTGTGTGTGTGTGTGTGTGTGTGTGTGTGTGTGCGTGCGTGCGTGCGTGCGTGCGTGCGTGCGTGAGTGCGTGTCCAAAGTGTGAGTGTGAGAGAAAGTGATGGGTTTGTGTGTTTAGAGAAGAGACCTTGCATGACTTTGTGCATATTTAATAGTGCTACAATAATATACAGTAGATCACAGCAGGTTAATTAGATTTTACAGTCCAATTAAGCACAACACCAACCACAGACACTACAATACTATGACTAATATCTCACAAAGACGACAACCACTGCTACAAATGCTACAGTACAGTTACAGTAGTCACGTTTTGAGATGACTGAGACCTGGTTAAGGAGCTGGGCTGACTCCTGGGTGAGGAAGGGTGTTATAGGCCCAAAGGAAGCTTCTCTCTAGTCTTAGTGTATGATGATTAGAACAAGGAATATCACAATATCAGACTGCCACAGGTGTTAACAACAGAGCAATTAAATGTGCAAGGCCAGCACCGACAAACACAGGTGTTGGTAGTTCTCATCAGTGAACCCAGCCCTCTGATTTGCCCATAGACCCGTTAACAGACGACGTCACACTGATAAGAACCAGTATGCGTGTAACCAGTATGCGTGCAATGAAACCCATTCTATCATGTCTCGTTAGGACGCACCTCACCAGCCAACACACAAGAGGAGGTTGGGGTGTGCTGAAACCAGCGCACCCCAAAACAACAGGTTGAGAATTGATTGCGTGAAACAGTCACCTGTGCATCCAGTCTCAATGTTGGTAAAACAAATAATTGGTCTATTGGCAGTAATAAACCAATCCACTGAGAGCCTAGCAATCTGGTGACACCTGGCTTAAAGGAGTAGTTTACCCCAAAAAATGACCTATTTTCTATCAATTACACACCCCATGAAGCATTGAATTCATAGCGATTTTTTTGTTTTTGTCGCATTCCTAAGCCAATAATTTGATTACCGGCGGAAAGATGCTTATGTATCCGGTTGGAGACTCAAAGGAGACTCTTTGAGTCTCTTCACGGGGTGTGTAATTGATAGAAATTAAGTAATGTTTTGGGTGAACTACTCCTTTAAAAAAAGATACCAGGGAGCTGAGCAAAAAGAAAACACTGTACTCACTCAGGACTGACACATGGAAGGATGTGACACTGGCCCAAGCGGGGATTCCTCTTTGGTCCAGAGATGTTTGGTTTCCCATGCTCTACAGTGTGTTGCATTGGTCTCTGGAACGGAGGTTATCAAAACAAGAATTGTGACTGGATTAAAAAAACACCCTAAAAAAGACATGATGACTCCTGTTCAAAATGCATGCATCTGTGTAGCATACAGCTCTCATGGTTCTCATTTCATGTGATTTACTTTTCCAAGGGCTGATAGTGAGCAACATTTTACTCTTTCCCCACAACAGCATGTCTTGTATTCGATTGCATTGTGAGCTCAATAGTGCACCTGATTGTGTGGCAGACATAACTGAAAACAGAAACAGAGAAATTGTCTATATATCTGAGTAAAAATGCTCAGTATATCTGCCAATCTAAGCATGACAGATTTATCTTCCATCATCATCGCACTTCCTTCCCTCACCCTCTTTTCTTCAGCATTTTCAGCACCTGTCGTTCCTCTGCTACCTGCTGTGCTTTCCCTTCCATTCCCTTCCTTCTAACTTGGTCCTTGAACTGCTCTCGTACTTCTATCTTCTCCATAGTCTGCTCAGCTCATATCTTTGTTGTCTCTCCCCTCCCTTTCCCTTCTCTGTCTGAGTCACAGCATGTTTTCTGAGTGCAGCACATGTTCAAAACGAGTGGGAGTGTTTGCGTGCACTTCCTTTGATATACTATGGAGAATCCAAACGTTGACACAGTGGTGAGCCTTCCCAATGCATGCTGTGATGCCGCCCTTTCAGAGTGGTCGATAGGAAGACTGAAAGCAATGAGGAGTGAGGACAAAAGAGATTTACTGTGCACGCTCTGGGCTCTGTGATGGTGTCATGCTTTGGATGTTTAACACAGTTTATTTAAAGACGCAGTGCCTATTCTTCTTCTTCTGTATATCATCGTCAAATGTACAACTCAGTGTCGTGTAGCCACGCCCTTGTCTCTGGTCCCACTTGGAAGAGGCCGGCCTCTGAAGGTGGTCTGTACAGGGGACAGGTGGTGTTCTGTGGTCTGCTCAGGCTCGCCACACTTGCATGCTGCGCTGTCTGCCAGGCCCCACTTCTTCATAGTTGACTTGAAGCAACCGATTCCAGTAGGCCAGTACGCAGGCGGTTCAGTCCATTGCCGCCGTGGTAGATCTTCTCCTATGATGCCATCTCCCGGCCAGTCATGTAGCGGTGGATAATGTGAGGGCCCGGCTGACTCCCACTCCTGCTTCCAGGAAACTGCCAGCCATACGCTTGTAGACAACTCAGAGACACAACGGGTCTCGGGAGTCTGTATGGCGGCGCTGTTGTCGTTGTGGTGTCATGATGCAGGATATGCCAGCCATGTACCACCTAGCCCAGCCCAGCCTTGCTGTGACTGCTGCTTGCTATGTGTTTAAATCAAAGTCCTTTATAACGTTGCACCATTGAACCTAGCCTGGAAACCAGACAAATCTGTCCTGTCATGCCAGGCTACATTGAACCAGCTCTCTCTCTCTGCTGGCTTTCTCGGGTGTTATATGTGTGTGTGTAGCCCTCCAGCCCGCGTACAACATGGTACTATAACGAGGAGAGCAGAATTAGACAATTGAAACAGCTGTTGTGATCAATTAACCCTGGCACTGCTCTCTGAGTCACTCCCCCCAGCTCCACCCACACCAGTCTTAATTGAGCGAGAATGCACAGGAACGCTAATAAACAGCTTAAATTTTGGAAAAGTGAAGAAGCTTTCTCATTACCTGCATATGCCAATGGTTAATGCCTGTGTGCATTTTGAGATAATTGGTCACTGAGGAGAAAAATGGATGCAGACATTTCCACCCACAGCAGAGTCTTAATTTAGAGTGAGAGTTTACAGAAATGCTAATAAACAGCTTAAATTTGGGAAAAGTAAAGAATCAGCTTCCTCACTCTCTTATGCGAGTTCAGATCGATTGGTCAACCCACAGGAGAAACATTCATTAGGACAGACAGACAGACAGCCAGACAGACAGACAGACAGACAGAGGTTTCCTCATTTTAATGTCTATGCTCATTTTTATCCTCATATTTCATAGACAGGATATACTGGTGGAAATAATTCAAATAAATGTTTTTGACAATGTTTTTGTATATCCTGAAACATAACAGGAATATTTTTCTTATGTGCAAATTGTCTAAACATGCAAATGAGAAGGGAAAAAATCGACTTACTTTATTTACAAGTAAGACGCGCGAACACGGGAAGCGAACGCAGCTTGAAAATAACAATAAGAAGAATAGAAAGGAATGACATGGAGAAATCTCAAACTGTCCTCAAACTAAGGCGTTTTCAACTTGCCATCCGGCCTGAAATATGCACAAATGACATGGAATTCTTAGATATCCCAATAGATGAACTTGTGTAGATGCTTTTAGATGTGTTATTTTTTACTGTAGCTGCTATATTTCTCTCAGAGGAGTGTAATTAGTCACCCAGGGGCAGGCGGATTTCAGCCACACTGAGATCTGTCAGCAATGAGAGCGTGAGTCACATGGGGGCGCGGCTGTACACAGGCAGTGCACACAGACAGACACACAGACACACAAGCCGAGCACGGTTTCATAGTAAGCTCCACTAGGCCTTCGGCGCGCCTCCTTCCGCTGTGTTCGCAATAATTCTTCAGATTTAACATGGGGGCAGCAATCAACAATGTTGTCCCCAATCCCCCTCACCAAGGCACAGTAAAGGAGCAAGCACATACTTACACAAAACAGAACAACAAAAAAAAACATAAACACAAAGGGGGGGGGGGGGGGGGGGGGAAACTAAAAGGGCACAATACAAATGATATATACTATATACAGTAGTAACAGTAATAGTCACTATTGCGTTGACCATAACAATTTATTTTGCCTTTCATTCCACTCCTCCTCTCCTCCTTGCTTTATTGAACATATTTAGTTTACTCATTCTCCCCCTGAGTAATTAGTGCTGTGATAATAACTGGTGTTGAAAACCAAGATGCCCACTCGCTAAGCAATATACGTGCGTGCCGTGTGTGTGTGCTACTATAAAGAGGGGAGCACAATTAGACAATCGCAAACAATCAATCAATTAACCCTGGCAATACTCTCAGAGTCACTATCTATTTTTTATTTATTTATTATAATCAGGTATGTGTAAAGTTATATTGTGATTTTTTGTCATTTACGCTGGCATCATGTTGCTGTTTTGAGTATTGATAGAACGCCAGGATGTTGTTGTTTTACAAAATTGATGCCGCGGTGCCTCAAACCACATCTTTGCAATCACATTAAAATCATTCAAATATCTAATTTACACAATTTATTTTGCTACACATGTAAATGTGCATAATGCTGATCGCTCTTACTCCAATGACCTCTTGAACCAGGAATTACTTCAAAATGTACCATGATAGCTCTCTTTTGCCAAGACAAAAAAAAGAAAAGAATGACTCACCATTATTATCGACCTCTCTCTGTCCCAGCACCACACTCTCGCGGGATCTAGCATCAGTAAACATAGGCCGTTAGCAAGATTTGCCGTCAGACGTCAGAGCCCACTTAGGAGACCATTTGTAGGATTTGTGTAGCATTTCGCCTCTAGAGGCTCCAATTGCGATGGCGGATCTTCCTAAATAAATCATCCTTGCTTTTGCTCTACCTTCCATTTCCTGTCCTTAGTTCTTTCTTTCTTTCTTGCCCCCCCACACACAAACACACACTCTATTCATATTCATTCTTTCTTATGGTAATTTTCCCCTATCTTTCTCGTTTTTGTTATGCACTAAATGTATGGACAAAAACCACAGTCACTACCGGTGTGTGTGTGTGTGTGTGTGTGTGTGTGTGTGTGTGTGTGTGTGTGTGTGTGTGTGTGTGTGTGTGTGTGTGTGTGTGTGTGTGTGTGTGTGTGTGTGTGTGTGTGTGTGTGTGTGTGTGTGTGTGTGTGTGTGCGCGCGTGATATTATGGAGGAGAAACAGCGTTCAGTGAGAGGCACCTGTCTATAAGAGGCTTGTTGCCAACCAATCATTTAGCATTCAGCCATGCTCACTGACTCTCAGCAAGTGCTCCCTTACCTCCCACTACCCTTCCCTTTCACAGGCATGAGTGTGTGTGTGTGTGTGTGTGTGTGTGTGTGTGTGTGTGTGTGTGTGTGTGTGTGTGTGTGTGTGTGTGTGTGTGTGTGTGTGTGTGCGTGCGTGCGTGCGTGCGTGCGTGCGTGCGTGCGTGCGTGCGTGCGTGCGTGCGTGCGTGCGTGCGTGCGTGCGTGCGTGCGTGCGTGCGTGCGTGCGTATGTGTGTAATCAGTTGTGTTTGATGGTTTTCATATTTCCATCACACCTAACCCCCTCTACATCACACCCCCGTCCTGTGTGTGTGTGTGTGTGTGTGTGTGTGTGTGTGTGTGTGTGTGTGTGTGTGTGTGTGTGTGTGTGTGTGTGTGTGTGTGTGTGTGTGTGTGCGCGTGTGCGTGTGCGTGCGTGCATGTGTGTGTGAGTGAGTGAGTGTACTTGTATTACTATATTTGTGAGGGACAAACGTCCGCACTAGTATATTCGAATTTGGAGAGACAGACATTGTGAGGACCATTTTCCTGGTCCTCACAAGAGAAAAGGTTGTTTTATGGTTAAGAAAATATTTTTGGGGAGTTAAGCTTACAATTAGGAAATGATTGAGGTTGGGTTAAGGTTAGGATTAGGCATTTAGAGGTTAGGTGTAGGGGTTTGGGGGTTGGAGTATGCCTGATTAAACTTAGTTGCTCGCTGGCGTCGTACCAAAAATAGATAACTCACAACTGCTATTTTCCTCCCCAAGGACCCCTGAAGGTCCCCGGACCCCACTTTGAGAACCAATGCTCTTAGTATAGTAATACAATCATGAGTTTATGTGTGTGTGGGTAGGTGTGGGTGTGTACGTTTGTTATGGAGAGACAGAGCGAGGGAGGAGATGACACTGCGTATCACCGCCCCAAACGCGTCCCCGCCCCACCCTCCCCCTCCCCTCCTTTCCCCCATCACTCGTTCCTCCCGGTTGCCACAGCTACAGGGGCCAGATTGGCGTGCGTGCGTACGAGCCACTGTCTCCTCCTCTCTACCGCCGTGTGCTCATGTTGCCAGGAGACTTGGACCGGCAAGGCCTGAGCTGAATGACAATGTGTCTTCTTCCAATGTCTCTCTGTCCCACAAGATGATATAGCGGACGGTCTCTCTAGACGCTGATGTCACCGCATTCGCCCCCCCAAAAAAAATAGGGAAGCACCCAGTAGGGTAAAGTAACTAAGTACATGCACTCAAGTACTGTACTTATACATACAATTTTGAGGATTTTTTACTTTACTGGAGTATTTCCATTTTTCTATACTTTTACTTCTACTCCACTACATCTCAGAGACCAATATTGCACTTACTCCACTTACTCCACTGCAATTATTTGAAAACTTTAGTTACTAGTTACTTTGTAGATTCTGATTATATTATTATTACAAAACATACATTAATCACTTCAGCCCTATGTAAACTTTGGCTGTTTGAAAATAGCCAATCTACAAGCGCGTTGTGAACTTGTAGATCGGCTATTTTCAAATAGCCGTTTACACATTTTAGACGGGACATTCTGCATAACTAGTACTTTTACTTTTGGTACTTTAAGTACATTTTGATGCCAATACTTTTGTACTTTTACTCAAGTATGTCTACATTGCAGTATTGATACTTTTACTTAAGTAAACCATTTGAGTACTTTTTCCACCACTGGAAGGACCAGTGGTGGAAGAAGTACTCATTTTTTTGTTGTTTTTGTTTTAAATACTCTGTTACAAGTAAAAGTCACGCAGAAAAGGTTACTTGAGTAAAAGTACAAAAGTATCAAAACATACCAAATGTCAAAGTACTCATTACAGAATGGTCCATTTCACGATCATATTATTGGACTGTAATCAGTAATGCAATCTTGTTTTCATCACTTTAATGTTGCAGCTGGTACAGTTGGGGCTATTTTTTGTTGCCGGGCATAATAATACATAATTGTAATAATACAATAATTCATGATTTATCAGTTAATGTATGTTTTGTATTAATTATCAAAATCTGCAGTAACTAAAGCTGTCAAATACTTTTAGTGGAGTAAAAAGTACAAAATTTGCCTCTGAGGTGCCGCAGAAGTATCAACAAATGGAAATACTCAAAGTAAAATTACCTCACATTTGTACTCAAGTATAATACTTTAGTAAATGTACTGTTAGCAGCCAACGCGACACACAACTCATAGATTAGGACACAAGCGCTGGGATCAGATTGTTCAGGCAGATTTAACAGAGGGGCTATTAATGGCTTTCTATCTAGAATCACAGGGAAATCACTCATGCCTTCGCCAGTGTGTGTTCTGCATAACCAAACGCCAGCGTTGACACATTTGCAAACAGAATAGCACAGATCTGGATTTACAGGCGATTAGGCTTCCATCAGTAATATGCTGCCACAGATGGTGCTGGATGCGGATGTTCACATAATAAACTTGAAAGAATAGAGAGGATTCAAGGCTGAAGAGGACTTAAGGATCTGGGCGCACACATCTAACTGGAGGCTATAAGTTTATAGGTCATCCCTGTGATTACACAAGTTCTAGACAGTCCAGACAGATGCTTACTCGAGCAGCCTTTTTGTTTACCTGAATATAACAGGAAAAAGGGATGATTTTCAGTGCTTGCCGTTCACTGTCCACTTAGTTTGCCGTTCTGCAGGGGAAGCAGTCATGATGACAACAGGTGGTTGAAACCGCCATGTGCCTGCCAGCACAGCAAGGAAGCTATGAAAATCACCAACGTTAAAACGTGTGTCCAATCTCTCCTTCTCTCTCGCTCTCCTTCCTCCTGTCTCTTTCTATCCATCTGCTCATCTGCATCTCTCTCTCTCTCTCTCTAGGAGTTGTTTACGGCCGAGTGTAAGTTCAAGGAGTCAGTGTTTGAGAACTACTACGTGATCTACAGTTCCATGCTGTACAGGCAACAGGAGTCTGGCAGGGCCTGGTTCCTGGGCCTCAACAAAGAAGGACAGGCCATGAAGGGCAACAGGGTGAAAAAGACCAAACCGGCCGCACACTTCCTGCCCAAGCCTATAGAAGGTACAATACAGAGCTGCGCACACACACACGCACGCACACGCACACGCACACGCACACACACGCACACACACACACACACACACACACACACACACACACACACACACACACACACACACACACACACACACATTACTATACTTAATATTTTTAGAATGGTCATTTTATAAATGTGATTTTTAATCCTAGAGTTAAATTGTGTGCCACTGTAGCACACCCAAAATAGCCAATCTACAAAATATAGCTATTTTGGGTGCATTGCACTGGCGTGCAACCAAGTATAAATCAAGCCTAACTCAAAAAAGTATTTACAAATCACACACACACAGTAACTTTTCTTAATTCTCTTCTGCCATTTCGCCCCCTCTCTTCCACCTCCAACCCCTCCTCTCATCTCATCCTGTCCTCCCCACCACAGTGGCTATGTACAGAGAGCCGTCGTTGCATGATGTCGGGGAGGTCCCTAAGGCAGCCGCGGCCGCTGCCGCTGCCGCCACCGCCGGCAACCCGCAGTCCAAAAGCACAACCAGCGAGCCGGTGGTCATGAACGGCGGCAAGCCAGTCAACAAGCCCGACAAGGAGGAGACATAACCCCGCCCCCTCCTCTCCCCCTGGCCACCCGGATGCCAGGTAGCCGGAGACTCCTCCCACCGCTGCACTCATGAAAAAAAAAAAGAATTCACTCTGGCCCTGGACTGGACGCATCCCCATTTCCCTCCAATTGTACGAATCCAGTTCAGTTGGGGGGGCAGGGCCAGAGTTGGAAAAAAATAAATAACAAAAATTAAAAATTAAAAACTGAGTGCTCCAATTGGTGGCCAGGGGAAGAGGAGGAAGATACAGCAGGGGAACGAGGAAGAGGAGCTGAGTCACTTCAAAGCCAGCTGAAGCCTGATTTATGCTTTGTTGCACGACGGTGTTGGTCGCTGGAAATTACTTATTTTCAAGCTAACAACTCAACGCATCGAGTTGTGCTGTTAGTGAGCGACACCATCATGTGACGGAATGTAAATTAGGCATAACGCCAGCTAAACTGGAACTCGGACAGTGAAACGAAACACCCACGCTAGGTGATAACGGAATGCCTTTTTGTTTTTTAAACACAAACAAACTAGTCCTCATTGGTATTGTTTCTGTGACAATCTGTGAGAATGAGGCTCCTCTGTTTTTTCCTCCTCTCCAGTAAGACTTTTCTTTTCCTTTCCAAAGTAGCCTTGCTTGCTGACGGCTACACACACACACACACACACACACCTAAATTACGCCATTCGAGTCTTTCTAATTTTCTCACTCATTCCTACTGTTTACATGTCTCTCTAGTGTTGTAGCAACAAGTGAACAAAGTGAACCAAAACGTGACAACAATTCCTGTTACTCGATTAAAAGTAACGGTGAAAATGAGAAAAAAAGAAAGAAAAGAAGAAAAGAAAGAAAAAAGCGAAGCAATTTTTTTCAGCTGATTTAAATCAAGAACCATCATTTTTCAATTGTTGATCCATTAACTTATTACAAGTTTGTATAACATGCTGCAATGGAATGTGCATGACAAGAGCAGGTGCGGTACATTTCACGCGAGGCCAATAGGTCTTGAACTTGAACGCTGTTAATCCTTACAATTTGCAGTATAGAAAGGTCTTGCAGTGGACTAATTACCAAATACTTTATAGTATCTTTGTCTTTTCATTATCGCTATTAACTGCCTGTTGGCTGGTTTTTGCTCTCGACACAAATGCACTATTGATTATCTGCATTGGTTGCTGTACAGACACTAAACAAAAATGACATCCTCTCCTATCTCTACCTCTCTTTCTCCCTTTTTCCGTGTGATGTTCTGTTATCTTTCTGTTCCCTGTCTAATGCTTTTATATATGAAACATACTCAAGTGTAGCTAGGTGGAGGAAAAGCTAACCAGGCGTGTCCAGTAAACGTGTTCTAGCATCACGATGTTGAGTAGCTCAGCTGTTATGTCAGTATTTGCAGTTTGCTGTGTCCTAATGTTAAATGCAGAGACTGTCACTGATTTTACTGTCGTTTCCCTCATTCGTAGCAGCAACGGAGACATGACTGTATCGTGTTCGTTTGAGGTATCAAAGTGTCACAGTACTAGTATGTTGTTACAGGAGTAGCAGCCTGGAAGCTGCGTGGAAATTCTGGGTCCTGTGATGGTGTGATCACTATGAACCCCCGATATTCACTCAATAATAACATTTAAAATCCTGGCATCTTCTGGTCCCCTGTCAGCGCAGCATATTTAGAAACCTATAGGTTCCCAGCCATTTGCTCCATATTTCTCTTTCTTTTTTTTTAAAGCTGGGTTGAGAAAATCCGAAGAGAGCTGAGCTGCAGGAAGACCTAAATTATCAGGAAGTGACTGGTTGCCAAAGAAGCTGTTGGTCTAAATCCATTTTCATTCCAAGGCCTTCCCATTCCAAAGCACTCGTAACACACAACACAGGGTTAATTCTACGCGAGCTGGTTAAGTGAACCGAGAACAGGGTAAATCAGATTAGTTCGCACAATAGCCTTTAATTTGTATTACTTGGGCCACAGGTAATAAAAAAACAACACCATTGTTCTGTAAAAATACAAAGAAAAGCAGTATGGTAACGATGGCTGTAGTGGAGTTGAATACATGCTCAAACCACAGAGCCAACACAATGTGAATGAAGACACAAATCACATAAACAAATGGCATGAATGAAACAAAACAATACAATACACTACAAGGTAACAAAATATCCACACAGGGTGGATTCCCATGTTGTTGAAGGCTTGTTGGGTCTGTCACTGTGTACAACATTGACCATTATTCACATTTTTGCTGTTACCGTACGGTATGTAAAAGCAAAACTACCATTGTGTGAATAGTGTTGATACTTCTGCATCTATTTGCTTTCTTTGCCGCGTAGACTAGAGGACTGTTTTGGGTCGAATCCTCTCAAGAATTTAAACGTGGTTATATACTGGTAGAGGATGGGATGTACTGTAGATGGTCGTATTACTGCTGATGAGATGCTGAATGATATATAGAGAGATATATACTGTGACTGCAGCCTCAATATTAGTATCTGTGACAAATGACAATCAGGGCATTATGTTCATGATTAGCATATATGAAGAGAAGGATCCAGCACTGTTGTTCTCTGATGTGTCAGTGTATCCCAGTGTCCCTCAGTTAAGTATCTCACTGTCTGTGTGTTGACCTACATTCTGCTTTTTGTCCTACAAAACAGTGCGTCTCAAGGCCTCTGTTTTCGTCCTGGAAGTGCCTTTGATGGGTGTGACATAACCATGTCATGGTTATTTGAGATTGAACGCCTTTTGCTGGTCCAGTACTGGCTAGCTGTTGGCGTCTGCCTCAAGTCAATGTATTTGTTGTGTTAAATAGCAGAAAAAAAAACAAGAGCCAATAAAATTCCACTTGCTCAATGCTGAAAAGTTCATCTTTGAATGACCTTACAGATGTGTCAGATGATAGGATGCCATTGGAGTAGATCAGCTGTTGTAATGTCTGTGGAAATGTAGTATCAGTGATTTTACTTGTGAAAATAATGTAGCCTAGCCTGGGAGAACAGACATCGATACTGAGGGTTTAGCAATGGCACTTGGCCAGCAAAGAGTGATTATCAGTGAACAGCTGCTTGGTGGAACCCTAGCCTGGGATGAAGTTAATCTGATGGGATGCTGCCATCTTTACTTGAACCCCAGATGTGAGAGCCAGGGAACCCTGTTGCTAAATGCTGAAACTCCAGGCTCCTTGAAAATCGAAGTCTTGAAGCCAGGAGATTCATGACTCTGTCCTCTGTCCACGTGGCATCGTTGCAAAGACTTTGCCGGAAGGGGGAAGAAGGAAGAAGTCTAGACATCCATGTTGTGCCTCGGTAAATAAATGTGGAATTAGAATTGTTAACTGGTCATTTATGGCGAATGTTACCATTTTTCTTAGTTACTAAAAGGTAGTAACATTGCCCTGAATTTAACATATGATAACTATCCACGTAGAAAATCTTTATTATTTACATACTCCATACTAGTTGGCTAGCCAAAGGCAGAGTCTTTCCCAGAGATCTTTGACAGCTTCAGTCAGCAAAATGATCGAGGACAATGGGCTTGTTGGATTGGACCAACTATTTGTTGGTATGGTTGTAAATGGTTCCAATTATCTGGCAACCCAAAATCAGAGATGGGAATGGAATATGACTGAGTTAGCCAGAGGACCTGGCCTCAGAGGAGAATGTGCGGTTGGCTGCTGCTTGTTCCACTTGAATAGACATAGCTTGTTAGGCCTGTTGGGTTCCTGTGAAACGTGCCACCACATAATATGTAGCACTTTCCAAAGCTGTAATGATAGCTCCCTTGTAGATGAGAAGACATAGCAAGGTCTCCTGGCTACCTAATAAAACACTGTTACAAATGTGTTCCTAAGCTTCTGGTGGCCACAGCTACTGAATCAAACAACAACCCAACAACTACTGCTGTCTCCTAAAGGTGATTTATTCACACAGCTGGTTAAAGTCAGACCCTGGGGCTACAAATATGGGATAGCCAACATTTGGTTCAGACTGAGTAGACCTAACTCTGGAACTATCATAGGAATCTAGTCCAATTCAGATCGTGGTTCTGTTTCTCAACTTGTAACACTTTGGTTCTGGAGACAGATGAGACGGTACACATCGTAGAAGTGACATGTCGTTTCACTGCGTGAACCACAGCAGCTCTGCAGCTTCACCTCCCAAAGATGAGCTGTTAGGACAATTGTGCATAGAACAATGGTCGAAGAACCACGGCACCAGTATTAGATTGAAGGGTGGACTCGTGACGGATGCATGTGGAGGCAACATGATGGCTACCACTGTACTCGAAACATGGTACCACTGTACTCGAAACGTGGTTTCTCTCATTTTACCTTTACCGCCATCATGTCAATATTGAACACTGTGTCTTTATACAACAGAGACTACTTCCGTTATGGCTGTTCTCTTTCTGGTCCTTCTTAACACATTCCCAACACACTCAAACGCTCTCTCTCAGACAAATATCATCGTTGTCGGGTGGAAACCTTGAATGTCCAAAACCGTAACTTTTCAGGAAATCGGAAAAAGAACCTGTGTTCCAATGGATCCGTAGTTATTATTTAGTCACAAGCTCTTGTTAATACTTTTCATCGGTTCAATATTTGTAAAACCTACACAGACCACTTTCACTTTCAAAAGTTGGCAAAAGTAGCAAAAATAGCTGATCTACAAGGCAAGCAACTTGTGCGCGACACTCTTGTACAAAGTAGGGCTTTAATTTGCAATTTAAAAAAAAATGATATATTTAAAAGTTATTCAACATAAAAAATTGCAATATGGATATACAAGGTTCTGCCCGACAGCAAGGATATACGGCCATTTCATTAGGTTTAAATTATCCTTTGATCTTTAGTCTTCTGTTCACTGTAACTCTGTACACACGCGTTTTCCCTCTCTGCTTGTTTGGTCCCCGCGCTGCCGGCGATGGCACCTCCTGTACCCACCTATCCCTCCTCCTATCCCTCTTTCTCTCCGTTTGTCTCTATAGGTTGTCACTTGTTGCATGGTTTTAGCAAGAGGAAAGGTGACGGGGATATGCATGTGGTAATGTAGGCTACTGTATGTGTTATCAAAACTATATGAACCTTTAAAGCACAGCACCAGTGGGGGGGGTTGCAATGGCAGGAACACGTGTGATGTTCACAGACCCCAGTGTTACTCTATAGCACCTGGATGGTTAAGATCTCAAACCTTTGGTTTTTAACCACTTTCAACCAGGCATCGCGTATAGGTACGTGATGTCTGGTTATCATGTCCAATAGGTTCCAAAACGTTCAAGGTTTTTCAAAAATTGTGAAACTAGACAATCGACAAGCGCACATTGTGACATGTTGTAAGCTTGTAGATCGACTACTTTCATTATTCATTGTACAACTAATTATATAGGACTTTTAAGGGTTTAATAGCAACACAAATTTGTATTTGTTTTTGTCTCACATGTTGTACTGTTCCCTGTTGATACTTTTTAATTCCGTTGTGTGTACTTGCTATACATGATGACAATAAATGAATTGAATTGGAACAAGAGCCACACTTGTCTGAGAAGCCTAATGCATTGCTGTAAAAAGAAGAGCATCAGATATTGTGCTAGCACAGTATGGGTCTTTAAGAGTTCGTGCTCATACAGTACTCAGCTTATTGTTGGTTGAGGCTAGGTAACATCAGCCGCTAACAAGTCACATAAGACAAACTAAATCTCTTTCTTGCAGCGATGGGTTTTGTCTCTCTCTCTCAGGGGGACAAAGTGTTGTCTCTGCAAGTTACTGTGGGCTTCATGCTGTTACAGATGAAATTGGGGCAGCTGGAGTCTGGAAATATACAAAAAACAAGTAACAAACAGCAGTGGTTCTCAATTGCCTTTGCGCTGTCCAATCGTAATATAAGTCAGGAGACGAGAATATTGAATACAATGACAATAGTCCTCTATGACAGCGATTGTCTGTGAACGTGTCAGAACGTTTCGTCATGACACACTATTGGGGCCCTGACCCGCTGGCGGAGAATGACTGACGCAGACTGCATGTGATATGGACGTGGAGGTCTCCAGTCACATTCTGAGAGGACGTGAACCCACGTTGGCGGGAGGAGAGCCGCGATGTCGCCCTGGTGCTCTGCTTTAAGAGGTTCGCTCTCTGTCAGTCAACAGATGTACAGTTTATCTTTACATACATACTGTATTATGCAAAATGAGTTTGTCTGCACTGTACAGTTTGTGTCCAGTCCATTGTATACACACAGAGAAAATATACAGTACTATTGAATAAAAGATTTATAGAAAGAAGAGGCGGCGCGTCGGATCATTACTGAGTCATTGATTTACTGCACAGTGTCTAAGCCTGGTGATTATTGCATCTTCTCTCCATTCATTCCATTCCATGTGTTCATTTGCTCATCATTATTAATCCCTCCGTTGCCTTTATCTAGCCATTCATCCATCCTTTTGTCACATTTGAGTGACTGCACTGCACATCTGTGTTATCTACAGTATGCACAGTATCACGTGGCGCACACACACACACACACACACACACACACACACACACACACACACACACACACACACACACACACACACACACACACACCATTTTAACCATTTATTTATGTCCACATAAAGGAGAAACATACAGGGACACAAATATTATATGTGCAGTAAGGTTACATTCACAAAATCATGGCATATACACAGAGAGAAAGAGAGAGAGTTGTAAGTTTGGCTGATTAGTAGAGTAGATAAATGCGAAGAAGAGCTTTATGGCCAACAAGAAAATAAAAATGTTCCATTACTGAGGTAAGACCAATTATGGAATCTGAATACATCTGACAGATATATCTTGATCACATGACTACGGACATAAGGTGTACCGATTTTGGTGAGTTGTGGACAAAATCTGTAGGAGTAATCGCAGAAATTAGTTTAGCAAATAATCTGCCTCATGATGGCACGATATCAGGCTGATTTGAAACATTTGGAGTGGAGATTCTGTCACGCACGCCAGCAGTGCCCGAGATTAGCTGTTCACAGACGGACAGGCAGACAGACAGACAGACTCACAGTAGGAGTGAAAACAACGTACGTTTTGGAAAATGGTCAGCAGTAATTGTTAATTCCCTATTACAGTGTTTATTTGGTATACTATGAAGCACCCAAGGGGGGTACTTAAAGGTGCACAAAATGAAGGCCATTAACTGACAGCATTTAGCTGATGGACCGTCCTATGAACATACAGTACGAACACATAGCCTACGCAGACACATATAGCTATACAGTACATGTGCATGCGTACTTTGTCACACCTGTGTATATCTTCAATTAAGTATTGCCCTTTGTTCATCCATTGTGCAAGCCTCTTTATATGACATTGTGATGTCACTCTGAGGGTAGAAAGAGGACAAAACCATTCCAGCACCACATCACAGTTCATCAACTCAATGAATAGCATTGGCAAAGGCAACAGTATGACTTTGGATGTGAAATGAAGTATCTCTCGTGACCGTAACGTTCACAATAGTCACAGAAGGTACGGCGACGAATCAGGGGTCTGCCTGTTGATTGGCCTCAAAAGGGACGCACTGAGGCAGAAAATTAACCCGAAGAAGGGCAGGTGATAGGCAGAAAGAGAGAGAGAGAGAGAGAGAGAGAGAGAGAGAGAGAGAGAGAGAGAGAGAGAGAGAAGAGAGACAAAGAGAGACAGAGCAAGAGATAACATCTCTCATTTTCCACGGAGTCTACAGGAAGCACCGTGAAATAACATGATTATCAGGCAAGACAGACATATAGACAGCCACATTGAAATTAGGACAGGCAGTCAGTCAGGGAGACGGAGGGACGAACGGACAGGTGGGCAGAAAGACAGACAGACCAATATTGGGACACAGACTCAGAGTCGCGTCCATGGAAGACTCTGTCTGCCTGGAAGACAAATGACACAAACACATTATGCATGCTCACAAACCTGCACGCACGCGCGCGCACGCGCACACGCACACACACACACACACACACACACACACACACACACACACACACACACACACACACACACACACACACACACACACACACACACACACACACACACACACACACACACACACACACACACACACACACACACACACACACGCGCATCCCCTGGTCTGCCATGAATGATAAATGAAACTGCCAGCTAATTAGCCATCTGTAATTGAATTTTGCATATGTAAATTTCATGTCAACGAGACTCTGCTTCAAGGGCATAAATTGTGTTTCTGAAGAGACAGAAGGTTACAGCAGTGAACTGCACTTCTACACATGTCTGCATCGATACATCCTCTGCACTTCTGACGTCTGTAATGCCTGCTCCCCGCCCCCCATCTATCCAGCGTTGACTGTAATGCATGCTTCCCACCTTGCATCTATCCAGCATTGACTGTGTGCTCCCCACCTGTATCTATCTATCCAGCATTGACTGTGTGCTCCCCACCTATATCTATCCAGCATTGACTGTGTGCTCCCCACCTGTATCTATCCAGCATTGACTGTTTGCTCCCCACCAGGATTGATTGGCTCCAGAAGTCTTTTATAAACATTCATCTCTGAAGTCCAATGGTGTTGCAGCAAGCATGAGAAAAAAACACACAACCCCTAGGTTCGCTTAGGTTATTTTCCAGGGCGATAGTGAGAGGAAAACGCAGGGTCACACCGCCTGCAGTGGGAACTCGAACCTGCAGACGTTTCAGTCTAACCAGTATGTATGGAGTATGGATTAATCATTTCATGTCATGCTATCGATGGATACTGCTACGACTTAATCTATTTAACAACGTATGCCCTATTTTGTAGTATGACAAAAAGCCAACAAGTTCACAATGCATCATGATTGTCATGATTTATGACTTCATCTGCTTGACCCAGCACACACATGTGCATCTACGTCAGTGGTGGAAAAAGTACTCAAATTATTTACTTAAGTAAAATGACCAATTCTGCAATATAGAAATACTTTGTTACAAGTAAAAATCCAGAATTCAAAATTTACTTGAGTAAAAGTACAAAAGTATTGGCATCAAAATGTACTTAAAGTACCAAAAGTAAAAGTACTAAAATGTT
>NC_139961.1:31982362-32214862 GCF_963454915.1 Gymnoscopelus microlampas
TCAAAAAATAGGCAACACGAAGTGCTGCAAGGAATGAGGAGTGCTAGGGGGTTAGGTACGATCATAAGAGGTGAGTTTTTAGGTCCTGCCTGGAGGGTCATTCCACTGCTTGGTGAGTCAGGATGGTGATTGATTGATTGATTGAATACTTTATTAACAGTTTGCAAATAGTACAGTGGTACGATTATACAACGACGCTGAAAGGATAACACAAAAAGCCCTAAGGGCTTGTCCCCATTGTGGTCCTGTAAGTCTAGTATGCTTAGAGAGTGATGGCCAGGATGTCATGTCATAGACGTGTGTTAGCTGATGTTAGTGTGCAGTAAGTGGTGTTGGGGTGTCCTTAAGGCAGTGGTTCTCAAACTTTGTGATGTCAAGGACCCCCAAAATAATATGTGAAGTATGAAGTGTGAAGTAATATATTTTGTGCCAGGGATTTTCCAAAAATAGCAGCTCTACAAGCTCATAGTGCGGCACTCAGTGCAGCGCTGTGAGCTTGTATATCTGCTATTTTTGAATAGCCAACATATATGGTTAAAGTGGTTAAAATGATTGTGACGCTATATTCACTAATTTTGCTGGGGACCCCCTGGTACCCCCCTAGGACCCCTGGGGGTCCCCGGACCCCACTTTGAGAACCAATGCCTTAGGGTAAGGCAATGGTTTGTATTTGGTTTGTAATGGTTTGCCATTGTTACTGCCATTGATTTGGCATACCAGGTGCCAGGTCTACTACCTGAGTCACCAAGTAAAACACCCTTCTCATGCAGACCATAGTTCATCACCTGTTTCTTTGAGCCCTTAAGACACTATAATGCCATAATGATCAGCAATAATGATCAACTGATCTTTTGTGCAACGATGGAACCATTGAAGTGTAGGTATTGCAACAAAACTCCTCAAAATTAAGGTCCATTTTAGCCAACTCCAATGCCACCCACAAACCGGACAGGAAGAAGAGAGAACAAGAACAAAAATCTCTCGTTAAGATTAAACGGTTACAAAACGACAGCGTCCACTCAATATACAGCCACATAATAACAGTGGCGTCCCACTTGTATCCTCCCACAGTAGGCGACTCCCCAAAATGTGTACAGCAACTACGCAGTAGGCTATTAACCTACTCACAAAAAAGACAAAATGTGACACAACTAAGTTTTACAATGAACTGCAGCAGCACGAGGCAAACAAACAAAATTGACCTATGTTTACTGCACCCCACAAGCCTATACAATAACACAGGTGTGAACAACTGGTTTGATAAGCCCCCAAGTCAAACCAAGGCTAAGGCAGTATGAGTAACACAGGGACCCCACTACAGGGAGGAGGGGGCACGCTGCGTACGCTACTCACCCAATAATGAATTGGCTTGGGGTCAGCTCTTGCCATATAATTTCATATCCATTTAAAAATCAAGGCAGAAAACGTGCATATTTAGTACAATATCTCCACTCTCTCACATACTTAACAGGGGCCACATTCTCCCCACGTAATTCCTCCAGTGAGAAGCGGGTGCGTTGCTGCAGGTGTGGGATAATTAATGACTAACGTTATCCCGACACACTTTACCAAATTAATTAATACAGATTCAGAAAATATTAGATTGTGAATATTTAGAGTAGCCATAATTTCATTTACATTATAATGGTAAAAAAATAGGTAACTATTGCCACTGAAAACTCTTGCCACGGACACTAAAAAGAAAAGGAAAAGACAGGAAAAGAGTTGACTGAAATACTGCATATAGGTGAAGGAGGATGAATACTGGCAGCCAGGGAAGAGTTTTTATGGACCCTTCCCTTCATCCATTCATTCGATCCCTCTTTTCATCCCTTGCTTTTTGTTTCTTTTCTGATGTCCTCTTTCTGTCTCTAGTCCAGAGGGAGGTCATGGGTCAGACTCAGTGTCACAGCCATCACTCCCATCTCTCTCCTCCTCTTCCATTTTCAACACTGCCTCTCTCATCTGTGTTGCGGTGGTTGTTTTTTCAAAGGTATTTGGGGGGCATTTTCAGGCCTTTATTTAACCACTTGAACCCCAGCATCCCTATTCTGATATGGCATCACAATCATTTTAACCACTTTCACCTTTCATACTTTGGCTATTTGGCAAGCACTTTGGCAAGCACTTTGGCAAGCTCGCACTTTGGCAAGCTCATAGCGCGGCGGCAAGTGCCACGCTATGAGCTTGTAGATCTGCTATTTTGGAAAAATTGTGAACATTTTTCAAACCTTGGAATATATATATATTTTTAAGCAAACATTTGTAACTCAAATCTTTGCTTCTGGGGGTCCCTGGAACAAAATATTTGCGATGGGGGTCCGCAGCCAAATACATATAATTTTGGGGGTCCTTGATATGAAAAGGTTTGAGAACCACTGTTATACACTATACACTCTACTATAGGTGAGCCACGAGGTGCCCATCTGCTGTTCTTTTTACTTATCCTCATCTCCACGTATTCTTTCTCTCCTTCCTCCCATCCTCTCTTGCTGTCCTTATTTTCCCTCCCCCCTTCATCCTCCTCCTCTCCGTTCCCCTGCCTCATCACTCATCCTCTCTCATCCCTGCTCCTCTCCTCCTCTGTTTCATTTCCTCTCCTCTTTCCTCCACCTGCAGCTTCGCTCTGAAGGAAAGAAAGAGAGAAAGAGAGAAAGAAAGGAAGAAAGGAAAGAAAGAAAGAGTTATAGCTACGGTGTCCGTCTTTGAGATGGATATAACCCCAAGTCCGACCTTTGACCTTTCTTCAGACAAAGATAGTGAGAGTTCATGCTCTCTCTCACTCTCTCACACACACACACACACACACACACACACACACACACACACACACACACACACACACACACACACACACACACACACACACACACACACACACACACACACACACACACACACACACACACACACACACACAAACGCGAACACAGTCTTTAGAGAGCTCCCTTCAGAGGACCTGGTTCTGTCTGCCTCATTATCATCAAAGCCAACGTGCACGCGCATACACACGCACGTTTGTTTGGTGAGGTGCCAGACAATCAGCAGCCGGAACACAGATTGACCAATTTCCTGCCTTGGTTATGAAGGCAGAATCACAAGGGAGGGAGAACTGGCAGAAGAGAATGGAGAAAGTATTAACTCGTGCACGCGTGCGTGTGTGTGACTGTGTGTGTCTCTGTGTGTGTATGTGTGTGTGTTTGTGTGAATACATGTGTACGGGTGTGTTTGGCGAGTGATGTTTATGTTTGTAGTTCATGTGTGTTTGTCTGTGTTTGTACATGTTTCTCTTTTGGAATCAGTGGTGGAAAAAGTGCTCAAATGTTTTACTTAAGTAAAAGTATCAATACTGCAATGTAGAAGTACTCTGTTACAAGTAAAAGTCCGGAATTAAACATTTACTTGAGTAAAAGTAGAAAAGTATTGGTATCAAAATGTACTTAAAGTACCAAAATTAAAAGTACTAAAATGTTTGAAAATAGCAGATCTACAAGCTCACAACAAATAGCCTATGTGTAAAATAGGGCGAAAGTAGTTAATGTATGTTTTATAATGTAATAATCTATCTTTATCATAATCTATAAAGTAACTAATAAAAACTAACTCTTACTCCACTACAAAAAATAATTGTGGTGGAGTAAAAGTAAAATATTTGCCTCTGAGACCTAGTTGAGTAGAAGTAAACATACCTCAAAATTGTACTTAAGTACAGTACTTGAGTAAATGTACTTTGTTACTTTACACCACTGTCTGTCTGACGGGTCTTTTAGATGAGATAAAACTTTATTGATCCCGAAGAGGAAATTGGGTCTTTTGCAGCAGCCAGGAATCGGATACCAAAGTAGCTACAATAAAAGGAGGACAGATTTATCTTCAGATTGTACTATATTAATGCTATTTTTAACTGTTTATCTTCATCGGTCACTTCCAAAATTTGAATAGGTCAGAATGGGCTCTGAGCATGCTCTATTCATGAACATGAAAGTCACGTCAACCACCACCAACGACGGCAGTAGTCTTTATGAAGCTGGAAATGTTGGCATATATTTCTGCTGTATGAATTCATGTTTCCATGTCGACTACACTAACCATCAATATCAATCAGAGCAGGGTTTCTACTTCAGCAGCACCTGCTTTTCATTTCAAAGTGTCGCGAGCGCACACGCACACACACACACACACACACACACACACACACACACACACACACACACACACACACACACACACACACACAAACACACACACACACACAGTTGAATGCAGCTACCAGTATGCCAATAAAAGCATGTAAATGAGAGTCGCTCCACTAATTCCTTTAACCCTGGTTATGAGGCATTCCACCCACACGCCAATAAGTTGAATTATGACAGTTGGGGCGTCTGGCTGGCATAAAGCCGTGGTTCTCAAAGTGGGGTCCGGGGACCCCCAGGGGTCCTTGAAGAGTTTCCAAGGGGTCCCCACTCCCCAGCAATTTTGTAGTTACAGTATCTACATGGTCACAAAGCATTGCGGTGCAACTGGTTGTGAGCTTGTAGATTGTTGATGATTTTTTGAAAATCTTGAAAAATCTTTTAACATTTTGCAGTCATTTAAAAAATCTAATGTTCTCTTATAGGCGTCCTTAACACAAAATCTTTTCAAATGGGGGTCTGCAGCCAAATACATATACACTTGGGGGTCCTTGACAAGGAAAGGCTTGAGAGCCACTGGCATAGAGGTAAAAGACTCGCCCTCCACCACAGAGACCCGGGTTCAGTTCCCCGTGACGGTGCCTCCAGCTTGGCCGGGCACTCCAACAAACACAATAAGGCATTGGGAAGCTGGCGAGGGATGTCCTTGTTGCTGCACTACTGTCTCCTATACTGGCTGTTCGGGGCGTCTGTTCAGCGGGAAGGGGAAGTATGGGAGATAGTGTGAGCCTCTGTGAGTATTTGAGACTCTCAGTGAAACGCCTTACTCTCAGGCAAAAGGAAGCGGCTGATGACTCACTCAGCTAGCGGTTGAGCAGGGCACTAGCTAAAGAGAAGTGAAGTGGTTTAGTTCACGAAATGGATATTTAAGCGTACTTGTTAGTGTGACACGTCAAACGTGATAGAGGAACAGCAGTCAAGTTCTATGGATTCTATGTAAATCAGCCAGCGACAACCTGTCACCTGTGTGTCAGTCCGTGATTGGTATATTCTCCATCTCCGAGGCGTCTCGCTGTGTGTGTGTGTGTGTGTGTGTGTGTGTGTGTGTCTGTCGGCCTGTCGATATGCTGTCTGTCATCGCGCTGCCTGGAGGAACATGAGGAACACGTGCGTCATTAGAATCCGTTGCCATGGTAATCCCACGATCGCTGCACAGGCCTTATTGCCGCGGCCACAGCCGGGGGGCCTGGAGGTCCTGGGTCGCCATTGATCGGAATTCTCTGAATGGTCCTGAAACGTTGTTGGTCACAACCTGGAAAATCTGTGTGTGTGTGTGTGTGTGTGTGAGAGAGAAAGAGAGAGACAGAGAGAGAGATGCAATGAGAGAGAAGATATATAGATGCTGGTGAAAATGTTGTGTATCGACCATCCAGTGGTCCATGTCTTGTTGCCCCCTGGGTGTTAGTAATAAAAACGGTCAATATCACTCTATTGACAATAAAATACAGTGTCATTCAATACTGCCATTTAGTCTCCACAACACCCCAAAACATATTTAAACCTGTTTAAATATCTAAACTTATTTTGTATAACATTTAGACATTTTATTAAGAAAATAAACAAAGGAGGTTAGGTACTGTATATTACAATCACAATGTGTTCTCTCTGTTGTCTAGTTAGGTATGATGTAACATCACAGTCAATATAGACAAAGGTGTGGGAGACAGACAGACAGACAGAGAGACAGAGAGAACAAGGGTTCCTTTGTAGTCTTCAGACAGCGCCTACCTCTTCACTTGGAAAACAATGAAGATAGAGCAGACAGAAAGATGGAGACAGAACAATAATGCTGTCACTCGAATAATAAGCGAGTTAAGTAACTCCCACAAGGTTTGCCTTTCCCATGCAGAATTGCAATTCGGCACAACACCTGTTTGGGTGACCTTAGCAACTGGCAATGAGAACACCATGGCTAATTTATACTTCACAGTACAACCAGATGGCTGTACTGGATAAGCTCAAAGAACTAACCAGTGCAGTGCCCTGGGGTGAAGAGCGGGGCAGTTCATCGGCCGTGTGACGGCACTGGAATAGCCTACACTGCCGAAGACACCGACCCTAGACATTGGCCGAAAGGCACCAGCGCACCCGAAGGTCACCGGCAAGAGTGGCTGGCAGAGTACACTTGACTTTATTATTATCAAAGTGAGTTAACTAATACCTCACTTTTCCCATTGAGCTAGGCAGAATTCTGGGTTTAATCTAGTCATTGTTGATAAAAGAATAAAAAAAAAAGTCCCCATGACTTTTCTTATCAGCGCTGGACTAGAATTGTTTGCTAAGGCCACATAAAATGTTTTAGCCATACATTCACATTGTTCCTTTCCCCCAGGTAATATTGTCTTTATTGTGTAATGAAATTGGTTGGACATATTGGATGTTTCTGTGGCTCCTGTAGCAGTGACAAGCAATGTTTTCTAGAAGATAGTAGGCTATGCTCTTCCAAAAAATTAAAGTATTTCACTGGTGCTTAAATGTCTTATTTGTGCAAAATGTGGTACAATGCTAATAAATTATGTACACTTATCAGTCATGGCAATTTTAACATATCGTAGAACTACTACTAGGCTGCTTCTACTACTAATAAAACTATTTTTCTCTTTGTTCTAAAAGTGGGATCCGGGAATCCCCAGGGGTTCTTGAGGTGGTTCCAGGGGGTCCCCAGCAAAATTGGTTAATATAGCATCACAATCAATGTAACCCTGTATACATCGGCTATTTGAAAATAACAGATCATGTTTTCAAAAAATCTTGAAACAATGTGGTAAATAATATTTTTGAAACAACACACATTGTATGGGGGTCTCTGGCAGTGACTGATTTTCAGATTTTCAGATGGGGGTCCGCAGCCAAATACATATTAATTTGGGGGTCCTTCAGATGAATGTAACCACTGTGTTAGAGTGCATGTTGACTGTCTTGGTGAGAGGAAGGGCTGGCTCATCACCTGTGCACAATTAACTCTTCACCTTTTACTGCAGTTAATAGCTGCTCAAGGGCCTTGGGGTTCAAGTTTGCGAGAAGAAGTGGCTGTTTTGAAACTGGTTCAGAACAGTGGGTTGCAATACAGAGGATCTTGTTAATTAATATTGTACCAGAACCAAAATTCTTTCTGTTTGGCCTCTATCCAGTTGGACACCGTATAAGGCGCGATGAACGAATGCTTATAGCTATAGCTATAGTTTACAAGCTAAAAGAGTAATATTGTAGCATTATCGTGGAAGAGGCCGGACAAACCAAGCATTGCACAGTGGTTCAGGGAACTGGCTTTCTCTACCTCTGGAATAAATTACATATATTCTTGAGGACAAACAAGATATGTTTCAAGAGGTGTTGGGTCGCTTTATACAATATTTCAAAAATAATAATCTGTCACATTTAATGGAGGAACCTGGAGAGGAGTAGTGCCGATGTTGTTATTGTCATTATGTGTGGTCCTTTTGTTGTTATTTTGTGTGATTGTATTGTTAAATGTGTTTAATGTAATTGCCCATTTTGTTTTCTGTATTGTAATGTAATGTAATGTTGTTATGTTTGGAACAATTAAAAATCAATAAATATATTGTTAAAAAAAAGAAAAAGAACAGTGGGTTGCACACATCCAGTTTGTTGCTGGACACAGAGTGACAGTTCAAAAGAATGAAAGTCTGCACAACAGCATTGCTCCTAAGTGTTTTGAAACTGCTCTCTAGCTGATGGGTTATAGGGTTGGTTTGGAGGGCCAAAGTGATTCTGTCTTTTGTGTGGTGTGGTGACGTTGTTTTTTTCTCCCCTCCTCCATTCTCCCCAACCTCTTTGTGTCCCTTAAACATGGCCCATGTTCTTTTGCTGTCTGCACTGAGGTCAAAAGCCATTAAAATGAATCTTCGAAAGCAATAGGGGTGAATAGGTAACCATACTGCCAGTTGCCCCTGCCACCTGACTGATAGAGAAGGATAGTGAAGGGGGGGGGGGCTGGATCAGAGGGGAGGAAAGAAAAATCAAAGTCATTCTTTTTGATGGGATTTTTCCAACACACCTGATGCCTGAAATACCATTAAATGTCAGCTGTCTGTTTCCGTTACACACTGACACGACTCTAAACGCGCATGCACGCACGCGCGCACACACGCGGTCAAGAATAACGAGTGGGATGAGCCCTGAGTGTGGAAACAAGCACATGTTTTTAAAGGTTATTTTTCAGAACATTTCCTGCTTTAAAGCTGCAATCGAAAATGAATGCTGCAACGGCACAGAATGGCCAGACTGTTAACTTGCTGCTGAACACTTTTATATCCCAGACTTGAACCACTTGAACCGCAGCGTCCGTATTCTGGGGAAAACGTTTGCAGACACAACACGTCAAAACGTTTGTCTGGGATCGGGATTAATTGCTCATTTTATGAGATTATCAATTATTTCTTATAATCACTTAAATCGATTAACTATTGCACCCTTAAGACACACTGAGGAAAATAAACAGTAAAACACTGTGTTCCGGCTATACTGTACATGTACTGGCAACTAGCTACTTCTCTGACAGCTACAGCAAGCCAGTCTGCCCCAAGCTCACACATTTTTGCCTGACACACAGAGCAGATAAATTGGGCAGTAGCCTAAGAAAGAAAATGACAGGGAGAGAACCGAACTCATCAGACAGTGAGTGTGTTTGTTGAGCACTCAACTCTCACAATCGCAGCTCTCTGGTCTCTGCCTGCTACAAATTGACAATTTTCTCAGGCTGTTATCCTGATAGACAAGAGGCTACTATATATAGGCCCCAAGAGATGGCTCACAGAACAAACACACACACACACACACACACACCCCCCCAAACCCACCGCACACGCCAAAATATATCAACAGCCTTGCACACAAAATGCAACATTCAGTGTAAGCTGAGCCTATCAGACACATGGCAGACAGCGTTGCTTCAACTACAAAATTACAAGACACTTGGAACTGTGTTCAAGTGTCTCTCTGTAATGTAGCAATTTAAAAGCTACAATCCGTAACGTTTATGTCCTATACCTGGGTATCGAGGATGACAGGCCAAATACAGTACATACAAGTGTCAACCAACAGGTGCTACCCGACACCAGGGTCTAAATGTCTCAATGGAAGAGTAGATCCATTTGTTCGATACTACTATAGACAGGATAGCAGAGACAGCAAAACCGAGGACAGAGTGAATTACAAGCATCACAGGTCTCCAGTCAGAATAAAAACAGGGATATTGCCATTATGTGGTCAACGCACTAGTCATCTACAGACATGCCGGCCGATTTTTTATCCTTTGATTTGATATTACTTTTCTTTTTCCTAGTGATTTAGGTTTGGTGTGGCGCTGTCATTTTGTTTTATGGAATAACTTGATGTTACTTTGGGTCAGTCAAGGGAACCACAAAAGATGTTAAGCTGTAGCCTACAAAAGTGTTAGGTTAGATAAAAGCGGATGGATTTAATAGCATTTAATAGCTATATGTAATGTGATGATTTGGCTTGGTGGATAGAACATCTGGACGGCTGCCTCTGCCTCCATCTTCCATCCATAAACTGGTGTTTGCTGCCATCTGTTGGTGTTGTCTTGAAAAAATAACTGAACTCATGAAGGTAGTTTTATATGCAGTAGCAAGAGGGAAAGAGAGTTTTATTTCACCATTCTTTATTGGTTGAATATATTGATATTTTATCACCATTATACTGTATCATACAGATTCTAAATATCCACAACATATAAAAAAAGATGAAAAACAAACAAGACCAATCGAGAAAATATCACTAGGCTACATGTTGCAGTAAAACGCTTCATAAAGCAAATCACTTCTACTACCGAGAAACATTGTTCACTGTCACCATGGAAACAGAATTACAGTAAAAGAACCATAGATTATTATGGGCTGTAATCGACCACCAGAGTTGGGTAGCAACAGATTACATGTCAAACAGCAATGAGATTATTACTATAGGAAAACATTTGATTGTTTTTTATACCATCCAAAATGTTTGAAAGAGAAAAAAAAACATTTAAATGGTGAAATTAACTCTGAAATACATGTTAAAAGAGCTGTTGATACAAGTTGTATAGTTATACAGGTTATACAGGTGAATGGTAAAAATTATTCAAACTTCTGTCCGTGTTTGGTTGACTGCACATTCAAGTTCTTTTTTTTTGGTGCAATGTAACTGAAAGCAACCAGGTGACTGTCAAGCTTACCAGTGGATATCATTACAAAGTAATTTCTATCAAAAAAAAAAAAAAAAAAAAAGGTAATTAATAATTCCTAACACATTTGAATGTAACTTTCCCAACCCTGTGAATCACCGATTACAAATGGGCTGCGTTCGACAAACTGTCAAGCTGTTTGTGAGCAACTCTTGTTTGCTTAGAACAATGAGCCATAGTTAAACAACTGAATGGACACTATGTCAGTATTCTACAGACACAATGTTTTTAATGAATTACATTTAGATTGTTTATCAGCATTCATTTGAAACAAAGTATTGGGAGGGAAATTGTGATTTTTATGGCCCTAAACAGTCCCATATATTTGCTGGGCACTGCATCCTCCGTCTGTGTCGATATGATCTTGGCTGACATTTGTTTACGCTAATAAAACACAGACTCAAGTTCGCAAACAGCATCTTTTGTTGGACGCAGCTCAGTAGTGTTAATCTATGGGATAATGGACACACTGGCACTTTGACAGCTAATCACATGATCACTTGGGAGGAAACAATAAGGCACGCACATGCACACTTACCACAGCCACTCACATCAGAGCTCAACTGTGTTGATTGACTTTTTGTCTGAAACCAAACTAAGCCCAAGATATAGGGATTTTTTTGTGAACATAAATCCAAACATTTGCAACGAGTATATTTTAACTTGACGTAACTCAACTTAGCTTTAAGTCAAGTTCAAATAATTTTGGGTCGACCTGGGATCAGACATAAATGCTAAGCTCTAACACACACACACACTGATACACACACTTCTCCATGTCAATAGCAGTGGCATTGACATGTCCGAGAGTCACAACAGTAAACAATATAGATCAGTGTTTTTTTCTTTTGTTCCCTGTTCATTTCAATTTCAGTCAATCTCACAAGTCTGCTTGTTTGCTGCAGTTCAGTCACAACGATAATCAGAACAATATCACAACATCGCTATTAAGTTTTATGTTGGTTTTCGTTTGGCCAGCAATAGTGATTCTACAACTGGATTTGGCAGGGGGTGGGGTGAGGGCGTCATAAAAAAGGTTAGGTGACAATGAAAAGAAGAATTTGATCATGTATTTTAACTCCTTTACGGGTTGTATTTGAAGAGATGAGACATGATCCAGGTTGAAAAAGCTCTGATTTTTTGGTTCCTCTGTAAATTCAGGTCAAGTCATATCAACAAATTTGGATGACAGCTTTAGATAGACATCACTGAGTGATGTGTTTGTTCCTAATACAACAAGTTTTTGGCTGGCTTGAATTTGGAACTGGATGAGAAATATCTAAGGAGAAACCAGTCGCTGATGGGAAGTTAAAGCCAACTAAATCTGAGGGGAAACCAGATACTGAAGGGAAGCTAACCACTTTAACCCTGTATACTTCATTGAGTGGGGGTCCCCAAGGGGATTTAAGTCATCTAAATCCAAGGAGAAAATAAACTAACATTGATCTGATCAAAATAAGGCTTCGGAAGTGGCGACACAACAATTATTCAACCGCAAAATTCAACAAATACAACAGCAGACGTTTAATCATTTGGCTGTATAATTACAGAAATCACCAGATATTAAATATTAAATTGTTGTCTAAAAAGTACAGAGAGGTGAAAAGTTGATGACAAAAGACAGATTACATCGAACCGGCTTACAGCTTCCGATAACACCTATAACCAGACACAGTCTGTTTAAATGTCCTCCATTGACCTGCCATTAAACAGTAACTTAAATTTACAACCTGAATCTCCACCTGTGTCTAAATGTCACTCCAGAGAGTTTATAGACATGGCACTATTTTTTAAACAATGTACAATGTCATGAACCTTCACCATCAACCTTTACAGTGAGACGAAGATTCAAAAAATCTGTCCACAATTCACCTGAAACTAGATATGATCATATTAAAGCAACTCCCTCAACACAACAGACATGCCCAACAAGTTGCCGTCTATCACTACCTAAAGTAGTACCTAAAACAAGGTATAAAAACAATGAATAAACAAAAGATAATGAAGACCGTTTTCTGACATCTTGCAACATTATTAACTTTTACCTCTGTTCACCAGAATCATACAACAGCCTATTAGCATTATCATCCAATATCACCCAGTGACTGACAAATTCATGCCATCATTTGCAGAATCATCCTTTAGATGGCACCGTTTCCTATTCATAGCTAATAAGCTCTTGAACAGGAATGTGGCATTTAACAACAACCCAAGGCAACCAAAGAGATGCATACAGGTAATCATAACATCACTATCTCTACCAGCTAGCTGGTAACATACAGTATTTAAATGGATAAACTGCAGAATATTAAGGGAGAAAATATCACGTTTATGTTGTCCTTACTCACAACATTTTGCGTGCAGGACTTTGTGAACCTACTGGATTAAAATGCTCTCTAAGGAGTACAGCATTTGGCAGCTGTAGAATCAGGATCTTGGGGACTTTTTAAAAAAAATGAGTGCGCACAAAATACTAGACTTTGGTGGATTTTCTCAAACTTCTGCCTTGTACTTAAGCTGAAACATTTATTGGCAAATGTCTTTTATCAACCATATTTCCCTGTACGGAATGAAGCGAAATGATTGCGAGAGGCAATATGCCTGCCACAAAATGGCCTCAGATAAGAGGCCATTTTTAAATTTGAGTAAATGTAAAGAAGGCTTTATAGACAAACAATATACAAAAATAGTCACTTTTAGTGCTTTTGGATCTGCAGGCCTCTGAGCCTTTCTGAAAGTATCTTTACAAAGACGACACACACAAAAACCCAGAAGACTAAACAAGACTTGCTAACCAAACCCCCTATCACTGTAATAATTCAGCAGTGCTATGCTGGTTTCTTAGCAATTATTGAAAATATAAAGTGATTTGACAAGTATAGGCCCTTATACGCTATTTGCACTGCTATCAAAATAATCCCCAGAGAAGAACATCTGCTACACACATTGTGCACAAGCCCCAAATTGGGATGGACATGCAATCAAAATAAAAACTTACCATCAACTACAACTACAGTAGTACTCCAGTCCACACAGCTGATTTCACCCAGACAAAAATGAAGCCAACAGCTACATTGGAACCAACATATCTTCGCTGTCGGTCAGAAACCAGCTATTCAGCCATTTTTCAGATTTCTTTTTCCATAAATCAACGCTACAGAACACCCTTTACGTCTGTGTGTTGGTTAAAATAAAATAACTCCATTGGATCCTCAAACTGTCGACCAAACCACCTAACTTCACCACCCCTCCCCTGCGTGTCACACAGAGCAGCTGCAGAAAACTAACTTTAACGAGGCAGGTTTTTTTCTCCCGTAGTCTGTTAAAAGTAACTATGCAGTGTACTTGTTTATCAACCTTAGCACTGTCGTTAATGCTTATTATTGTAGGCCTATATACAGTAAGCAGTGTCATGAAGCATCAGGGCATTAATTCACGCGTTGTGATGCATCGAGAGCTTTGAGATCCATTGTCAGCTGTTCTTATCAATGATGGACAAAACCTCCCAACTCCACTTGAGCTGGATTTGGGTAACGTGGTGATAATATAATGACAAAGCAATACTGCCTCATCAAAGTTGGTATTGTGACTTTATATATTGTCAGATACTTGCATGTGTTTTAAAGAATATAATGTTTTCTTCATTTCCTGAAAAATGAACATTTTGGAGATGGCTGGTTTCTGACCGACAGCAGAGATATACAGATCTATACTCACACATAATGTATAGCAAGGCGTATATGTGTACGTATATGAACTGTATACTTCATAATATGACTATAAAAAGGGCCAGATTTTCAACTGAAAAACATTGTACGATTTATTAGCTTTGAGAGAGAGATGTCAGGTACACTATACTTTTGACTTCCGGCTGGGAAACCCATTAAAACCGGGTAAGAATCCGTGATCTTTAGGATTGGCTATTCAAAAATAGCAGATCTACAAGCTCACAGCACGTCACTGCGTGCCGCGCTGTATATCTGCTATTTTTGATTTTTTTTTTTTAATCTTGAAAGAGTTGAGAACTACTGATTTAGAAGGCATTTGTAGAATGGACCTCAGGTCTAAATGTTTTAAACTGTACCATTGTTCCATAAACACACTGTGTCTGTTGGGATGTCAGCCGAGTATAGATGATCTTGACTTGTGCGACTATAGTTTCTGCCATCAGCATTTTCAGTACCGTTTCCAAAGCAAAACAACAACAAAAAAGCAAGCTACTTTCACCAGATAGACGCACGTGACAAAAGAGCTTTGAGGATGACTGTGTAGTTGAGGACAGAGCTGCAGAACCAGAACGAATAGAAGATATACTGGACCAAAAAGAGGACAATGCAAGAACGATGACAATATTAGGATATCAATGACATAGATAGAGAAAGGGGTGGGGCATTTCAGAGCACAAATTATACTGTCATAATGGCTGATTAACACACATACTAGACACCCTCTACCCCATTCCTGAACCATTACAGAGGAACCACATGCAAAACACACACAACACTGCCAGCTGCAACAATTACAGCATTTGCTAGATTGTCCAAGACGTTTGGTACCAAGTTTATCCTGCTAAATTTATCCTGAGTCTTTCATTGAGACGTGAACATACAGTATACCTCTACTCACGTCAACTCATCTTTTACTTCTATAGTCAAAACTCCCCCACCCTCTCTCTCTCCCACATGTTAATGCATCATTTTCTGTCTTTATCAACCTTTTCTGCATTTTAAGCCATTGCCACCTCTTTCTGCCTCGCCTCGTCTGTCGAAGCTGGAGGGCAGGGCATGTGTTTGGCACCACACAGGAAAACACCAGAGAGACAGATTGAACCACAGCACACCACAGATACACAGAAACAGATACATCGAAATAGAATCATGTCATTTTCCTAAGCCACCCTCAGAGGTAGTTCAGAAAAAATAAGATTCCAACCTTGCCTCAAGGTTTCAATGGGTGGAGGTGTAACCTTGGCAAGAATGGAGCCAGAAGGATGGATAGGAAGGAGCTCTGGGGAGGTCAAAGTTTACCATGTCGACGGGACGGGTCAGGAATGCTCTGGCAACATTCCCAAGTGGCTGCTACACTGCAGTCAGGTCACATTCGATGCCTGGCTAATGAGGTACTACTAGCCTGGCATGAAAAAGACTAGTCACGGAATGGCAAGGTTTGGATTCTGACTGCAGTCAACGCCGCTTGGAACGAAACAGGAGCTACTAGAGGACCAGTCAGCATAAATGGCAAGGACAATGACGACTACTAAATGCGTCAAGACAATTTTTGTGATGATTGGTCACAAATAGGATGATATGTGGAGATAGAAGTGCAACCAAGTAAAGCTTGAACTCCATAGGTCAAGGTGTATTGTGGTGAAGTTTTCCATGGGTCAAGACGGGTCGAGAGTTGTGGCTGGATAAAGACTAACTTGCTACAGGATGAGAAGTTCCTGTTGTGGGAGCTAACTGGAACGGGCGAGGACGAGGGTACGGCACCAGGAGACGGGTTTAAGTGAAGACCAGATGCTGTTGGTCCAGCAGGCTTCTGGTGAAGGTGTTGATTGGTCCGATGGCGGCGAGTGACATGGAAGCATTCTGCCCCCACAGCAGATTGGGACCAAACACCACAGCCAGATTACTGTTGGTCATCTTGTTCACCTCACTGTTGGCAGATACCTAAAACAGGCCGATACAAGCAGGCGCACGCATGTTATGATTGTTATCAGTTGAACCCAGGAGTTACATAATATGAACTGTACCTAGTGCTAGGAAGGTGATGAGTGTATGTACTGTATACTAACAGTAACTGTGCAAGGAAGGTGATGAGTATTATGTATATGAACTGTACCTGTGCTAGGAAGGTGAAGAGGTATTTCAGGCAAGCCTGGTTTTCCTCTGGCAGTGACTCCAACATCGTCTTCATCTCAGCCGCCTGGTCGTCGCTGGACACAGCTGCAAGAGAGAATACAGTACAGCATTTAGTGGCTTGTCAAATGGAAGACACGGCACTCGTATAAATGTAGATAGACAGAGTGTCCAAAAGGTCTAAGCTCTGGAATCATAGGGACTGACTTGAACCCTTTCAGTTTTGCTTCGCGAAGTGTCCAGACGTTAATGGTTTTACAGCATCAAAATCCTTTTGACCACTTTATCAATTTATACGTTGGCTATTCAAAAATAGCAGGTATACAGGCTCACAGCTTGCAAGCGTGTACATCTGCTAATTTTGAACATTTCTTTTTAAATCTTGACATTTTGACACAAATCTTTTCTTCTGGGGGTCCCTGGCACAAAACATTTTCAAATGGGGGTCCACAGCCAAATATATATCAATTTGGGGGTCCTTGGCACGGAAAAGTTTGAGAACTACTGGTTTCACAAGAGCACAGTAGGTGAAGGTCTGATGGAGTTGTTCCCTATGATTCCAGACTTTTTCCCTGTGTGTGGTGCAGAAGGGCGTACAGTTGAACTGCACTATGCTGTCGTAGAGTTCGTAGGTCAACAGAGGCTCAGGAAGCTCCCTCAGGAATGTCTTCAAGATAACAGCAGCCAAGTGGATGTCTTCCATATCGTTGAAACTCACTGTCTCTCCTATAGAACACACACACACACACACACACACACACACACACACACACACACACACACACACACACACACACACACACACACATACACACACACGTTTGGGATACTGTGGGCATGTCAAAAGCATTTTTTTTGTGTCATTTTGTCATTAAAAAAATATATGTTTTACTTATCCTGCTGGCCCAGCCTAACCCTAACCACAACCACATCTAACCTCAAAACCCCCATAAAGATCACACTCAGATGTTTTTGGTGAAACGTCAAAGTCAAAATCATTATATCTTCATAAATCATTGATCAGAAATATGTCTCCACAAAGTTAGGCTTCCAGTGAAGTTCAGGATAGGTTCATAATACAAAAGAAAAAAAGTAACACATTTAACATGATGTCCATCTTAGCAAACCTTAACTTAATTATAAAGTTCTATCTGCACATTTGCCGGTGTGTTGTCTTTGTTTGTTTGTTTGAAAAAAAATGATTCAGGGTATAATAGTCTCCTCCTGGCTGGAGTAAGATTGTACAATTCTTATATTGTTTTACTTTTGATATTACTTGACTCTGCATATTCTTGTCTATTCTTCTGAATCTTGAAATAAACAAAACAGTGAAAAAAAAATCATGGCTTTAAATAATTAGCTGTCTACCTGAGTTGTATCTTAGTTGCACCTGTTTCACCAGGGTGACATTGGCAGACCGTCTGAAAATCCCCTCTATTTCCAGCCCTGAGACAGACAGACACACACACACAGAAGACACAGAGAGAGAGAGAGAGCATAGACAACAATGACGTGATTCATTCAACATCATCAACAACTCCAATGTCTCCAGTGTTTGTCACCATGTAGCTTTTGTTGAAAGTAATGATAGCACTCATTGTCTTCATTTTCAATGTTTTTTTGTGGTGTGGATGACTGAATAGATAGTACTGTTGTGTGAAGGACTTAAGATAACTTACAACACAGAAAATGTTTGAGAGTAATCCCATAAAGAAATCAATGATCATGTAGATTGCATCCATAACCATTGTGTGTTGATGCTGTGGTACTTTCAAAGTGTCCTCATCTACGCTCGAGGCAATGATCTTGAAAAATGATGCAATGAAGGGTATGCATGCTATAATATTTATGTCAATGATAAATCTGTGGGTAACCAGTGATTTGGATGAATGCAGCTTGATTTTGATTACAAAATGGGGGCGGGAGGTTATAGAGGCTGGTGTAAGGGCAGTCAAAGTTAGATTTAGAAATGTTACACATAAATCATTGCACAGAACTTGATTTTCACATGGATTGACCCTGACAGCATATCAATGGTACAGGTGTGTTACCAGTTTATTAAGCTACTAGTATTTTTTAACCACAACTAATGAGACAAGACATGAGTAGAATGAGTTTGGGAACAGACGTCATGAGACAAAAGTATAAACATAGTATACAACCAATTATTTACAACTATGCAGTGATAGTGAAGAAAGGGAACTAGGAAAGACACTTTTTGACAAATCACAAATCATTTGACTAGAGCTTTCCAGCAGACAGAGAACTGCGAAAAATAAATAAGGAACTGAAATCTCAGCCATATGTATTGGTGTACCATACATAGGTCTGTGTCCATGACTACACCAAGGTTTTTGACTTGGCTAGAGGTTTTTAACATTACCGGAGTTGGGCGCTGACTTTTTCCTTGGGTCCAAAAACTATTATTTCAGTTTTGCCTTTGTTTAATTAAAGAAAATTATGGCACATCCAATCTTGCTGATTTGTTCCATGCATTTACTCAGTGTTTGTATTGGACCATAGTCCTCTAGTGATAATGGTTATGTAGATTTGTGTATCGTCTGCACAACTATGGTAGCTTATTTTGTTGTTTTCCATAATCTGAGCAACCTCATGGTGAAGAAAGGGAACTTGGAAAGACACTTGCGGACAAACCATTTGACTAAACATTTCCAGCAGACAGGGAACTGAGAAAAAGAAATAAAGTTAGGAAGTAGGAACTGAAATTTCAACCATTTTTTCTATATACCGTAAATCATCAGGATTTTAATTCCCATAAATCATTTTTGTATTATTGTTTGATGTGCACAACACGTTTTTCATAATTTATCTTTTTTTCATTCATATCAAACTATTGACTTATTATCTTTGCATTATTTGAATTAGCGATCTATAAGATGAAAAGGCAGTGGCTAAATATATCTCATACCCAAAATGACACTACTGGCATAGACAATATGGCACATTAGTCCATAGTGTCTACGGTCCATTAGTTTACATTTAGGGATAGTCATTATTTATTATAGTAAGTTATTTTGTCTGTCCGTGACAAAAATAAAATATTGATGTCCAAAATGTCCATCACAAGCTGGCATGGTGATGACCCCTGGTCTGGATGGATGGATCGTATCCTGTCGCAGGTCTGTAATAGCCTTGGAACAAGACTTTTCTGACAAAGTTTGGTCGGATAACACTAGGGCAACATTAGGGTAAGCACTTTATACTTAGAATGTGTAAGTATATGGAGAAATACGGGCACGGAAGACAGAGTTCCAACTCTATTTGGGGAAGTGGCCAGGGCTGAGATACAGCCCTGGCCACTACAGTAGGTCTATAATGATAATTATTCCATTTGTAGCGCAAACTATATTTCCTTAACAAATCAATCAAAAAGAGTACAAACTCTCAGCAGCACACAGAGCTGTAATCACGAGGAGCTATGTGAAAGCCTGTTTGAACAGGTGAGTCTTTAACAGCCTTTTGAAGATGTCCACAGAGGCCACGGTTGTGTGGTCTAGGGGGGGAGAGTATTCCATAGCCTAGGGGCGAAGCTCGCAGAGGCGCAATCACCTTTCTTATGTGAGGCACAAAATCAGCAGGCCCTGGCATGAGGATCTCAGAGACCAACTGGGAACATGAGGGTGGATGGAGCAGGACACATGCTGTACATATGGGGGTGCCTGACCATGGAGGGCTCTGTATGTGATTACAAGAACCTTGATATGGATTCTGGAATTAACTGGGAGCCAGTGTAAGACCGATTTCCTACTCTAAGAAGCTAGATAATTGTTTAGTTCAGGATAGTTAGTATTGAAGTTAGTCAGCGTGAGTCTAGAATATTGACAGCAATAGTTATGTTGTTTTAGTCACCTTGTACTTTAAGGAATTCGATGGTGTCTTTCATGATCACAGGAACTGGATCACCATCTGGACTCCTCTGTCTCAGCCTAAGCAAAAACGCACACACACAACAAATATAATAATTAAAAAGACCCTTGAGATCTGAGAGTCTAGGGCTGTCCAAACCAAGCATGTTGACTACAATTACAACAATATTTATGTGATAGCAGTGGTGTGGACTCTGACATCCACTTGATTTAGCATGGTTTTGAAAACGTCATATTTATATTTATAGTTTTATTTATTGTGCTTGGTGTAGACAGCCCATAAGACTGAGAGAATGTGCTTTGGCCCATAAATTACAAAATTATAATACACAAGATCACAGTACATTGATAGAAATGTTTGCCAATATCATGAATGAAAAACAAAAAAACGTTTTTGTGTGCGTTTTCTTTTTGTGCTGCAGAAGTCTGTCCCAACAACAAACAACAAGGCAGGTTTCAGAGTGCATTTGTTACTGGATGGACAGACAGACAGACAGGCAGGCTTACAGTGGGAGTGGGACCCCGAACACCTGTTCTGGTAGTGGAGGACTTCGAGCAGGAGACATGGGGGGCTGATATGACGGCTTCATGGAGGATCTCAGCTTGTTATCATACCTGGACACATAAATACACTATTAATATATACTGAAGACCGTTTCAGACTCTAAACCATGACACCACTTTTCTGCTGTTGCTATGAGAAAGCGCTGTTATATCGCTAGATCCAATACAAAACATAACGCTGTGACCCAGGGGTAGAGGGAGTGGCGTCAGGACTTTGGTACTCTATTGCAGTAAGCTTTTAAAAAATGTTGGATTTAATTAATGTACTTTGTGTTTTACGTTCACTTGTTTGTGAGTGAGAACACAGTAATGTCTTACTCTCTGACGCGGGCTGGGATGGTCAACTGCTCACACTTGACAACGTCCTCCAGCTCACTGAGATAGCTCACGTAGTTGATCTTCCTGCCAAACTTAAAGCTACATACACACATGCAGGAAACGTGCACAAACACACACACACACACACACACACACACACACACACACACACACACACACATTTATACAACCTACAGTACAGTATATAGAATGTACCCATCAACCCACAGTCAATGGTGGAAAGAGGTTCTGTCTGACAACACGGCCATTTATGGCCTGATGTTTACCGTTGTTTCAGCTAGGCTACTTCTGCCAATAACGACAAGCAACGGGTATTAATAAATGCTTCGTGCAAGTTTGACAAATTTGGAGGAACACGAGAACTTTCACTTGGTACTGTAAGTACATTTTGTACGTTTGTACTTTTACTCCAGTACTACTTTTACTTTAAGTAAAGAATCTGAGTACTTCTTTCCACCACCAAACTTCCCACTGTTTGGTTAAACAACTGAACGGATGCTAATACTACTAGTAGTACTGCAATTACTACAATTACTATTAATAATAACGATGATAATAATGGGCGCGTTCGAAAATACAGCACTGAGCGCACTGGTCAATACAAACTAATAGGCGAGTGTGCTCCTGTGCGTAATTTCCGAACGCACCCAATAATATGAAGGTATTTTAATAACATTATGAACGATGATAATGAAAATAACCTGATAAATGGTTTGAAGAGGATCAGCAGCGTCTTGATAAACATGGTCGGATGGACGATGTACAGAGCCTTAATGTTCTTCTTGTACCTGGAAACAGACAGGCGTGTTCATACACAAAAACCACATGTTTCTCTTCTGTTGGGTCTCCAAAAGCGCAAACAAACGCAACATTTAACCCATTAAGACCGGGAACACATCTGTGTCATTTTTGATTTCTTTGGCTATTCAAAGATAGCAGAGACGCTATGAGCTTGTATATCTGATATTTTTGAATAGCCAAAGTATAAAATAATGGTTAAAGTGGTTACACAGATGCGTTCCCGGTTTTTAATGGGTTAAGTGTGCTCGCTTACAACTGTATACCAACTTACTTCCTGTCAAATTCTCTGTATGCGTCTCGGAGCCAGCTCAGGGAGGGCTTGTTCTCACTGGTCAACCCATGATGGAAATAGATCAAAGTGTAGTCGCTCTCAACATACTTATCCAACGTCTCTTTAAGATACCTGCAGGAAATATAGTGATATTACATTCTAGATTAATAACTTAAATCGTTAACATCCCAGGTTAGGAAATAATATAAGACATCAATAGAACAAAATAAACAATCAGGACAACACACAGTACATTCAGGACTATGTTAAGTAATCTTAATACAACTTGCAATGTAATACTACATTCCAGATCAGGTCCATGGCAACCTTCTCTAGCCTGCAACTCAAACCAAATAAAGTTAACCCATTCAATCATTTTAGGTTTTAGCTATAGCCATTATTTTGTACTTTGGCTATTCAAAAATAGCAGATATACAAGCTCATAGCGCGGCACTCTGTGCCACGCTATGAGCTTGTAGATCTTTGAATCTTTGAATATATATATTTTTAAAGCGAACATTTGTAACTCAAATCTTTACTTCTGGGGGGGGCGCTGGAACAAAATATTTTGAGATGGGGGTCCGCAATCAAATACATCTAATTTTGCACGTGAAAAAGTTTGAGAACCACTGATATTATAGCAACATACGGTTTTCAGAGAACTGTTAGGATTTAGAAGACATTTGAGTAGATGCGTTCCCGGATTCTGTCAGCTACCCAGACATTATTTGGAGACTCACTTCATCTCTAAATGTCTATATGTCTGGTGACATAGTTACAATTGATTGATTGATTGATTTAATACTACTTTGTTAACAAGTGTGTTAACAGTACAGGTAGTACAGTCAAAGGTTATCCTAAAAAGATAAACACAAAAAGCCCTAGGGGGCTTGTTTCCATTGTGGTCCATTGTACTCATTTCATCAGTAATACATATAATACATACAATACAAAAACAGCTGGCTGTCGTTTCAATCTACCAGCTATTGTAGCCAAGAAGGTTTTCTTATTTCTCTCTTTTGCTATTCTACCTGTTGTATATGTTTATTATTATCAATACTAGTATTGCTGCTACAAAGGCTGACACAATAATTGAGATGTAACAATAAATAACCCTTGAACCTTTGAACCTTTGAACCTTTGAACCGCGAAACACAGGCTTGGTTTTCTATCCAGCCTGGCGTGCAGGCCGTTTGAACCATACTAGTTCTGTTATGAAGTCGGGTATGTGCACTCGTGAAGTCCCAACTCTGACAGTGTGACAAACAGGTTCTGGAAACGGTCCCAAATGTGATGGAACCGATTCCTGTTTCTCAATGTTGGATCCGGTTCCGGATCCCAACCCTTATCAAGCTACCATAATAATATTGATCACAATTTAAAATTGTCTGGCATCAATACAGAGGCGCTATGCACATACTGTAGTAGGTGTGTCAAGATCAAAGTTCCCTGTAGCGTGCGCCTACATCCGGACGTTCGCGCGCACAAAAGAGTTTGTGTCCCAGTCTCGTCTACAGTAATCAATTGAGGACGGCATCAATTGAGGACATCAGTCTGAATCAACAAGTTCTTTAAGTGCCTACCCTGGTTTGACACTCTCTCACACACACACAAAACACTAAACACTAAACAGAGAGAAAGATTAGCCCACATACTGCTAATACAGTGTAGCTATCCGTCTCCTAAATGAGAATCACTAGTACAAATGTTTTCCATGATCACCTGAAAAAACTACCATCCCAGTGAGCCGGTAGTTTGAAAATGCGGTCCTACGTACATCAACGTTGGTCCGGCTTCAAGTTTTGTCCAACGTGCACCAGCATGGCCAATGTGTTTGTACCAAAACAAACACATTGACTTTTGCGTCGCGTATGGAAAGAGACTGAAAATTATATAATGATCGCAGTTTCTTACTTTATAACGACATGATTCCCCCAGAGATAACGCACTTACACCAGGTATGAACTCAACACAGCGCTGTTTCCTCTTTATGAAGCTGGGCATTCACGTTATATTGTTAGTTGACTGTAAATATCTCAGGAATCCTGCAATGCGCCACAAAGAGGGAGAGAGCCCATCTCACCAGTCCACCTCTAGCAGCTTTACAAGGCTAGAGTCTAGCAGTCAACTTTTTACATTTATATGTTATTCAATATTATTCTATCTAGGCTATTCTAAACCAAGCCCTGTTTGCAGTTACTGCATTTTTTGTTAATTAACTATATTCTACAGTTTAACCCAGTGATTCTCAACCTTTTTAACTTCAAGAACCCCCAATTATTATTTTTTAATTTAACTGAGTTTGTACAAATGGTTCTACCAAATGCACACATCGTATATATTGTACCTTGGCACATACAGTACAAAGTATGCTCCTTCATATACATATTCTGTTGAACTTTTATGTATCATAATGCCTGTCACTCCTCAGCCAGGGCTAACCTTCTTTAGACAGATTTGTCAATGCAGTTATTTTGTAGTCTCATATTTATTGCTTTTGATCTTTATGTAGGCAACATTTTGTCAACATTTATTCCTCTACATGTGTTCACATTCACATATAATACATGCACATTTTTTTTGAAACTTTTCTCCTTTACCTGCCCAAAATAGAGCTAGATTATTAATTGATTATTTTATCAAATTATCGTTTATTTTTTATAACAATTACCGTAAATCGATTAGTTTCATTAACTGATGCATCACATAGTGCACTGAAGGTTAAGTTTCCTTCCAGTTGTTGTGAGTACCGAGGAATCCAGCTCACAGCTTCAGTGTCGCTGTGGATAAGCGGTCTAGGGTTGTACTTACTTCAACAGCTTCTGATGGTCCAACTGGTGATGTGGCGGCATCCTGCATGCGTTAAAAACAATGACCTTTCTGCCGAAGTTGTCATCACCTGGAGACACAGACAGAATGGGAAAGAGCCAGCGGTTAAACGCCTTCATTACTCAGCCTAAGTCATTGTCAATGCTTACATGTAAAGTGCCTGCAAGGGAAACTTGGGGTAAGAATCGATGCTTCTGATTGGTGCGGATTCACCTGCCACTTCAATGATCTGATGCCTGGCAATGTCATAGAACTCGTGGTTCCACGGGAGGTGAGGAGAGCCGGCATCTAGATGGGAGATGTCCGTCTCTGGAAAAAAAAACAAGCACACACGCAAATAAACACAGGTACGCCGAAATAACTCTACATAGAAAAAGACCCGACTGTACAGATTTTGAGCCTGAATCCACCAGCCTGCGTGACAATCGTAACACTCCACCAGCATACATCAAACTCATCTGGGTGACGCATTTGACGCAGGACGGAGGCGATTTGTCTTGAGAAACAAAACACATTGGAGTGTTTTGTCTGATTTTCACATGTTCTTCTTATAACAAGCGACAGGGTTCAAGTTAAAAACAAATCCTAGGCAAAATGGCCCTTTAAAAAGGAGTAGTTCATCTAAAAAATATCTTATTTTCTATCGATTACACACCCCATGAAGCCTTGAATTCATCTTGATTTGTAACATGTGTAATTGATAGAAAGTAAGTCATTTCTTTTGTGAACTACTCCTTTAACGCTTGACAAACAAGTCTCACCCACTGTAAATCTCTGCACAAGACTGTCAGTTATCTAAAAAACATACATCTAACGCCAAAACAGGTGAAGTTTCAGTAGAAGAGACCTGTCTCTATACAAAACAGTTTAAGTTGTGTGTGTGTGTGCGTCTCAGTAGCAGTAGTATACTGTATTAGGTACCTGACTTGCTGATGGTAGATAGATCGGGCGGCCATTGCGGGTCGTCTAGCGGGGACAGTTTGAGCTGCTCTATCTGAGGCGTGGGGGTGTCCTCGGCCAGATCTACCAGCAGGTCCGATGACATGACGCTCACTGCAGTGCACACAGTGATGCTACACACACACACACACACACAGGCTCACACACAAACTGTACAATAAGAGACTAAACACATATACACACACTCACTGCTACACGCACAGACATTTACACACACACAGATGAGGTGTCCACAGAGTAGCACCTGGGATCCTGGAAGAGACGGAGAGCGCCATTTAGATTACTTGAAGGAAATGAACGGAATCTCAAACTAAACTCATTGACATGAAAATGGTCTTTGTTTATGAATGAAGCCATGACTAGACAATGACAATGTATTGATTGATGCCAAGTATGCTGTGACTGAGTTGTGTTCAGTGTGAATAGGAAGCTACTATGGGAATAGGGCTGTGCTCTCTAGTCCTCTGGTTCTCACCCATTTTTATGGGTCGCATGTAAACATCATATTTTTCGTTTCCTAAATGTTTTTAACCTGACTCTGCCAGATGGGGGCGGTATTGAGTAACTACGTTCCTCTGAAACAAATGTGAAACAAGCTTTCGGATCTGGCAGCGTCAGGTTAAAATATGATTTCAAAAGATTTTTTCATGAATGTAAATGTTTTAAAAAACAAAACGTTTAAGAAGTAGTGAATAGCAGATGCGATGCATTGTGAGCTTGTAGATCGGCTACTAGTGTCGGTCCAGGGGAGACATCAAGATTTCTCTTTAGGGTCTCGAGCTAAAACGTTTGGGAACCACTGCTATAGTTGCCTGAGTAAATACTGTAAATCCTACACTCCAGACCTACAGTACCAACACTGTTTTCAAAACACAGCCTACGTGGTTTGATTGTAAATACAACACAGTGGCTACAACTTTGAGAAATGGCACTGTAAATAGAGTTGGGGTTTTTCCGATACTGGTACTAAAACAATATCTTTAAATGGTAACGGTGCTTAAAAGGTACTACAAAAAAAAGGAAAAAAAAGAAAAGACAGTTGACAACATTAAAGAACAGCTTTTCTTTATTGCTAAGGCAAATTTGAACTTGAACAATATATGAACTGTTTAATAGGTAGATTAAGCCAACGTTGAACTTTTATCCTAAACATGGAACTTGACTACCTGTCAGTCAGTCAAATCTATCCGTCCTTTATGTCTGAAGCATATGAAAAGAATAGTTGATTATTCTTGACCACATGAGTTGGCTAACCTGATCGTCACTCGTCAGTGAGGGGTTCAACTTCATTCTTGCACAAGGACACTTACACATCTGATAGAGTGGAAGTTCAATCAAACCTTGAGATTTATTTCAAAGTAAACTCTCACAAATAGCTTGATCTATAACGACAAGCTACCAGTATCTAGCTAGTTAAAGCCTCCCTCACAGGTTGACCATGAGATTGCTTAACCCATTAAGACCTGGAACTGTGTCATTTTTAGATTTGAGCTAAAAAGCATTATTTTACACTTTGGGCTATTCAAAAATAGCAGATATACAAGCTCATAGCGCGGCACCGAGTGCCGCGCTACGAGCTTGTAGATCTGCTATTTTTGAAAAATCTTGAAAATGTGTGCAAATCTTTGAATATATATATTTTTAAAGCGAACATTTTTAACTCAAATCTTTGCTTCTGGGGGTCCCTGGAACAAAATATTTTGATTGGGGTCCGCGGCCAAATACATATAGTTTTGGGGGTCCTTGACATGAAAAAGATTGAGCACCACTGATATAGAAACATACGTTTTTCAGAAAACTGTTGAGATTTAGGAGACTTAATTGGAGACTGAGATTTAGATGTAGAATCGGCTTCAGGTCTCAATGGGTTAAGCCACTGAGCTGTTTTATATGTGACAGATTATCACTGTCCACACCTGTGACTGCGACGCGAGAGTGCGGTCTAGCCAACACCAGCTCGGGGCTCCTGAAGCGTCTTGATTTTCCGGGCTTTGCACTAGGTTGGCTCTCACAGTGTCAGTTTGCTCGCTACCAGTTCCAGGTGCCTGACGGCTGACGTCCTCTGTGTGACCAGCTGGCTTAGTTAATTATATTTCAAAATTAATAATAATAAAAAACATTAACTGTAATCATTTTGAGTCGCTTAAAAATGTCCCTGACTTTTCCTAAACTGTTCAAGGCCTGAAAAACACAGTTTCAAATTCCATAACTATTCCAGGACCTTCTTGACTGTGGGAACCCTGTTTTGTCATCTCTCTCAGGGATAGAAAAGGCCAGGGCTGCTTTTGTTATAAATAATACTATATTGCTTTTATAAGCTATTTTAGTCATTTCTGGTTGAGGTAGAGAGAGAACTGATGTCGCATATCAAGAGGTCTGTGGCCAGATTCAAACTCACCATGTTGTGAGTGGTCTTGCAGGTTTGTGGTACACTATATACCATCTGATTGAAAAGCAGGATGCGATCAGGTGCAGCAGCTTTTCTCTCAGGCTGATGCTGAAAAGCTGATGCATGCCTTTATTACTAGTAGGTTAGATCTGGGGTCTACAACAAATTTTCAGCCCAAGAACCCCATAGCTGAAAGAGAGATGAAGCAGAACCCCTCACTACTATTTTTTGGCTGAAGTTCTCTTCAGAATAGGAATAATAGGGATCAAGTGGTTAATGTAAAAAAAATAATTAAAAGAAAACCCAATCACACAAAGATTTGGCGGCCCCCCTGTAGTAACTCTGAGGACCCCCTAGGGGTCCCAGGCCCCTGTTGAACACCCCTGGGTTAGACTACTGTGACGCTCTTTTAGCTGGTCTGCCAAAGAAGGCCAGTCAATCTGAGATTGGCTGAATCAGTAGATATTTGTAAGCGTAGTCTTAAAACATTTATTTTGCCTTGCTTATCGCAATGATTCATCTGACAGATATTTTTCGGTTCTAATTTTGTTTTCTGCTCATTTGATTTGTTTCTTTACGCTTGTACTTGTTTTTATCTTTTTTTTTATGATCTTTCTTTTTTGTGTAAGCACTTTGAGTTGTATGGGCATTCTATGTATGAAATGTGCTATATAAATAAAGATCCTTATCATTATCATCAATGCCTTAATGTTATATTACGCTATTCACTGAGTACTGCCATCTGTTAACTGCAACATGTTACAATTATGGATCAATGTATTGATAAAAACTATTATGGGAAAAAAGTAAAGACAATAGGCTATTCAATTTTCTATTGTACTGCGGTGAGGTCATAACGTTGCATTAGCAAATGTAGAAAGGAAAATGTGCACACATCTGCAAAAACATGAGTCACAGACACAGAGTGGGTGTGGGGGGGGAGAGAGAGAGCAAGACAAGTAATAGAGAAAGAGAGAGAAAGGCATAAACCACATTTGGGGAAGTTTCCTTCCCAAAACAGGAAGTGAAATTCTCTTAAAGGGATATTTCACTTTCAAAAAAACTTTTGGTCATTTTATCGTCTACTCAGGCTTTTGTGAACCCCCCAGACCATTTTTAAGTTGCTTGATTCAGTATTTAGATATTTGATATTCATTTTATCAGACACGCCCCCTTCCTATACAAACCCATTATAACTTCAAACTCCATTTTTAACCTGTTAGATTCATCAAAAACACCCGTTCTTGGTTCTGGATCTCCTTTGATCCCTCCTAATACGTGAGGTGGCCGTGTTTTTTCGATAACTCTTTTCATTTATTTTTAATATTTTTTGGGGAAAATGAAAAACATTAAATACATTCAAAAAATAAAATAAAATAAATGAAAAAAGTAATCGAAAAAACACGGCCCCCTCACGTATTAGGAGGGCAGGGTGAGTCAGCAGAAACAAGGACGGATGTTTTTGATGAATCTAACATGTTAAAAATGGAGTTTGAAGTTATAATGGGTTTGTATAGGAAGGGGGCGTGTCTGATAAAATGATTATCAAATGTCTAAATACTGAATCAAGCAACTTAAAAACGGTCTGGGGGTTCACAAAAGCCTGAGTAGACGATAAAATGACCAAAAGTTTTTTTGAAAGTGAAATATCCCTTTAATGCAGCCTAAGATGTGGCTCTTCTGTAAACTCTGTAGAATCGTGCAACAGTTAAGTCAGCCCTGTGGTCAGTCACAACGCAACGTTTTTCAAGATGAAATACACTGGTAGCGATATACTGTAACAACAATCAGGAAACCAGATTTCCTCATAAAGAGCTTTAATACACACAAACTTTTACAACAGTGTCGGCGATTCAAACTACGGGTCACAAGACAAAAGGCAGGCAAAATCACTATAGCGACAGATCTTAAATGAAGATCTCAGACAGGATATAGGCCTCAGTGAGCATGACCAGGCAAGCAGAAACAGGCAGGTCACACAGAGAGGACAGATCACTTGGCTCCAACAAGGCAGAGATGCAGAGGGACTGGCCAACATGGCCAAAGATTTTAGCACACAAAATGGTTTCTATATCAGTCGATACCAATTATTTCCACTATATGTATCAAAGTATTTCAGTTTAGAGGGTAATGTTAACTCCTGAAAGAAAGCCGAGAGAAAGTTCAGGAATTGTGGGGTGGTCAAATACCAGCTCCCATAACTAAATGCTCTAAAAGGCATTAACGTGGTTCACAAATTGGGATCCTCTAGATTCTAGAGAGCGGCCTTTCTACATTGCTATGGCAAACTTTAACTTGAGCAATATTTAAACTGTTTCATAGAACAATTCAGCCAATGTTAAACTATCATCTCACACATGAAACTCAGTCTACCAAATCAATCTGTCCTTAATGTCAGAAGCATATGAAAAGGATAGATGGCTCCCACTGATATAGAGGATGACACAGTTTCACATGATTCAACAGGTTTGCAGTATAGTGCCTGGCTTTGCTTTTGTTGTTGTTGTTTTTGTTGTTAGTGGAGCTGTTCTGCTTCTGGCCAAACCATATATAGTACACAGGCAGACAAAATATTTCCAAGTCACCAAAGTTGACCGAGTGTTCTCATTTAGCTCATGAGTGACTCTGAATTTTACAAAAGATGCAATTCTATTGTGATTTCATTATTACCCACACTTAACAGAGATATAATATAAATAAATCGATGGAAAATGATCAACTACAATGAGTATCTTGGAGCATCCTCTCCTAGAGCAGTGTTTCTCAATCAGTGGGTCCTCAGGGCCCAAAAGTGGGTCGTGATACCCCCTGATGGGTCACAGGCAACAACAGAAAATTCAGTACTGTACTACTCTAGTTCAACAGAATAGCCTGAGAGGCAGATATTAAGGAAGAGAGAGAGAAAGATGAAGAGGGAGGGAGGGAAGGGGACTAATATCAAAAGGAATAATGTGCTACCACAAAATCATGCGTGAGATGAGATTAATTCGGCAAATGAACACATCGTGCACTGAAAAAAGCAAAGATCTTTCCTGCAACACACACACACACACACACACACAGGACAGCACGTAATGGTCACACATTCCAAACATGCACGTGACGTGCAGCCATTATGCACTTGGCACAAACACTGGAAGATGTTTGTACAGAGGGGAACATTTGCACACATAATGTACTGTAGCACACACAGTCCATACTGTATATATATGTGTGTGTGTGTGTGTGTGTGTGTGTGTGTGTGTGTGTGTGTGTGTGTGTGTGTGTGTGTGTGTGTGTATGTGTGTGTATGTGTGTGTATATATATATATATATATATATATATATATATATATATATATATATATATACACACACACACACACACACACACACACACACACACAGTACATACACACACCATCTACTGTACTAATTGTATAATTGTATATTGTATATTATGTGTACAATCAATGGTCAAGTGTGCAACTGGACTCAAGAAACAAACACACAAACACAAGAAACACTGTAGTATATCATACAGTGTCATAAACTAAGCATAGTGTGGGATTGTTAGCCAAACACATAAAGCACATCATGACCACACTGCTGACAGATAGGCCTTAATGTCATCCGCAACAGAAAATGTAGTGTGCAACTGCAGCGCCCTAGTGGTTTCCAGAGTAATGTAGCAGCCAAATGTCACTCCCTCCTCTCTCTCTCGTTCCCTCTCTCTTCAAATTGTGTAGTGCTTCTCGCACTTGCTCTCTGGCTTCTTTTTCTCACCTCCCATTTTTCCACTCTGCACATTTTATTTTATCATTCGAGCTCGGTTTCTAGACAAGAGCATTCACTGTAATTTCCTCCATCTTCTATCTCTCCCTTCCTTTCTCTCTCATCTCTCTCTCTCATTCCCTCTCTCTCGTTGTGATGTTATGCTTGGTGACAGCTTGTTGCTTTAAATAACTATCTCTACTAACCAACATGGACTCAGTTTACTCATTGCTGCTGCCCAACCTGATACACAAACACAGCAAATGGAACCCTATCGTTCTATTATGATGAAAATTGTAAATTGTGTGTACCACTTCCCAATTAATGTGTACTGTGCTGGACAATCTCCTCCAGCCTTCATAAAACGACATGTTTCAGTGCATTTACGTAGGCTGGCGGACATTTCCAAGCGCTCTAACAAAACTAGAATGCAATTTCAGTTGTGTCTTTTTTTTTATTAACACACAATTTACATTCATTGCAATTACACTTGAATCAGAACTAAGGACACGGCTTATTTGTGCACACTACTCTCCATTTCATTCAGCAATGCCTAGATTTCTACACTACAACACGTGTACAACCATTTCCTCATTACAGCAGTTACTGAATCTACTTTGATTCATTACTCTATGCTACCTTGTTGCATGGTTTTCACTGTCGCTTTTGTTTACATTTTACCTACCTACCCAATGTCCCCATCAGGTGTCCAGTCGGTTACTGAGTCGATCCTTAGTCATTGTTACAGCCCAAGATTTTGGTGTGAGCTGACAAATAATCTCCTAGATCCAGGTTAATCAACAAACTTCTGCTTCATTAATTTAACTATGTCAACTCTGATACTTAAACAGAGTTCTATGATAATTCTATTGGAACTGACAGTGACTACAAACATCACTGTTGTTACTTGTTTGTAATAGGAACATTTGAATGGATCGTCCACTGCGAACACATACTGTGACCCCTCTGCCTGACAATAACATATTCAGCATAGATGGTTCTTCTTGTCATGCACAGTCATCTGCACTGCTCAGGGCACCTGACGTCACCTTCACAGATAGCCTAAGGACCAGCAGAAACCACTACCAGGGTAGAGAGCTAGCTAGTCACCCAGCTGCCCCATCGGCCTGTTAGTCAACTACCAGCATGCAAGCCAAGCCAGCCAGCAAATCAACCCACTATATCTCCCTCTCATACCTCTCAAATTTCACAATCAAGACTGCTTCAGCAAGAATTTTGTTCACAGAGACTAGGGTGACTGCTGCCCCAACCACATAGTTTGGTTCTCAAACTTTTTCCTGTCAAGGACCCTTAAATGTATGTGTATTTGGCTGCAGACCCCCATCTGAAAATGTTTTGTGCCAAGGATCCCATACAAGATTTGTGGTGTTAAGAAATGTCAAAAATCAAACGTTTAAGATTTTTGTTGAAAATAGACATACTAGAATGTATATAGGATTAAAGTGGTTGAACTGATGTTTATATATATGAACTAATTTAGCTAGGGACCCCCTGGAACGCACTCAAGGACCCCTGGGTGTCCCCGGACCCCACTTTGAGAAACCCCGCATCAGACCACGGATCACCATAACTCTGAGAGTCTACAAATGGAACATTTGTACACACTCAAGAGTTACAGCCCCATAAGGATCCATTTGGTTACTAACTATAAATCATTTTTCTAGGGACCCCCCATGCCTATACACATGTCACCGTGTGTTGGATGAAAACACACTGCGTGCGTACTGCTTTCTGAATCAATGCAGCAGCATTAGGCTACAGCATCTACAAAAGGTCTTCACAGAAAGATCCTGCGGTAAAACAGCACCCCACCCCCCTTCTCTTCCCCTTCTCCCTAGCAGAACGAAGGAGGGTGGACTGTGGAGGAGCACAGAAAAATAGGAGAGGAGCCTTAGATAAATTCTCCTGCAGGGGTCTGGGCTTTAGATCCACACAATCTTTTTTTTTTTTTTTACACACAGAACTGTGCAGCTCAAAACTGCAGTGAAGCGCGAGAGAGCCAGAGTCACAAATTAACATTCTTCTAATCCACTTACGACAAAGCAGTTGCTGCTGATTCCATGCAGCGTCACACAGGCTGATGTGTGTGTGTGTTCACTGCCCCGATTGATACTTGGTTGTGCATCGAGTCGCGCACCAAACATTGCAGATCTCCAAGCTCACAACGTGCCGGGCTGAGATGCAGTGTGTGAGCTTGTAGATTGGCTATTTTTGGTGTACGACAAAAACCTTGGCTTAAATATTTAAGAAAATGACTGATGACCATTATCCAAATGAATAAATAATTGCGATTATCTCAAATAATTGCAATTATATATCTACATGATGATGTGACAGATCTACTGGCAGCCTGATAAATCTGCAACCTTACATGATGAGTTTTTGTTGTAAAAAGGCTGAGTGCCTCATAGAAAACAAAATGATGTTCAGCATTTGTTCTGGAGGGCTGGCTTATGATGGCACACTGACTGAATGGGGGCCTCAAAGATTGCAATGGTTTAGATCTTATTGTGAAAAACATTTTGGTTCTCATGCAGTGATTCTTAAATCCTTTTCATTTCAAGGACACCCACTATCATATGCTTTAGGCCATGGACCCACAATGTGCTATCTCTGGGACCCCAATCTACACTGTAAAATCACAAATGTTAATTTAACTGTGAGTATGTGGAAATGGAACCAAATGGACACGTAAAGGCCAGTCCACAACAATGCAACTCCTTGCAACTGCAACTCCTTTCAAGCAACTACTTACTATCATCCCCAAATGGCACCAGTCTGCAACTGGTCAGTCGAGAGAGACCACTGCGACGGTCTCTAAAATGGTTTTGTTGCAAAGGAGTTGCATTGGTGTGGACTGGCCTTTAGGAGGTCCCTGGACCCTGGCACAATATATTTTTCAGATGGGGATCCGCAGCCAAATACATAGTAATACAATAATTTTAGGGGTCCATGACATGAAAAGGTTTGAGAACTACTGCTGCAGGAGGCCAGCTTCACTAACCTTTACGTGGGCACAGGATAGTTTATGAACAAACACATGAATACAGAGCAGGTTCAGGACTGACTCATAACCCTAGTCAGCCCTCTCAGGGCTCCAGAGTACAACCTCTCGCTCGAACTTCCTTCATGTTATTATCAGCCTCCCAGTAGCAAGCAACAACTAGGGCACTGGGCCAGCGGCAATCTCAACCACATTTCAGAGGACTATTCCCAGTCCTGTCTACTACATTAAGAGCAGGCTCCAGTCCTTATATGGATTTTATGCCATTTCCTCTCCCTCTGCCTCTCTCACGAGTCCCTTGATGAGGGATAGTACTAGAATCAATGTATCTGCCAATACGACTCACAGATGAAAATCACACCCTGTGTGAAGGAAGCGGTGCCTTTGGGGCGGGGCTTAACTCATTTCAGTTCGTCCCTATTGGTGGTCTGAGTCCACTTACCAAATTTGTACTTGGTAGCATGCTGCAAACTGGAATGATGGCTGTTTAAAGGCCAGCCAATGGGCAGACAGAGGGGGCGGGGCTTAGGTAATTACATTTCGTCCCTATTGGTGGTTTTAGTGCATGTACAAAATTTGTACTCCGTAGCATGCTGCGAACTTGAGTTATGGCTGTTTAAAGGCCAGCCAATGGGAAGACAGAGGGGGCGGGGCTGCAGCCATTCATGCTAGTCCCTATTGGTGGTCTAAGTCCACATACCAAATTTGGACTTGGTGGCATGCTGCAAACTGGAGTTATAGCTGTTTAAAGTCCCGTGCCCTAAACGGGCGGACGGACATAACAGACGCTGGGGGTCCCTGGACCCCGCTTTGATAACTTCAGCAATTCATGCTCGTCCCTATTGGTGGTCTAAGTGCACATACCAAATTTGGACTTGGTGGCATGCTGCAAACTGGAGTTATAGCTGTTTCAAATCCCGTGCCCTAAACGGGCGGACGGACATAACAGACGCTGGGGGTCCCTGGACCCCGCTTTGATAACTTCAGCAATTCATGCTCGTCCCTATTGGTGGTCTAAGTGCACATACCAAATGTGGACTTGGTGGCATGCTGCAAACTGGAGTTATAGCTGTTTCAAATCCCGTGCCCTAAACGGGCGGACGGACATAACAGACGCTGGGGGTCCCTGGACCCCGCTTTGCTAACTTCAGCAATTCATGCTCGTCCCTATTGGTGGTCTAAGTGCACATACCAAATGTGGACTTGGTGGCATGCTGCAAACTGGAGTTATAGCTGTTTCAAATCATCCCGTGCTGATACGGACGGACGGACATACGGACAAAGTCAAGCTTAGAGCGGTTGGCACCGCTAAAAATGACAGGAGTGAAATTTGTTTTGCTTTCACGCAATTTGCCCCACAGCTCGTGAATGCTGCATCATGATGCAACCTGCTGCTTGGACTGACGCATGTCATTTATTTCAGCACTGAGCGTAGGTAGGGACTGGGAGTAGGGACCATATAGGTGTCATAATCAGTGCTGTCCGGTGGCTGAATATTATCAACTGCTTATTTAGCGTACGTTTCCACTCACGAAGTATAGTACTGACTCAATCATGAACATAGCACCTCGGTCACAGTCTATTAGGTTCCTGAACAGTAGTACATACAGGTCCAGCCTTAGATGCAACGATACACAAAGCAGTGTGTGAGAGCGGGTGAAGTTTAAACATAGTGTATCTCTAACTTCTAGTGGTTTCCCTTAGGCTGCATGTTACATGCACTTTATCCCAGGGGTTCTTGAGGGGGTTCCGGGGGGGTCCCCAGCTAAATGATTGTTAGGTACCAAATGGACCCTTAGAGGTCTGTACTAGCCCAACTCTGACAGAGTAGGCTAAATGGAAGCAAATAGACCCTTAAATGGTCCATTTGGTTTGTACACGCTCAGAGTTAAATTAATCCTGTGGCTATCTTATTAAACTGGGGTAACTCAAATTGTTGCTTCTGGGGGTCCCTGGAGTAACATGTTTTGAGATGGGGGTCCGCGGTCAAATACATATCATTTTGATATGTATTTGACCTGCATGACTTCTCTCCACATTGGAGGAGTCATCAACAACTCCACCAGCTACAATACAACCTGTGAACAACCAGTGACTGACTGACTGACTGACTAAACTGATCATGGAAAGGTGGAAACGAAAACAAATCATATTCTGGATATAAAAATGCTTAATAAAGTCAGTCACATACATGAATAAATACATAAATAATACATATATAAATGCCTAATAGTCAGTCACATACATAAATAAATAAAACATAAATAATAATACATAATGATAAATATAAATACATAAATGCTTAATAAAGTCAGTCACATACATGAATAAATATAATACATCAATAAATAATACATATAAATATATAAATGCTTAATAAAGTCAAGTCACATACATAAATAAATAATAACAAATAAATAATAATATATAATAATAATTATAAATATAAATACATAAATGCTTAATAAAGTCAGTCACATACAGGCTCATATAACGTTATGCTGCTCACAACAAGCCCATGCCACAATAAACGGACGTTAGCTCAGAATCAAGACTAACAACATTAATATTAATAGCGTTTTGTGTGAAATGCGCCTTTATGAATGTGAATGATGTGTGTTAATTCGTTGATCACATTAATAATAATCCTACTACAAAAAAATAGATGATTATAATTAAGGACTACGTTTGAAGCACTAATAGCATAGAATGTTAGCAGTCAGTTTAGTGTTGCCAGGTTTTGCGAGAGAAATAAGCAACCAGGTCTATGGAAACAGGCCCAAAAGAAGCAACTATTTGAAAATAGCAGATCTACAAGCTCACGTGTCACGATGCGCAGCGTTGTGAGCTTGTACATCTGCTATTATCAACAAAAAAGGAAAATAATCTTTAAAAAGAAAATAGCAAAAGAAAAGAAAATTATCTTTAAAAAGAAAATGGTAATCTTGGAAAATTTTGGAAACATTTTACAACACAAATCTTGTCCCTGGCACAAAATATTCTCAAGGGGGGGGGGGGTCTGTGGACAAATACATATTAATTTGACATGAAAATGTTTAAGAACCACTGACTTAAACAACATTTAGCAATCCCGACGTCGCTTATAATAAGCGGACATGGCAACCCTGCTGGTACAGTATACCGCAGGAGGTTAGAGAGCGATTCGTACATCATAGGGATTTAATACTGAAATGAACTCATGGAATCCAGGTTATAATGGATAATGTTACACTATAGTTGTTTATTAAGTGTGTTCTTTACCTTACAGGGTGTTGGTGCTGCGTGTTGTTGTGTTTCTGGTGTTTTTTTTAGACGAGAGACGATCAGAGTCCTGTTCGTTTTGATGTGGATGTTGTTGACAGGAGGAAGCTTCTGACGCTGCAGCTGCTTACCACTTCCGCTGCTTTCAAAATAAAAGTACATGTCAACACTTCCGCTGTTTTCAAAATAAAAGTACAGGTCATTTTACAGACAGACAGACAGACAGACAGACAGACAGACAGACAGACAGACAGACAGACAGACAGACACATTCATCAACATCTCTCTCTCTCTCTCTCTCTCTCTCTCTCTCTCTCTCTCTCTCTCTCTCTCTCTCTCTCTCTCTCTCTCTCTCTCTCTCTCTCTCTCTCTCTCTCTCTCTCTCTCTCTCTCTCTCTCTCAACGAGACTAAACCCAGAGAAACGAACTGTTGCTTTATGCGGCCAATACAAGTATGTGCTGCCCTCTAGTGGTGGTAGTATGTAATTCCAGCTCAATGGTTTCTGTCTACAAAATACATCAACAGGCTGAGTATTCTACCCAAATATTATTAGGCCTACAGAAACATATGGAAATGTTTTAAATGTAATATTCTTACCTGTAATAATAAACTGCTTTGTTTGTATGAAACCGGGGTCAAATCGGGGTGAAAAGGAAATCTAATAACCTTGCTGCCAATAGATTAACTAGACTTTCTGCCAAGAAACTAACACTGTGTGTGCATGCAAAACAAAAAAGTTAATTACTTTTCCTATCCAAAACCAAATTATTAAAAGTATTTTGATCACAGCTCTGATCAAGGAAACATTGAGAGAGAAGACACAAGCAGAGGCAATGGGCAAAGGTCTACAGAATATTTGTAATGTTTGTGGTCACAACCTGATAGCAACCTGAATCGTTGGACTCTGTATTGTATGTACATTAGGCTACCATCCACTAGACTCCTGTGCTCTCAGCAACTCAGACCTGTGTCTTTCTTCAGTATTTTGGCATTTGATGATTTTATTATACTAACATTACAATACAAACATACTCTAACACTTCTAGGCCAATACTGTAGGTTATAACAAATAACAAGGTCTAGGTCATCGTCGTGTTAACACTCTCAATTCTTACCATCAGTCTCTCAGAGCTCGCAGCAATAACCTGTCAACTAGTAAAACTGATGCCTGCAGGACACTTCGTACTGACCAGTGAGCATCCACTCAATTTATTATGGGTTTGATCTACCCATGTGGGTGTAACATTCTGTTGATTAATCATGTGACTTGGTACTGTCTTAAATGACGCAACTCAGGCTCCAGCACTGTTCTTTAACAGTGGCTACTGTCCTTATCTGATCTAATCAATCAACTCTCTCAACACTCTCATGTGACATGTACAAAGTCCCCTGGTTTCAATAGTGTAGTCACAGCTGTAGCTTCTTAGAATTGCATATATTTGTACTTATTATGGCTAAATATCCTAAAACATTCTGAAAATAAGATACAGGAAGGCGCTAGAAGGCCACATGAGCAGGTAACATGCCAATACAAACGCCACCGTTACATCATAATAATGGATTATTCTACAGGTCTCTCCTTTCATCTCGTAGGTTGGATTAGAATAGATGAACCAAAGAACATAAACAAAAATAGATTCTGGCTGCCAAGCCCGTTCCCTTGGCTGTGGTTTCGCTATCAATAGATTCTAAAACACATTTTAGTGCAAGGCCAGTTGCACACCACAGGACTTTTGAAATCTCTCGATCTGCAGACTAAAAATGTAACCAGTCTCACAATAAAGAAGCTAAAGTAAACTCCATGGAACAATCGGTAAGTGTTGGATGATTTAAAGTTGTACTTTTATTCTTTAATAGGCCTATCACAACAGTGGAAAATAGTAGGCCTAATGCTCCATGTTGACTCAACTGTGTAACTACGATAGTACTGTAGGTATAAAAAACATTTTTATCACCCTATTCCACTGAAGCAGTGGCTTTTTACACATTCAAACCTGGCTATTTATTCATTATGATATCCCACAGACTCTAGAATGGTGCTTGCTTAGCTGAAGAATTGATTAGCTTTCTAAAAGTTATTGGCAAAGCATTGAGCTTTCTTCAGTATTTTGGCATTTGATTCAGTGCTTTGAGAACTAAACTCATACTTGTGTGCTCAATACAGGCTTGCCTCTCAAAGACCTGTTGGGATAATTGAGCAAAGGTGAGTCTGCCTGCCTCTCCCCATGCTCAGACCAATACCTGACCCCTGTCTTACAGAGAATATGCAGCCCCACAAGGCTAGAAGCAACAGTAGTTGCTGGGTTTCCTCTCAGGTATGTACTGTTGAGAAGCCGGTTAAACTGGCCTTTCTACATAAAGTAATTGAAAGAGATTGAAAGATGCCAAACGGGTGAAGAGTTTGAAAGTTTCCAACAGGAGCCCAGATACCGGATGACTAAATAAAAACAATAAAGAAAACTGGTTTCCTTATTTAGATCTCCAGATGAAACTTGTACAGATGTGCTATTTTGGCACAGTTACATATTGGACCCAAACAACATTCTAGCATAAGCCACCCCTCTTTTTCTTCCCTCTTCTCTGCACTCGGTCTGACTTTTAAAAGGCATTGCGTGCTGCTACATGGAATAGGCCAGCTCTATCAACAAAAGCAGGAAAGCAGGAAAAGCAGGAAAAGCCATCTGCCTGTTGAGTTCGGGTTACCAGGTAAAGATTCACACAGATTTTTTCCACACTGATTTTTTCCACACACAACTCTCCCATAACTTTGTTTGATGTCTTCGACTGTCGAAAGTTAAAAGCTCTCAGTAGCTCTCACCGACCTACGTATGTCTAGTATATTTCTTTATTGTGCCAGAGGAAATGAAGAAGAAGTTGGTGATTGACGTGGACACTGGCGTGGATGACGCTCAGGCCATCATGATGGCCCTCGCCGCACCCAATGTTGAGGTCCTGGGGATCACGTGTTCCCACGGCAACACAGCCCTGGAGAACGTTTGCAAGAACACGCTGCGGGTTCTCCAAGTCTGCAGGAGGCTGGACGTAAGTTTACTTCTCATACCGTACATTCATAAGGAGAAAGAGAATCAGAGCTACTGTGGTATCTGACAATACATTATCATTGTATTATGTTGTTGCACATTAGTACACACACACACACACACACACACACACACACACACACACACTGTCTTTAGCGGGAAGGCCTCACGATGTACAGAAAGTACATTCCAGCCAGAGTAGAACACACACACACACACACACGCACACACACGCACACACACACACACACACACACACACACACACACACACACACACACACACACACACACACACACACACACACACACACACACACACACACACACACACACACACACACACACACACACACACACACACACACACACACACACACACACAAGAGATGTACTGTAGCACACACACCTAGCTCCGTGCACATCCAACACACACGAAGGCATTGTATGCAAGTGCATACACACATGAGAAGTCTAGATATAATATAAATACTGTGAAGACAAAGACACCTCGTCTCTGTTATGCGGCCCCTTCCTCCGGCCACACTTGTACAATATATACTTACTATATATATATATATATATATATATATATATATATATATATATATATATATATATATATATATATATATATATATATATATATACTACACTACTGAACTAAGCAGGTCATCGTAACTTTTTCAAAGTTAAGTTAATAATAATTATTGAATAATTGTCAGTTAACCAATTCTTGGCAATTAAGTCAAGTCCGCTCTTGAAACTCCAGATCCCAGTTTACCGTGGCAGTGCAGAGCCCCTGCTGGGCCGGATCCTCTGTGCAGGTGAATTCCATGGGAAGGACGGCCTCGGAGACGCCCCTGATCCAGAAGCACCAGGCCTGGAGCTTCTGCAGAGTGAAGGGGCTGTGGGGGCCATGATCAGGATGGTCAATGACAACCCTGGTGAGGTAAGTCCAGGAAGAAAAGAAAATAAGCTTGTCAAGTTCTGTTAAATACTTTTTTCATTGTCACTGTTGAACTGCCTTCCTTGGAACTGAGAATAAAAGGTCACTTATCCGTTATCTATAGGTGACTCTGGTAGCCACGGCACCTCTCACTAACCTGGCCCTGGCAGTAAAGCTGGACCCATCCTTCCCAGAGAAACTGAAGGGACTTTATTTAATGGGAGGCAACACTGACTGTACGTTTTTTGTATTGATGTGTAACAGATTAGACGTGCCCTACAATATAGTCTTCCTGCTTAAGTCATTTGTGTGTGTGTGTGTGTGTGTGTGTGTGTGTGTGTGTGTGTGTGTGTGTGTGTGTGTGTGTGTGTGTGTGTGTGTGTGTGTGTGTGTGTGTGTGTGTGTGTGTGTGTGTGTGTGTGTGTGTGTGTGTGTGTGTGTGTGTGAAGCCAGGGGTAACACTACAGTGTGTGGGGAGTTTAACTTTGCAGCGGACCCTGAGGCTGCATACATTGTGTTAAACCGGTTCTACTGTCCTACCTACATTGCCAGCTGGGAGTTCGCCTGCCATAACAATCTACCATGGGTGAGGTTGCCACCACGCCCAGCTGTTTAAACTATTAACCACAATAGCCCTGGCGTCCCTATTTTGGGCAGAGTTTCAAAATGACAATATATATGTATTTTCTTTTAAAGCAGATCTACATCTACAAGCTCACAATCCATCGCGATGTGATGCATTGTGAACTTATACATCATATATACAGTTTATTAGAGTGCGTTTGTGGGGGTGAAAATAGGTCAAATATGGTGATCAGTACACAAGTATTGATAAGGTCATATCAGTTCATATATCATTATATCACTTATCAAACTGTATCCAACATCAGATTGTGCATGTATTCTGTGTGTGCTTGGGTCTGAGATTTCACCATGTTCATGGTCCTCTGGGATGACTTCAACAGAACAAGCTGAAGCAGAAATGAAGTCATGCCTAGCACAGATGACATTAAAAAAGGACTCTGGATGCAGGAATTATGGGAAACCAAGAAAACAGCTGTGTACCCATGACAATAGGCTCCAATATGTTTCAATATGTTGGGTGCCAAGGTAAAGGGGATACTGCCAAATTGAATTACTTGAATTGAATGTTGAATGATAGATGGTACACACTACCAAAGGAATGTTCCTGGAAGAGCCAATATGCATCAGGGATATTCTTTTAGTCTGTATAGAAGTAGTTATTGGTTATAAAAGGTTGTGCCTAAAGACTTACAAATACAGCTTAAGATGGAATGCTGCAGTGCTTTCAATTCTGTCTAAATGTCTTGAGCTTTATCAATATAATACTCATCTGCCTTTGAGTATTTATTTCTGTCTCTCTTAATTATAACAACCACAGCCCACGACTATGCGTGTTATTGCTCCCTGAATGTGCACACAATCATTAATGTGTGTAAAATATAAACCTAGTGCATTCTTGGAGATTTTGGCCTCAGGGTGGTGCTAGAGAAAAGGCTATAGGGTCACCAAAAGCAGTCGTGCTCATCCTTCTGGGAGCATGAAGGTGCACAGCAAATTCCATGGGAATCCAGCCAGTAGTTATTTTAGATCGTTTTTCCCCCCCAAAGTGTGGGACAGATGATCGATATCGCCATCCTTTGTGCCCTGCTGCTAGCAAAAATGCAACTATTCGTATACAAAACTGCCACTAGAGGTTTCAGTCAAACAAATAAATCATCATTCATATACTGTAAATATAACCATTTTAAAACTTTCAACTTTTTTTCTGTCAGTCATTCTGTGACACCTGGTTGGCTCAAGACACTGACAAAGCTCATTTCATGAAGAAGATTTTCAAACACACCATGAAGGTAGGAGAGTGCAGATAATACTGTGAACTGTGATATGGTATTGGTACCCATTTGTGTGTCTAAAGCTACATCTTGGAAATGAGTGTTGATGAGATACGCACTACCCACAGGCTGTAAGGTACTGGGTACACAATACACGTTTCTTCACTTAGTGCTGATATACACATGGGTACACATTTTTCTTCACTTAGTGCTGATAATATAGTTCAACAACTGTTTTCTCTAATTTGACCCTTATCATCAATAATAAGTATACATTTCCAATGCCAGTCTTCGGTGTTGCAGGTCAGTTTAGCAGTATGTACTGTCCAGTATGTGTCACTTTGTGACATGTGCTGGGCTGTGTGCTGTCGTGTTCCTTCAGGTGACGGAGACGGAGCGCTACCAGAAGGAGATGTGTGCAGGAGTCGGTTTCACCCCCTGTGACTCCTATGCCATAGCTGCGGCTATTGACGACACTTTTGTGACAGAAAGTGAACAGGTGAGATCACCTTTGTGTGTGTGTGAGTGGGGCTGCTGCGAGTATAGGCCAGTGATTCTCAAAGTGGGGTCCAGGGACCCCCAGGGGTCCTTTAGGGGGTCTGCAGAAAAATGGGTAAAAGACTGACCACTTTAACCCTATTTTATACTCAATCTAATCTATTTGAAAATAGCCAATCTATAAGCTAAAGTGTCACATTGCGACACGTGAGCTTGTATACAAGCTATTTTCAAAACATTTAGAAAAATCCTGAAAGATTTAACAACTCGTCCTTTCTTATTGTCTCCGCCAGGAGACTATGTTTTCGTTCTCGTCCTTCCGTGTGTCCACCAAGCTAACATTGGTCAAGCTTCACGTGACACGTGACAATATGTTGAAAGGGTGTGCTTTGATTGGCTAGCGAGACGCATGATGAAATAGAGACCTATAAATAGGTGTGTCACTTCAAAAGATCATTTATATGTCTTTTGAAATGAGGTAAGACAGGATTAATCAGGAACAGTACTGGCGGAGACCTGTGCTCCGAGGAGCACATTTTCTAGTTATTTATGATATTGGGCTCCTAGTCTATGCTAATTGTGGCCCTGTCCTCAACCTCAGCCCAATGCTTTGTACACTTATGGAATACTATGTTTTGTTTGTCTGTTGGGCAGCTCAAAAGGGATAAAAGGGGGAAAATAAGAGTGCATTGGGAAATGAATGTTCAACACTAAAACTGTCAACAACAAAAAAACACAAATCTTCTCTTCAGGGTCCCTGGCACAGCATCTTTTCAGATAGGGGTCTGCACATTTGGGGATTCTTGATATGAAAAGGTTTTAGAACCATTGTCACCATTTTGGTGACACAAATGATAGTTCTAAGGATATAACTTTCAATCGATTCAAATCCCTTTGGTCCGTTTGGGTGTAAAGAGTAGCGTTGCTTCTAGCGACTGCTAGTGGGGTTTTTAGACTCTTGTTAATTAACCACTATATACTCTTGTGTCTCAATTATGGGCATGTGGTAATAGGCAAACATTTGGTGTAAACATTTGGCAAAAATAGCAGATCTACAGAGATTTGGTGTGTGGGGGGGACACCCTTATAGACCCCTGAGGGACCGCGATGAACAAAGTATACAGGGTTCAACAGTGGTTAAGCGCTCTTCTGGCCCTGTGACTTTGGGTATGCTGACGTGACTGAACTGAAATCCTTCCCATCTGTCAGGTTGCAGTAACAGTGGAACTGGATGGCACCTACACCCGAGGAATGATGGTGCTGGACTATCTTGACCTGCTTAAGAAGAAACACAAGGCCTCCGTCATGAGGAAGGTGGATCTGGACAAGTTCAAAACCATGCTGATGGACGCACTAAAATAGGATGCAACATGAATTAATTTCATTCCACCAAAAGGAATGAAACCACTCCCAGACCCCCCCCTCCCCAAAGACTCCGGGGTCGGCGACCCTCCCCGGAACCCTCTTTCCCTCCCTCCATTACATTCTATTCATTCAATAAAAACTTTAAACTTTCCATAAAGTGTGTTTCTTCGCATAGTGAAAGCGAAGTTGCGGTCCGAGAACCTGGCCGAACGGGTCGCAACGCGGTTGGACACTGGTGTGACTGGCGACAGATTTGCCTTGTTTAACAACAGACTGTTTGAAATAGATGTCCAAAGTCCATTGCACAACACATTTAGGGTAGAAAACATCAAACATGTTGAATCTAAAAGCTCACAACATGGCACGTCTTCTCTTTCTTCCCTTCTGTTGTCCTATGGCTGCCAGGCCCAGTTCCCATCTGATGTTGTGTGGGAGTTCTGACTCCTCCAGACCATACTGAACAACTGCCAACTTGCATAACGCCTTCAGACTAGGATTTAAGTCTAAGATGTACAGCGAATTGTGACGTGATCCTCCAAAGAGGATGATGCGATCTCCCACCATGCAGCACATCTCAGGCTTCCCACAATTCCCCTTGGGCTCAACATTCTTCCAGGTACAGGTCTCTTGATTGAATTTCCACAGATCACTTAAGGGCCTGTTCCATCTCTTACCACCAAATATGTACAGCTCTCCATTGTAGGCAAAGGCTGAATGAAGCCTGCATCCTGCTGGAGGAAGGCGTGTAGAAGGCATGGTCCGCCAGCGGTTGGTCTCTGTGTCTAACACTCCGATTCTGTCAAACCTCTTTGACATTTGTCGACCACTTAGGTAGCGTTCCCAGTCATTGTACCAAAATACAAACATCTTTGTGCCAACGATGGTGGCGGAGTGAAGTATCATTCTACTAGGCGGTGAGGTTCCTCTGGTTTTAATATAAGACCAAACCATTGTGGTGGTGTCCAACTTGTACAACGTGTGATCATCGTCATAGATATACATGGCCTTCCCCAAAACAAAGGCTGAGTGGAAGTACGCCTCTGGAACAGTCCCAGAAACCTTGGGTTTGAACAATCTGTGGGTGTTGACATCAAATGCATAAAGAATATTGCCACATGTATTTGAATAATAATCAACCCAGCCATAGCAGATGTAGATGACATCTCCTATCAGCACAGCTGTGTAGTGAACCTCAGAGGGACGTTTTCCTTTTCCACGTGTCCCTGGAGGCAACCGCATCCAGCTTAAAGACTCTGTGTTGAAAACGTGCACATCAATGTGAACCATGTCGTCCATGCAGGTTTCCATGTCACAGTACACTTCAAAGCAGTAGACCTTGTGTTCGACGGCTACAGCAGCATGACCAACACCCGCTGGCCCTGACTTCTCCTTGGTCACTGTCCAGCAAAACATCTGTCTCTCTCTATCTTGCCTCTCTGTCTCTTATGTGTCTCTGCTTCCTATGTCTCGGTACATCTGCCTCTTTCTCTGTACAACACTAATGTGCCATATAATGTCCTTCAACATATTATATAAGGCTGATCGGTGCTCTGGTCTGACGTCACACACAACACAAAAGGTTACCCAGAGGGCTACTTTTATGATGACCACCAGATCAATGCAGATCAATTCAGAATTTACTTGAGTAAAAGTACAAAAGTATTGCCATCATTATGCAGAATGTCACGTTTCAGAAGGTATCATACTGTATCATGTTTAAAATATAAAATCTTTAGAAATAGCAGATCTACAAGCTCACAACGCGTTGCATCGACGCTGTACACAACAGCGTCGAGTGGGCACTTAGGGGTGGAGATAACTGGGCACCTGGAATTAGGATTTGTGTCCATAAGTGTTTTTTAACGTTGCATAGCATTCTGCTTTGTTGTTGGTAAGATTTAACCCACTGTTCTTTAAACCCCCAAACACAACACAACAACGATGTCAAAAGAACAATATAAGAGTTTATTTGCCAAAATAGTACTGAGGTCAAAAGTAGAGTAGGCTTATACATTATACAGTATAGGCTACTCATTTGTATCAATTTTTTTAACAGTAGACTACTATTTATCTCTATTTTGTTCTATAATTTTAGTGTACTGTTCTATTTTTGAGTGGTGCCAACCACTCCTATATCTGACTTTGTCTGTGTGTCCGTGTGTCCGGGTGTGTGTCCGGGTGTGTGTCCAATAAACAAACATTGATGACAACATCAATACGGGGCTCATCAAAGGCACCACTCTCTTCACACGGAGTGTGATTTTTAGCGGCGCTAGCCTGCTCTATACCTGACTTTGTCCGTGTGCGTACGTCAACGTTCTGATTGGTCAGGTGCGTCAACGAAGTGATTGGTCAAGCTTCACATGACACGTGGCTATAAACACATTATAAACACAAATCGATGACAAAATGTATCAAAGGCGCCGCTACCTTCACACAGGGTGTGATTTTTTTAACAGTAGGCTACTATATGTTTTTCTATCATTTTATAGTGTACTGTTTAGCTATGTTTTCCTGTATCTTAACATTGATCATTTGACAATTGTTTGGTATCCTTAATTCTTTTTGGTATTTTACCATTTTCCCAATTTGTTCTATTTTTAGCCGCATGCTGAAAAGCATAGCGGCTCTATATTCAGTCTGACTCTGACCCGACAGATTTCCGACATGTATTCATGTTTGCGACACTTTTTTTGCGTGATTGGCTGTCGTTTAAGCCAATGGGATACTTTCCCATACTCTGAACGGGCGCCCTCGTCCTCCCAAGCTATGGGACTAGACACGCCTCTCTCAGTGGATTCGTCTGAGCGCTAGCCGAATTTGGCTAATAGTTAGCTTGTATGCTTGTATGATGTTACTAACTGTTTTTAGCCAAACGCGGTAATGTCCACTCTCCATTAGTTCTCCACGCAAGTTGCGTTATTAATCCCGTAATTTTCATGTATTGTACATCCCAAAATCAAATGTATTAACCATGTGAGAGAGAGTAAAAAAAAAAAGCGATTCTGGGCGAGGTAAACAGAACACTCGCCCCAAAACACACTCACCCCCATTCATTTCGCGGACAGAGGCCGCCGGATTAGACCCGGGCGAGTGTGTTTGGGGACGAGCGTTCTTGTAATCCATTGCTGCATATGTAGCCATGGTTCACATTCATGTTTCAGGGCTACTGCCTACCGCATGATGCATCCATATCAAGGGCCCTTTTAATACAAAAACCCACGGCAATTTCGGTCTACAGTACACCAGCCTTCAACAATAGTGTACATTCAGTGGTCAGGTTCGTTCAGAAATCAATTGAAGAACGCAGGAGCTTGTTTTCCATATATAGCAAGCCACGCGCGAGAACGTGCATACACGCAGTACACTACACATGTGTCGTTGTTGACGTTTTCAGATGGTTTTAATTTGAAGGTACAACAGGCTGTTCAATGTGTTTTTGTGAGTTACGATAACTGACCGGCGTGCTCTATGCCGTCGTGTTTTGTTAAGTTACACAAGTGGCAGAAACGGTGCTTTCTGATTTTCACAATACAATGTAATCCACCCGCGTTTAGTTCAGTATTATAAAAGTGTTCACCCAACGCGTGTAAACTTAAGCTAATAGGTTAACAACAGTCTCGAGTCGGTCTCAAACAGTCGGGAGGGGGGAGACAGGTGCGTTCGGAAATTACGCACCGGAGCACACTCGCCTATTAGTTTGTATTGGCCAGTGCGCTCAGTGCTGTATTTTCGAACGCGCCTATATTACTCGGTCGAGAGAGGCAGAGAAATGCAGACGATGCATCTCATTGCACAGAGGTGCGTGAGCAAGATAAGGATTTAACTTCATTTAAATCAGCACAGTGTAAGCACAGTGTAAGTTAATGTCCGCTGCCGTCAGCGCCATCTTCATAATAGATAAATATATATTCAGAACAGAATAATAATATTAAAAATATTTAATAAAACAAAAAATCGAAAATCTTCTTTTCTTTTTTTTCGGGTTTTGGGCCTAACATGATGGCAATAGTCGGGTTCGGGCCGAGCCCTGGGCCGGCCCAGTCGGGCCCAGTTAGGGGCGAGTCTTCATTTTCAGGCCCGTTGAGAACTCTATAAATGATTAGTAGCCTTAAAGCTACTATTTGAATACTATTATTGTTTTGCCTATAGGCTACTGTGTGGCTCGCTGTGCATCACTCTGATTGCATCTTTCATTCATTCTGCAACGTGTTAATTGTCCATCACCTGACAACCATTAGCTGTCTTTTGTCATCTTCATTTCTTTATAGTTAAATGTTGTGTTGTTGACAATATTGGGGCCAAAAAAGCCTGCCGCATGCGGCTTTATTATGACTTGTCATTCTTGTTTTTAACAGTACTTCTATTTTGGCAAATACACTCTTATACATGTTTATATATATATGTACTTTGAAACTCTGTGATAATGTACTTTTGACCTTGTTGTTGTGTTGCGGGTTTAAAGAGCAGTGGGTTAAATATCACTTACCAACAACAAAGCCTATGTAAAGTAAAAAAAAAAAAAACACTTGTGGACTCAAATCCTAATCCAGGTGCCCACATGTCCCTAGTGCCCAGATGGTTTTGGTGCGGTGCTCACCTCTTCAGGTGCACACTCATCCAGGCGCCTAGTTATCTCCACCCCTAAGTGCCCACTGGTCCAGGTGCCCAGATGGCTTTGGTGCCCAGTTGTCCCTAGTGCTTAGATGGTTTTGGTGCCCAGTTGTCCCCAGTGCTTAGATGGTTTTGGTGCCCAGTTGTCCCTAGTGGTTAGATGGTTTTGGTGCCCAGTTGTCCCTAGTGCTTAGATGGTTTTGGTGCCCAGTTGTCCCTAGTGCTTAGATGGTTTTGGTGCCCACCTGTCCTGTTACCCTTTCGAATATTAACCATATTAACCCTGGCAGCCAGGGTTAGAGTTTAAAAATTACATTTAATTTTTTTTAAGCAGGTCTACATCTACAAGCTCACAATCCATCATGATGTGATGCATTGTGAACTTATACATCAAATCAGATTTGTGGGGGCGAAAATACAAGTATTAATAATTGAATTATTTGAATTGAATGTTGAATGATGTGTACACTGCCAAAGGAATGTTCCTGGAAGTGCCAATGTGACATCAGGGATATTATTTTAGTCTGTTATTAGTGGTTACAAAATGTTGTGCCCAAAGACTTACAAATTCAGCTTAAGCTGGGATGCTGCAGTGCTTTCACTTGTCTAAATGTCTTCAACTTTATTACTATAATACTCATCTGCCTTTGAGTATTTATTTCTGTCTCTCTGAATGATATCAACCACAGTGTGTGTGAAAAAGAAACCTAGTGGATTCTTGGAGATTTTGGCCTCAGGGTGGTGCTAGAGAAAAGGCTATAGGGTCACCAAAACCGTCTTGTTCATCCTCCTGGGAGTATGAAGGTGCACAACAAATTCCACAAATCCAGACAGTGTTTTTTGACATGTTTTTTTTTTTTTTACGAAGTGTGTGTGTGTGTGTGTGTGTGTGTGTGTGTGTGTGTGTGTGTGTGTGTGTGTGTGTGTGTGTGTGTGTGTGTGTGTGTGTGTGATGCACAATCTATGTAAAGCCCTATATAATTGCACCATTTACCATTTATTTTATTTCAAGACACTGAAAAGGCTCATTTCATGAAGAAGATTTTCAAGCACACCATGAAGGTAGGAGCATGATAATACTGTGAACTGTAATATGACGGTATTGGTACCTATTTGTGCTGGTACATCTTGGAAATGGGTGTTGATGAGACATAGCCTCACGTAGCCAGACTATATCACTGCGAATCGCAGAGTGCAATTCTTTTTTGCACTCGCAGATTCATCTGGTCCCAGGCTAGATGATAGAGCCCAATGCATCAACATGAATCTGGGTACACATTTTTCTTCACTTTGAGCTGATAATCATTGTAGTTCAACAGCTGTTTTTTTTCAAATTTGACCCTTATCATCAATAAGTATACATTTCCAATGCCAGTCTTCGATGTTGAAGGCAGTTTAGCAGTATGTACTGTCCAGTATGTGTCACTTTGTGACATGTGCTGGGCTGTGTGCTGTCGTGTTCCTTCAGGTGACGGAGAGCTACCAGAAGGAGATGTGTGCAGGAGTCGGTTTCACCCCGTGACTCCTATGCCATAGCTGCGGCTATAGACAACACTTTTGTGACAAAGAAAGGAACAGGTGAGATCACCTTTGTGTGTGTGAGTGGGGCTGATCTCAAAGTGGGGTCCTTGAGGGGGTCCCCAGAAAAATGGGTAAAGGTTTAACCACTTTAACCCTATTGTATACTTATCTATTCAAAGATAGCCAATCTACAAGCCAATCTACAAGCTAATGTCACATTGAGACATGTTGTGAGCTTGTATACAAGCTATTTTCAAAACATTTGGAAAAATCTTGAAAGATTTAACAACTCGTACTTTCTTATTTATGATATTGGGCTCCTGGTCTATACTAATGGTGGGAGGCCACCATCCTCAACCTCAGCCCACTGCTTTGTACACTTGTGGAATGCTATGTTTTGCGTTTTGTTTGTCTGTTGGGCAACTCAAAATGGAAAAGGGTGTGCATGGGGCTTCAACACTTGAGCTGTCATAATGTTTGCACTGTGAATAAATACAATTTGAAAAAGAAAAGATTCAACAACACATCTTCTCTTATGAGGGTCCCTAGCATCTTTTCAGATAGGGGTCTGCAGCTAAAACATTTGGGGGTCCTTGATATGAAAATGTACACAATAATGTCTTCTATTGTGTACATTTTAAAACTTTTCCCCTCCTCCTGCTCTTGTGCCGACAGTGATAGCTCTGCCTCAAGATGTCCACATTTCATACTGAAGTGAGGTCTTTAGCTCTGCTAGCAGCGGACCTCAAAGGATCTTGAAAACTGGCTGGATTGCCATGTAATAGAATTTTCTGTACATCATTTTGGTGACACAAATGTTAGAGTTCTAAGGTTAGAACTGTCAATCGACTGCTTGTGGGGCTTTTAGACTTGTTAATTAACCACTAATACTCTACTGTCTCAATTATGGGCATGTGGTAACAGGCAAAAGATTTGATGTAAACATTTGGCAAAAATAGCAGATCTACAGAGCTTGTATATCGGCTATTTTCGCCAAAGACATTTGGTGTAGAGGGGAAAAAGGGACCAGGTATAGACCCCTGAGGGACCGTGGTCAACAAAGTATATAAGGTTCAAGTGCGTAAGCGCTCTTCTAGCCCTGTGACTTGGGGTATGCTGACGTCTTGTGACTGAACTGAAAACCTTCCCATCTGTCAGGTTGCAGTAACAGCGGAACTGATTGGGACCTACACCCGAGGTATGATGGTGCTGGACTATTTTGACCTGCTTCAGAAGAAACAAGGCCTCCGTCATGAGGAAGGTGGATCTGGACAAGTTCAAAACCATGCTGATGGACAGTCAGGCTTATAAGGCTATAATCCACTGATTTGAACGGACTACATTCGTTCACTATCCATTAACTTCATGAACCCATAAAAAAACCTGCAGTGACAAATCATCCTACAGAGGGGTTCTTTCATGTCTCAAACAGATATAAGTATTCACACAATATGCAATGTGCCATTCCTACAAATTGCTTGCACATAAACATCCTGCACACATCCTTCAATTTATAAATTATATAACAACCGACTACTGTTTGTCTGGGGCTAATCTCAGAAACTGCTGGACGAAACAGAGGCCACATGTCTTATGCACACTGCCAGTAGGCAAAGGAAGTACATACCCCCCACACCTTTTTTAACCTTTTATATTTAAAGAATGGAATCGCATATTAGTCAGATCAGATTGAAACTTTGCCCAAATATGGAGTCATACATCATAGATGACGGACGTCACAGACTGGTCACATGAAGTCTGAGCTTCGCATCAGAGTCACGCCATTATTAAACCCTGTCTCTTCAGACAGTAAGTAACTAGATACCTAAATAGGTCAAGTTAGCTTGATAAGGCAATATAGTTTCAGTTAACTGCAGAGCCGCCAACTCTCACGCATTGGGCGAGATGACAAATGACCCTGCTCACGCGCACCGCTCCACAAGCATATGTATTGATCCAAAATCTTGTGTGTATCAAATGAAAAGGATCCTCAAGGTCAGTCATTGTTCTCTGGTGAAATAATGACATCTGTTTTTTGTTACCCAAACTGTGCTACCAGTATTCATACACCGAGAACCCAGACATTTGGACTGTCTATACCCCGGTTACACCCTTGCTTCAGCAGCAGGCTTAAGTTCTCACTTTACCTGCTACAGGAGTGACAACAGAGAGAAAATGTTACATTTCTTGAGGTGACTCTTCAGTTAAAACCTTTTTTTAATGAAAGTGAATGGAATGTACATTTGAAGAGGACAGAAATGCCCCAAAGCAAGTCAACCATTTTCTCTTCCCTCGTTCTCTTTCTCTCTTCAACAAGCAGGATTCAAAGATTTTTTTGTGTTTTTGTTTTTAATAAAAACCAAAAGAAATAACGGCAAGCTTTTCCACTTCAGAGTGATTTTCGTATATATTAACGCCGTAACCAGCCTAACACTATTTACAACTTGTACAAAAAAAGAATAATCGTGGCTGGATCTTCATACTTTACATCCCTTGTTTCTGCAACCAGTCCCAACTCCATTGTCCACTGAGCTCCAGCTCAATTTGAATAGTCAACCAGGGATCAGCAATGAGTCTATTAACAGTAAACAGAGAGCCAACGTGCAGTGAACCGGTCAAACACGTAATAGACTATCAATCAGCAGTCTAATCAGTCCACCGTTTACTGAAAGTCAACCCAGGGTTACTCAGACCAGGAGTTAGCTACTAATCGAACAGATGTTGACATTGGGGTCTGTCGGAACGAACCTTCGCATCCGGCAACCTGTCTGAGAGTCAGCTGGGGAGTGCCGAGCCATGTCCCGCGTGCGATCTGCCGATCTGGTGGCCTACTGGACTCTGTATTTATAGAACCAGCAAAGGCCACGCGTGAAATTCCAACCCAGTGAGATGGACGGAATGTAGACCAGGACCAGGAGAGCAAATGGATACAACAGCACCACTGTGTTATTCAGGAATGGTAGTGCTGTAGGAAAAATGAATAGGATGGGAGAAGAAGAAAAGAGGTGAAGGAGAGACAGCAGCAGATTAAGATCATTTTACTGTCCATCTTGGCTATGATTCTTCATATCAACAACACAAATTGGCTCCCTGGCATTTTTCGATGCCTGTACTCTTTGTTCTTTATTTTTCTTTTACCCCAAAACCCGAGACCAAAGTGTTAGAAATTGGGGTGGGTTCTCACCATTGTACCCTAAGAAGGTGATGTAGAGGTAATAGCCGATGGCTATCAGCCACATGGTGTTCCCTACAAAGTAACCCAGGAACCAGTCTGAGTTTATCACCACGATATCTGAAACAGAGGGCAGAACAGGAGGCAATAAGTACTGCAAATAGCACCATATTTGGACATCTTCTCTGCTGATGACCCATTAAACTAGTACACTCTTAAAACCAGATTTCATAAAATAACAAAAAAAGAGTGTCAAACATTTTAAAACACATAAATGGAAATAGGATAACATGGGACAATCAAAGATGTAATTTGTGAGACACAGAGATACTTACGGTTTATGAAGAAGAGCTGTAGGAAGTGGAGGATGACAAGGAGAGGGTAGAAGGCATTGAGGTGGACATCAAATGCATAGCCCCACTCCACATCATAGTCTCTGGTGGGATGTTTCAACAGGTACTTGTTCGTGACAAACCTGAAAGAGGATAAATCAATAACACTAAATACTTAAGATCACGACCTGTGGTGACTGACGTCACAGTTTTATAAATAAAAGCTTATGTTATTACTTATTATTATCATCAGTGTTCTGATGCCATCACCCATTATGTCAAGAAGACCTGGAAAACAGTCATTGTACCGTGTACTCACCACATGATGGTTGATATGAGAAGGCCGACTCCAATACAGTCGATAAATACCACCCACAGCAACAGCTTCAGAGTCTCCACAAACCCCATGTCTAACACCAGGCCAAACCCTATTGTTGACACTGCATAGGAGGACAAACAGAATGATTAATGAATGCCATCTCCAAAAGCAGATGTAAGACTTTGACTAATACTGCAACAGGAAGACAGAGGGTGAGAGAAAGGAAAATAATGGATAAATCCAGGGGTGAGGTGGAGCGCCCGCACATGCATAGACATGCATGTGCGTACCCGTCTGAGTGCGTCTACCTCGCGTATCGATCAAAAACAACCACATACACCTCTTACAAAATCTTAACAGTGGCTGATGGATTCATGAACTAAATTACAGGAGTCTGCAAGATAAATGCACAGGACAACTCTAAAGTATCCCCATTATGCAAGTAAATAGAATAAGATTTGATATACATTATGGGTTAATAAATAGGCCTACATATTAAAGAGGTTATTTCAATCGCCAATCGCTCGGGTGAGCGTGTGCACGCGAGCCCCCTGAAGTAGCGCTCCAGTAGTTAAAAACTCCACAGTACACCACTGGATAAATGTTATGCATGCATGCTGGATTGTGTTGCATTTAAATGTTTCACTGTTATGGTCTTCTATCCATTTCTTGCTTGTACAATCTAGAACAGTGGTTCCCAAACTTTTTAGCTCAAGAAATTAGATTACTTTGCACGGGACCCAAACTAGTGAAAATAGCAGATCTACAAGCTCACAACACGTCGCTTCGCACCGCGAGCTTGTAGATCTGCTATTTTCACTACTTCTTAAATGTTTTTTATTTTCATTTATGAAATACTGTTAAAGTTGAAAAATGTTAAATTATTTTTGATTGATGAAAAGTTGTGATATTTTTTGTCAAACCTTTGAAATAACATATATATATATATATATATTTTTTTTTTTTTTAAAAGGGGGATATTTACTCTGTTTGGGAAAAGGTAATCTAGAATGCTTGATGAAATAGAACGCATAATAGACATAGACAGACCACACTACTGAACTAAGCAGGTCATCGTAACTTTTTCAAAGTTAAGTTAATAATAATTATTGAATAATTGTCAGTTAACCAATTCTTGGCAATTAAGTCAAGTCCGCTCTTGAAACTCCAGATCCCAGTTTACCGTGGCAGTGCAGAGCCCCTGCTGGGCCGGGTCCTCTGTGCAGGTGAATTCCATGGGAAGGACGGCCTCGGAGACGCCCCTGATCCAGAAGCACCAGGCCTGGAGCTTCTGCAGAGTGAAGGGGCTGTGGGGGCCATGATCAGGATGGTCAATGACAACCCTGGTGAGGTAAGTCCAGGAAGAAAATAAAATAAGCTTGTCAAGTTCTGTTAAATACTTTTTTCATTGTCACTGTTGAAATGCCTTCCTTGGAACTGAGAATAAAAGGTCACTTATCCGTTATCTATAGGTGACTCTGGTAGCCACGGCACCTCTCACTAACCTGGCCCTGGCAGTAAAGCTGGACCCATCCTTCCCAGAGAAACTGAAGGGACTTTATTTAATGGGAGGCAACACTGACTGTAAGTTTTTTGTATTTGATGTGTAACAGATTAGATGTGCCCTACAATATATTCTTCCTACTTAAGTCATTTGTGTGTGTGTGTGTGTGTGTGTGTGTGTGTGTGTGTGTGTGTGTGTGTGTGTGTGTGTGTGTGTGTGTGTGTGTGTGTGTGTGAAGCCAGGGGTAACACTACAGTGTGTGGGGAGTTTAACTTTGCAGCGGACCCTGAGGCTGCATACATTGTTAAACCGGTTCTACTGTCCTACCTACATTGCCAGCTGGGAGTTCGCCTGCCATAACAATCTACCATGGGTGAGGTTGCCACCACGCCCAGCTGTTTAAACTATTAACCACAATCGCCCTGGCGTCCCTATTTTGGGCAGAGTTTCAAAATTACAATATATATGTATTTTCTTTTAAAGCAGATCTACATCTACAAGCTCACAATCCATCGCGATGTGATGCATTGTGAACTTATACATCAGATCAGACACAGTTTATTAGAGTGCGTTTGTGGGGGAGAAAATAGGTCAAATATGGTCATCAGTACACAAGTATTGATAATGTCAATATATCATGTATTCATGTATTGTCATATCAGTTCATATATCATTATATCACTTATCAAACTGTATCCAACATCAGATTGTGCATGTATTCTGTGTGTGTTTGGGTCTGAGATTTCACCATGTTCATGGTCCTCTGGGATGACTTCAACAGAACAAGCTGAAGCAGAAATTATCTCATGCCTAGCACAGATGACAATAAAAAAGGACTCTGGAAGTCTGGATGCAGGAGTTACAGTATGGGAAACCAAGAAAACAGCCCACGACTATGCATGTTATTGCTCCCTGAATGTGCACACAATCATTAATGTGTGTAAAATAGAAACCTAGTGCATTCTTGGAGATTTTGGCCTCAGAGTGGTGCTAGAGAAAAGGATATAGGGTCACCAAAAGCAGTCGTGCTCATCCTTCTGGGGGCATGAAGGTGCACAGCAAATTCCACGGGAATCCAGCCAGTAGTTATTTTAGATCGTTTTTCCCCCCCAAAGTGTGGGACAGATGATCGATATCGCCATCCCTTGTGCCCTGCTGCTAGCAGGGCTAAAAATGCAACTATTCTTACACAAAACTGCCACTAGAGGTTTCAGTCAAACAAATAAATCATCATTCATATACTGTAAATATAACCATTTTAAAACTTTCAACTTTTTTTCTGTCAGTCATTCTGTGACACCTGGTTGGCTCAAGACACGGACAAGGCTCATTTCATGAAGAAGATTTTCAAACACACCATGAAGGTAGGAGAGTGCAGATAATACTGTGAACTGTGATATGGTATTGGTACCCATTTGTGTGTCTAAAGCTACATCTTGGAAATGAGTGTTGATACGCACTACCCACAGGCTGTAAGGTACTAAGCCCAATGCATTAACATGAATCTGGGTACACAATACACGTTTCTTCACTTAGTGCTGATATAGTCATGGGTACACATTTTTCTTCACTTAGTGCTGATAATATAGTTCAACAACTGTTTTCTCTAATTTGACCCTTATCATCAATAAGTATACATTTCCAATGCCAGTCTTCGATGTTGCAGGTCAGTTTAGCAGTATGTACTGTCCATTATGTGTCACTTTGTGACATGTGCTGGGCTGTGTGCTGTCGTGTTCCTTCAGGTGACGGAGACGGAGCGCTACCAGAAGGAGATGTGTGCAGGAGTCGGTTTCACCCCCTGTGACTCCTATGCCATAGCTGCGGCTATTGACGACACTTTTGTGACAGAAAGCGAACAGGTGAGATCACCTTTGTGTGTGTGAGTGGGGCTGCTGCGAGTATAGGCCAGTGATTCTCAAAGTGGGGTCCAGGGACCCCCAGGGGTCCTTGAGGGGGTCTGCAGAAAAATGGGTAAAAGTCTAACCACTTTAACCCTATTTTATACTCAATCTAATCTATTTGAAAATAGCCAATCTATAAGCTAACGTGTCACATTGCGACACGTGAGCTTGTATACAAGCTACTTTCAAAACATTTAGAAAAATCTTGAAAGATTTAACAACTCGTCCTTTCTTATTGTCTCCGCCAGGGGACTATGTTTTCGTTCTCGTCCTTCCTTGTGTCCACCAAGCTAACATTGGTCAAGCTTCACGTGACACGTGACAATATGTTGAAAGGGTGTGCTTTGATTGGCTAGCGAGACGCATGATGAAATCGAGACCTATAAATAGGTGTGTCACTTCAAAAGATCATTTATATCTTTTGAAGTGAGGTAAGATAGGATTAATCAGGAACAGTACTGGCGGAGACCTGTGCTCCGAGGAGCACATTTTCTAGTTATTTATGATATTGGGCTCCTAGTCTATGCTAATTGTGGCCCTGTCCTCAACCTCAGCCCAATGCTTTGTACACTTATGGAATACTATGTTTTGTTTGTCTGTTGGGCAGCTCAAAAGGGATAAATGGGGGGAAATAAGAGTGCATTGGGAACTGAATGTTCAACACTCGAGCTGTCAAAAAAAACAACACAAATCTTCTCTTCAGGGTCCCTGGCACAGCATCTTTTCAGATAGGGGTCTGCACATTTGGGGATTCTTGATATGAAAAGGTTTTAGAACCATTGTCACCATTTTGGTGACACAAATGATAGTTCTAAGGATATAACTTTCAATCGATTCAAATCACTTTGGTCCATTTGGGTGTAAAGAGTAGCGTTGCTTCTAGCGACTGCTAGTGGGGTTTTTAGACTCTTGTTAATTAACCACTATACTCTTGTGTCTCAATTATGGGCATGTGGTAATAGGCAAACATTTGGTGTAAACATTTGGCAAAAATAGCAGATCTACAGAGATTTGGTGTGTGGGGGGGGACACCCTTATAGACCCCTGAGGGACCGCAAAGTATACAGGGTTCAACAGTGGTTAAGCGCTCTTCTGGCCATGTGACTTTGGGTATGCTGACGTGACTGAACTGAAATCCTTCCCATCTGTCAGGTTGCAGTAACAGTGGAACTGGATGGCACCTACACCCGAGGAATGATGGTGCTGGACTATCTTGACCTGCTTAAGAAGAAACACAAGGCCTCCGTCATGAGGAAGGTGGATCTGGACAAGTTCAAAACCATGCTGATGGACGCACTAAAATAGGATGCAATGCATGAATTAATTTCATTCCACCAAAAGGAATGAAACCACTCCCCACTCCCCCCCACACACACACGGCTATTCCACTGATTTGAACTGACTACATTAGTTCACTATCCATTAACTTCAATTGAATTCGAACCCATAAAAAAAGGCTGCTGAGAATATTCATTCAATAAAAACTTAAAACTTTCCATAAAGGTGTGTTTCTTCGCATAGTGAAATGGCGTTGGAACAACATATGTTCAGGAGGCAGAGAAACACAACTTTACTCAAGCTTATAACGTTTTCAGCATCCCTCCACCACCCCTTTCACCTCCACAGGTTGTGCTTTCCACAACTCCTATCTTTTCTCCTTCTATGTCCCTCCCTGTCTCTCTCTCTCTCTCTCCCTGTGTCTCTCTCTCTCTCCCCTGCTGGGGGTATCAGTCCATGAGTGCCATGCTGACAACGCCATTGGCAGTCCGCGTGTGCTGTGCTGACCACGCTAACAACCTCCTCCCCAAAGACTCCGGGGTCGGCGACCCTCCCCGAAACCCTCTTTCCCTCCCTCCATTACATTCTATTCATTCAATGAAAACTTTAAACTTTCCATAAAGTGTGTTTCTTCGCATAGTGAAAGCGAAGTTGCGGTCCGAGAACCTGGCCGAAGGGGTCGCAACGTGGTTGGACACTGGTGTGACTGGCGACAGATTTGCCTTGCCTAACAACAGACTGTTTGAAATAGATGTCCAAAGTCCATTGCACAACACATTTAGGGTAGAAAACATCAAACATGTTGAATCTAAAAGCTCACAACATGGCACGTCTTCTCTTTCTTCCCTTCTGTTGTCCTATGGCTGCCAGTTCCCATCTGATGTTGTGTGGGAGTTCTGACTGCTCCAGACCATACTGAATAACTGCCAACTTGCATAACGCCTTCAGACTAGGATTTAAGTCTAAGATGTACAGCGAATTGTGACGTGATCCTCCAAAGAGGATGATGCGATCTCCCACCATGCAGCACATATCAGGCTTCCCACAATTCCCCTTGGCCTCAACATTCTTCCAGGTACAGGTCTCTTGATTGAATTTCCACAGATCACTTAAGGGCCCGTTCCATCTCTTACCACCAAATATGTACAGCTCTCCATTGTAGGCAAAGGCTGAACGAAGCCTGCATCCTGCCGGAGAAAGGCGTGTAGAAGGCATGGTCCGCCAGCGGTTGGTCTCTGTGTCTAACACTCCGATTCTGTCAAAATTCTTTGAGTACAATTGTCGACCAATTAGGTAGTTTTCCCAGTCATTGTACCAAAATACAAACATCTTTGTGCCAACGATGGTGGCGGAGTGAAGTATCATTCTACTAGGCGGTGAGGTTCCTCTGGTTTTAATATAAGACCAAACCATTGTGGTGGTGTCCAACTTGTACAACGTGTGATCATTGTCATAGATATACATGGCCTTCCCCAAAACAAAGGCTGAGTGGAAGTACGCCTCTGGAACAGTCCCAGGAACCTTGGGTTTGAACAATCTGTGGGTGTTGACATCAAATGCATAAAGAATATTGCCACATGTATTTGAATTACGATCAACCCAGCCATAGCAGATGTAGATGACATCTCCTATCAGCACAGCTGTGTAGTGAACCCTAGAGGGACGTTCTCCTTTTCCACGTGTCCCTGGAGGCAACCGCATCCAGCTTAAAGACACTGTGTTGAAAACGTGCACATCAATGTGAACCATGTCGTCCATGCAGGTTTCCATGTCACCGTACACTTCAAAGCAGTAGAGCTTGTGTTTGACGGCTACAGCAGCATGACCAACACCCGCTGGCCCTGACTTCTCCTTGGTCACTGTCCAGCAAAACATCTGTCTCTCTCTATCTTGCCTCTCTGTCTCTTATGTGTCTCTGCTTCCTCTGTCTCGGTACTGTCTCTTTCTCTGTACAACACTAATGTGCCATATAATGTCCTTCAACATATTATATAAGGCTGATCGGTGCTCTGGTCTGACGTCACACACAACACAAAAGGTTACCCAGAGAGCTACTTTTATGATGACCACCAGATCAATGCAGATCAATTCAGAATTTACTTGAGTAAAAGTACAAAAGTATTGCCATCAAAATGTACTTAAAGTACCAAAAGTAAAAGTACTCATTATGCAGAATGTCACGTTTCAGAAGGTATCATATCATGTATAAAATATAAAATCTTTAGAAAATAGCAGATCTACAAGCTCACAACGCGTTGCATCGACGCTGTACAAGTTACAAGTTGTACGAGTGAGCACTTAGGGGTGGAGATAACTGGGCACTTGAATTAGGATTTGTGTCCATAAGTGTTTTTTAACGTTACATAGCATGCTGCTTTGTTGTTGGTAAGATTTAACCCACTGTTCTTTAAACCCCCAAACACAACACAACAACGATGTCAAAAGAACAATATAAGAGTTTATTTGCCAAAATAGTACTGAGGTCAAAAGTACAGTAGGCTTATACATTATACAGTATAGGCTACTCATTTGTATCAATTTTTAGCGGCGCTAGCCGCTCTATACCTTTAGGTATAGAGCGGATCCTGCTCTATACCTGACTTTGTCCGTGTTCACTGTCAACGTTCTGATTGGTCAGACCCGTCAACGTTCTGATTGGTCAGACCCGTCAACGTTCTGATTGGTCAGACCCGTCATTTTTAGAGGCGGAGCGGATCCTGCTCTATACCTGACTTTGTCCTTGTTCACCGTCAACATTCTGATTGGTCAGACCCGTCAACGTTCTGATTGGTCAGACCCGTCAACGTTCTGATTGGTCAGACCCGTCATTTTTAGAGGCGCTATCCTGCTCTATACCTGACTTTGTCCGTGTTCACCGTCAACGTGCTGATTGGTCAGACCCGTCAACGTTCTGATTGGTCAGACCCGTCAACAAAGTGATTGGTCAAGCTTCACGTGGCACGTGGCTATAAACACATTATAAACACATATCGATGATAAAATGTATCAAAGGCGCCGCTACCTTCACACAGGGTGTGATTTTTTTAACAGTAGACTACTATTTATCTCTATTTTGTTCTATCATTTTAGTGTACTGTTCTATTTTTGAGTGGTGCCAACCACTCCTATATCTGACTTTGTCTGTGTGTCCGTGTGTCCGGGTGTGTGTCCAATAAACAAACATTGATGACAACATCAATACGGGGCTCATCAAAGGCACCACTCTCTTCACACAGGGTGTGATTTTTTTAACAGTAGGCTACTATATGTTTTTCTATCATTTTATAGTGTACTGTTTAGCTATGTTTTCCTCTATCTTAACATTGATCATTTGACAATTGTTTGGTATCCTTAATTATTTTTGGTATTTTACCATTTTCCCAATTTGTTCTATTTTTTTTAACAGTACTTCTATTTTGGAAAATACACTCTTATACATGTGTATATATATATGTACTTTGAAACTCTGTGATAATGTACTTTTGACCTCAGTACTATTTTGGCAAATAAACTCTTATATTGTACTTTTGACCTTGTTGTTGTGTTGCGGGTTTAAAGAGTAGTGGGTTAAATATCACTTACCAACAACAAAGCCTATGTAAAGTAAAAAAAAAAAAAAGCACTTGTGGACACAAATCCTAATCCAGGTGCCCACATGTCCCTAGTGCCCAGATGGTTTTGGTGCGGTGCTCACCTCTTCAGGTGCCCACTCATCCAGGTGCCTAGTTATCTCCACCCCTAAGTGCCCACTGGTCCAGGTGCCCAGATGGCTTTGGTGCCCAGTTGTCCCTAGTGCTTAGATGGTTTTGGTGCCCAGTTGTCCCCAGTGCTTAGATGGTTTTGGTGCCCAGTTGTCCCTAGTGGTTAGATGGTTTTGGTGCCCAGTTGTCCCTAGTGCTTAGATGGTTTTGGTGCCCAGTTGTCCCTAGTGCTTAGATGGTTTTGGTGCCCACCTGTCCTGTTACCCTTTCGAATATTAACCATATTAACCCTGGCAGCCAGGGTTAGAGTTTAAAAATTACATTTAATTTTTTTTAAGCAGGTCTACATCTACAAGCTCACAATCCATCATGATGTGATGCATTGTGAACTTATACATCAAATCAGATTTGTGGGGGCGAAAATACAAGTATTAATAATTGAATTATTTGAATTGAATGTTGAATGATGTGTACACTGCCAAAGGAATGTTCCTGGAAGTGCCAATGTGACATCAGGGATATTATTTTAGTCTGTTATTAGTGGTTACAAAATGTTGTGCCCAAAGACTTACAAATTCAGCTTAAGCTGGGATGCTGCAGTGCTTTCACTTGTCTAAATGTCTTCAACTTTATTACTATAATACTCATCTGCCTTTGAGTATTTATTTCTGTCTCTCTGAATGATATCAACCACAGTGTGTGTGAAAAAGAAACCTAGTGGATTCTTGGAGATTTTGGCCTCAGGGTGGTGCTAGAGAAAAGGCTATAGGGTCACCAAAACCGTCTTGTTCATCCTCCTGGGAGTATGAAGGTGCACAACAAATTCCATAAATCCAGACAGTGTTTTTTGACATGTTTTTTTTTTTAACGAAGTGTGTGTGTGTGTGTGTGTGTGTGTGTGTGTGTGTGTGTGTGTGTGTGTGTGTGTGTGTGTGTGTGTGTGTGTGTGTGTGTGTGTGTGTGTGTGTGTGTGTGTGTGTGTGTGTGTGTGTGTGTGTGAGATGCACAATCTATGTAAAGCCCTATATAATTGCACCATTTACCATTTATTTTATTTCAAGACACTGAAAAGGCTCATTTCATGAAGAAGATTTTCAAGCACACCATGAAGGTAGGAGCATGATAATACTGTGAACTGTAATATGACGGTATTGGTACCTATTTGTGCTGGTACATCTTGGAAATGGGTGTGACATAGCCTCACGTAGCCAGACTATATCACTGCGAATCGCAGAGTGCAATTCTTTTTTGCACTCGCAGATTCATCTGGTCCCAGGCTAGATGATAGAGCCCAATGCATCAACATGAATCTGGGTACACATTTTTCTTCACTTTGAGCTGATAATCATTGTAGTTCAACAGCTGTTTTTTTTCAAATTTGACCCTTATCATCAATAAGTATACATTTCCAATGCCAGTCTTCGATGTTGAAGGCAGTTTAGCAGTATGTACTGTCCAGTATGTGTCACTTTGTGACATGTGCTGGGCTGTGTGCTGTCGTGTTCCTTCAGGTGACGGAGAGCTACCAGAAGGAGATGTGTGCAGGAGTCGGTTTCACCCCGTGACTCCTATGCCATAGCTGCGGCTATAGACAACACTTTTGTGACAAAGAAAGGAACAGGTGAGATCACCTTTGTGTGTGTGAGTGGGGCTGATCTCAAAGTGGGGTCCTTGAGGGGGTCCCCAGAAAAATGGGTAAAGGTTTAACCACTTTAACCCTATTGTATACTTATCTATTCAAAGATAGCCAATCTACAAGCCAATCTACAAGCTAATGTCACATTGAGACATGTTGTGAGCTTGTATACAAGCTATTTTCAAAACATTTGGAAAAATCTTGAAAGATTTAACAACTCGTACTTTCTTATTTGTGATATTGGGCTCCTGGTCTATACTAATGGTGGGAGGCCACCATCCTCAACCTCAGCCCACTGCTTTGTACACTTGTGGAATGCTATGTTTTGCGTTTTGTTTGTCTGTTGGGCAACTCAAAATGGAAAAGGGTGTGCATGGGGCTTCAACACTTGAGCTGTCATAATGTTTGCACTGTGAATAAATACAATTTGAAAAAGAAAAGATTCAACAACACATCTTCTCTTATGAGGGTCCCTAGCATCTTTTCAGATAGGGGTCTGCAGCTAAAACATTTGGGGGTCCTTGATATGAAAATGTACACAATAATGTCTTCTATTGTGTACATTTTAAAACTTTTCCCCTCCTCCTGCTCTTGTGCCGACAGTGATAGCTCTGCCTCAAGATGTCCACATTTCATACTGAAGTGAGGTCTTTAGCTCTGCTAGCAGCGGACCTCAAAGGATCTTGAAAACTGGCTGGATTGCCATGTAATAGAATTTTCTGTACATCATTTTGGTGACACAAATGTTAGAGTTCTAAGGTTAGAACTGTCAATCGACTGCTTGTGGGGCTTTTAGACTTGTTAATTAACCACTTATACTCTACTGTCTCAATTATGGGCATGTGGTAACAGGCAAAAGATTTGATGTAAACATTTGGCAAAAATAGCAGATCTACAGAGCTTGTATATCGGCTATTTTCGCCAAAGACATTTGGTGTAGAGGGGAAAAAGGGACCAGGTATAGACCCCTGAGGGACCGTGGTCAACAAAGTATATAAGGTTCAAGTGCGTAAGCGCTCTTCTAGCCCTGTGACTTGGGGTATGCTGACGTCTTGTGACTGAACTGAAATCCTTCCCATCTGTCAGGTTGCAGTAACAGCGGAACTGATTGGGACCTACACCCGAGGTATGATGGTGCTGGACTATTTTGACCTGCTTCAGAAGAAACAAGGCCTCCGTCATGAGGAAGGTGGATCTGGACAAGTTCAAAACCATGCTGATGGACGCACTGAAATAGGATGCAACACAAATTCATTTATTCCACGAAAAGGAATGAAACCATTCCAAGACCCTGCCAACTTTGGGAAAATATTTGTGTACCACAATAGTGTAATACGCACACCACTTAACTTTGCACATGGTAATTTCCCCACTCACCTCCGTATTATCAAGTTATTAAGCATACTGTACATCAGTCAGGCTTATAAGGCTATAATCCACTGATTTGAACGGACTACATTCGTTCACTATCCATTAACTTCATGAACCCATAAAAAAACCTGCTGAGAAGTCAGAAGTGACAAATCATCCTACAGAGGGGTTCTTTCATGTCTCAAACAGATATAAGTATTCACACAATATGCAATGTGCCATTCCTACAAATTGCTTGCACATAAACATCCTGCACACATCCTTCAATTTATAAATTATATAACAACCGACTACTGTTTGTCTGGGGCTAATCTCAGAAACCGCTGGACGAAACAGGGCCACATGTCTTATGCACACTGCCAGTAGGCAAAGGAAGTACATACCCCCCACACCTTTTTAAAAAAAATATTTTTTTTATATTTAAAGAATGGAATCGCATATTAGTCAGATCAGTTTGAAACTTTGCCCAAATATGGAGTCATACATCATAGATGACGGACGTCACAGACTGGTCACATGAAGTCTGAGCTTCGCATCAGTCACGCCATTATTAAACCCTGTCTCTTCAGACAGTAAGTAACCAGATACCTAAATAGGTCAAGTTAGCTTGAGAAGGCAATATAGTTTCAGTTAACTGCAGAGCCGCCAACTCTCACGCATTGGGCGAGATGACAAATGACCCTGCTCACGCGCACCGCTCCACAAGCATATGTATTGATCCAAAATCTTGTGTGTATCAAATGAAAAGGATCCTCAAGGTCAGTCATTGTTCTCTGGTGAAATAATGACATCTGTTTTTTGTTACCCAAACTGTGCTACCAGTATTCATACACCGAGAACCCAGACATTTGGACTGTCTATACCCCGGTTACACCCTTGCTTCAGCAGCAGGCTTAAGTCTTACTGAATGTATCACATGTATCAAACATCACACACATGGCTACTTCGCATTGAAGTTACATCAGTCACTGTTCTCACTTTACCTGCTACAGGAGTGACAACAGAGAGAAAATGTTACATTTCTTGAGGTGACTCTGGCTTCAGTTAAAACCTTTTTTTAATGAAAGTGAATGGAATGTACATTTGAAGAGGACAGAAATGCTCCAAAGCAAGTCAACCATTTTCTCTTCCCTCGTTCTCTTTCTCTCTTCAACAAGCAGGATTCAAAGATTTTTTTGTGTTTTTGTTTTTAATAAAAACCAAAAGAAATAACGGCAAGCTTTTCCACTTCAGAGTGATTTTCGTATATATTAACGCCGTAACCAGCCTAACACTATTTACAACTTGTACAAAAAAAGAATAATCGTGGCTGGATCTTCATACTTTACATCCCTTGTTTCTGCAACCAGTCCCAACTCCATTGTCCACTGAGCTCCAGCTCAATTTGAATAGTCAACCAGGGATCAGCAATGAGTCGATTAACAGTAAACAGAGAGCCAACGTGCAGTGAACCGGTCAAACGCGTAATAGACTATCAATCAGCAGTCTAATCAGTCCACCGTTTACTGAAAGTCAACCCAGGTTTACTCAGACCAGGAGTTAGCTACTAATCGAACAGATGTTGACATTGGGGTCTGTCGGAACAAACCTTCGCATCCGGCAACCTGTCTGAGAGTCAGCTGGGGAGTGCCGAGCCATGTCCCGCGTGCGATCTGCCGATCTGGTGGCCTACTGGACTCTGTATTTATAGAACCAGCAAAGGCCACGCGTGAAATTCCAACCCAGTGAGATGGACAGAATGTAGACCAGGACCAGGAGAGCAAATGGATACAACAGCACCACTGTGTTATTCAGGAATGGTAGTGCTGTAGGAAAAATGAATAGGATGGGAGAAGAAGAAAAGAGGTGAAGGAGAGACAGCAGCAGATTAAGATCATTTTACTGTCCATCTTGGCTATGATTCTTCATATCAACAACACAAATTGGCTCCCTGGCATTTTTCGATGCCTGTACTCTTTGTTCTTTATTTTTCTTTTACCCCAAAACCCGAGACCAAAGTGTTAGAAATTGGGGTGGGTTCTCACCATTGTACCCTAAGAAGGTGATGTAGAGGTAATAGCCGATGGCTATCAGCCACATGGTGTTCCCTACAAAGTAACCCAGGAACCAGTCTGAGTTTATCACCACGATATCTGAAACAGAGGGCAGAACAGGAGGCAATAAGTACTGCAAATAGCACCATATTTGGACATCTTCTCTGCTGATGACCCATTAAACTAGTACACTCTTAAAACCAGATTTCATAAAATAACAAAAAAAGAGTGTCAAACATTTTAAAACACATAAATGGAAATAGGATAACATGGGACAATCAAAGATGTAATTTGTGAGACACAGAGGTACTTACGGTTTATGAAGAAGAGCTGTAGGAAGTGGAGGATGACAAGGAGAGGGTAGAAGGCATTGAGGTGGACATCAAATGCATAGCCCCACTCCACATCATAGTCTCTGGTGGGATGTTTCAACAGGTACTTGTTCGTGACAAACCTGAAAGAGGATAAATCAATAACACTAAATACTTAAGATCACGACCTGTGGTGACTGACGTCACAGTTTTATAAATAAAAGCTTATGTTATTACTTATTATTATCATCAGTGTTCTGATGCCATCACCCATCATGTCAAGAAGACCTGGAAAACAGTCATTGTACCGTGTACTCACCACATGATGGTTGATATGAGAAGGCCGACTCCAATACAGTCGATAAATACCACCCACAGCAACAGCTTCAGAGTCTCCACAAACCCCATGTCTAACACCAGGCCAAACCCTATTGTTGACACTGCATAGGAGGACAAACAGAATGATTAATGAATGCCATCTCCAAAAGCAGATGTAAGACTTTGACTAATACTGCAACAGGAAGACAGAGGGTGAGAGAAAGGAAAATAATGGATAAATCCAGGGGTGAGGTGGAGCGCCCGCACATGCATAGACATGCATGTGCGTACCCGTCTGAGTGCGTCTACCTCGCGTATCGATCAAAAACAACCACATACACCTCTTACAAAATCTTAACAGTGGCTGATGGATTCATGAACTAAATTACAGGAGTCTGCAAGATAAATGCATATGACAACTCTAAAGTATCCCCATTATGCAATAGAATAAGATTTGATATATATTATGGGTTAATGGGCTTGATGAAATAGAACGCATAATAGACATAGACAGACCACACAGCCAGATGCTGAGCAACACCAGGAATGCTGGGTCATCTCTGGCCCACTGGTCCTTGGTCTGTTTCCTGTAGTGGAAGTTGCGGTAGACCCTCTGTGGCGAGGTGAATAGGTACAACATCTGCCACACGGCAAAGTCAAAGTCCATCGCTTTAAAATGCAGCAGCCGTCGGAGATACTTGTAGCGCTTGGCACCCGCCGTGTGACGCGCTGCGTCCCTGGAACCCGGGACACCATTGCCCTGTGCTGAGGTGGTTGGCAACATGGCGCCGGAAACCAGCTGAGAAGAACTGGTTGGTGTGTGCTGGGGTGATGGAAGGGAGGACATGGAAAGAAAGGGGAAGAAAACCTGGTCAAATAAACCATTCTTATTTGTTTGTAAGCTTAATCCTAGACTAGCTTAACCCCTGCTCTACGCTGCCTCATTTTCTGTGGAAATACAGGAAGTTCCAGAAGGAAAGTTATAGTAGTTTGTTGACATTACTTAGAACTAGGAATTTGACCTGGTTGACCTAAAGGTTGAAATGTTCTATGTTCATCCTCATTACATCCTGAAGCAATCTGAAATGATTGAAGTATTTTATCTCATGCCATATGAGATGATTTAGCTATGGTTATATGTGTTTACACTATGGCGTTCTAATCAACTCTTTGTAGGAGTTTGAAATCGCTTAATTGCTATGACTTTAATTCCCATAATTCATCATAGTTTGCAGTAAGAAACTGCCAAAATGGAAAAACTTTGTCCCAATAGTTTGTTGTACAAGATTTTCCTTTCCAATACTTCACCCCAATAGTCTGCTGTAAGGGCACTTTGATCCTACCTATGGGGCGGAATCTGCCAGTGCTTTTCAATGTGAATGGCGTGGTTTGATGGTCTTACGCATCTTTCCACGTGTCGCGCACACCTTGCGTTTATGCGCTTTATATGCCTTATCTAGTTGAAGCAGATAAATGTTTGAGACAAATTCTGCTTTTCCCCCTCTGTCCAATTGGGTGAGTCGAAGGCGGACCTTCCCAAGACTCAGGAGTTGGCAATTGAGCAACAGCAGAGTGCAGACTACGGGGAGGGTCCTGAAAGTGAGTGACAGATGCGTCACTGGTTATTGGGACAGAATGCGCTGCAAGCTACTCTGTTTTTTAGAATGCGCTGGCTGCAAAAGAGTTTATCAGAGGGCAGCCATAGTTTGGTGTGGCCGTGCCCTAAGAGACTGATTTCCATTGCACAAAGTCAGTGGTGGAAAGTAACAAAGTACACGTACTCAAGTACCGTACTTAAGTACAATTTTGGGGTACTTTTACTTTACTGGAGTATTTCCAATTTTCTATACTTGTACTTCTACCCAACTACATCTCAGAGACAAATATTGTTCTTTTACTGCACTAAAATTATTTGAAAACTTTAGTTACTAGTTACTTTGAAGATTTTGATTATTATTACAAAACATACATTAACCACTTCAACTCTATTTAAACTGTTTCCAAGTCAAATCAGAATCTGACAAGGCAGTGACATAGTTGTCTTGTCGCTGTTTGGGACAGACAACAAATGACAGGGATTATTGTCAAGCCTAAGTGTACACGAACAAGTGAAAGAATACAGCTTTTGGACAGTGGTGTACTTGAGTACATACTCAAGTTGAGTACATACTCAAGTACAGTACTTAAGTACAATTTTGAGTTATTTTTACTTTTGGAGTATTTCCAATTTTCAATACTTTTACTCCACTACCTCTCAGAGGCAAATATTGTACTTTTACTCCACTACAACTATTTGAAAACTTGAGTTACTAGTTGCAGATATAAATCATTATATCATAAAACATGCATTCAGCCCTATTTTATACATAGGCTATTTGAAAATAGATTATAGGTCTGCTATTTTCAAATAGTTTAGTACCTTTACTTTTGGTACTTTAAGTATATTTTGATGCCAATACCTTTGTACTTTTACTCAAGTAACATTTTGAACACAGGCCTTCAACTTGTAACAGATCATTTCTACATTGTGGTATTACTACTTTCACTTAAGTAATATATCTGGGACTGGGTACTTCTTCCACCACTGGAGGAATGCATCACATAACGTTGCATGCAATGTCCGATTTATAAACACTCTAACACTTAGCTAGTAGCTAACGTCATTAGCTTGATGCTGTAGCTTTGTTACCAGGCCTAGCCAGTCAGTCTAGCTTGTAGTTGCTGAGCAGAACATGGAGAGAACGCAGTCAAATTGTATTCCAATAATACTAATAATAATTAATAATATTATTATTTAATAACAGGTCTACTATACCTGTTCGGTTGAACTCTTTCACTGGAGAAACTAAGCAGTTGCTTGTTGTTCTTCTTGTTGTTGACGTCTGAGAGTGTCGAAAACGCTTCCTGAAACTGTCATAAACTGAACACGTAGCAACTTCCGGTAACATCGTCGCGGGGCATCATGGGAGTTGAAGTCTCTGATCAATTATTCGTGTACCCGGTGGTAGTAAAAGACTTTTACTAAAAGTACTCACATTTTGTACTTAAGTAAAGCGTACCAATACTGCAATGTAGAAATAATCTGTTACAAGTAGAAGTCCAGAATTCAAAATTCACTTGAGTAAAAGAACAAAAGTATTGGTATCAAAATATACGTAAAGAAGTACCAAAAGTAATAGCCCTAGAATGTCTGTGATCTTACATACATTTCATGTATTCCAAACATTTGGAATACATGAAATGTATGTAAGATCACAGACATTCTAGGGCTACAAAAGTAATTGTATCCATTATGCACAATGTCCCATTTCACAGGTTCCAAATGTATACAATCTTTTGAAAATAGCAGATCTACAAGCTCTGCTATTTTCAAATGGCCGAAATCATGTATGAAGTGGTTAATATATGTTTTGTAATAATAATCCAAATCTACAAAGTAACTAATAACGTTTTTAAATTATTGTAGTGGAGTAAAAGTACAATATTTGCCTCTGAGATGTAATGTAATGTAGTAGATTTAAAAAATCAAATAATAACAGGTGTATCACATGGATTAAATAATAACAGGTTTATTACTATGGTTTATTATTATCATCGGAGCTTTACCGGAAGTACGTATGTGTGCAGTTCAGGGTTGCCAAGTCCGCTTATTATAAGCGACTTTGGGGTTCTTTTTCTGTAAAGTTGCTTGTAAATATTGTTAGTTGTGGCGTTGCAGTTTTTTGGGGATTGTTTCTAAACAAGTGTACATTGTTGTTCAAAAAACAAACAAACATTTAAACTAATGGTTCTCAAATATTTTCATAAATATCTTGTGCTAGCTGTAGTTTACAACCCTCGTAGACGTATTTACGATTCTGACGTCTTCAATCTACGAGAGTTGTAGGGTGCACGTCCCATGCAGGGGAGCACTTTCTGCACTTTACCCCGCGACACTCCAAACATGTACAAATTGAAAATAAAAGGTGCTTACCGCAAAGCCCCAAATGTTAACTACCTTCGCGGGGTAGTAGTGATCCCCGTCGAGGTTTATCTTTCAATAAAGAAGTCTTTTAATCCAGCTTGTGTCGGAATCTTCACTGTTCTTCTTTTGTTTTAAATGAGTTTGAACTGCGCATTAGCGATTTGGCGGTCGGGAGGTGTATTGCGCATTGAAAACACAATGTATCAATACACCTCCCGACCGCCAAATCGCTGTTGCGCAGTTCAAACTCATTTTAAATAAAAGAAGAAGCAGTGCGCAATACACCTCCCGACCGCCAAATCGCTAATGCACAGTTCAAACTCATTTAAAACAAAAGAAGAACAGTGAAGATTCCGACACAAGCTGGATTAAAAGACTTCTTTATTGAAAGATATACCTCGACGGGGATCACTACTACCCCGCGAAGGTAGTTAACATTTGGGGCTTTGCGGTAAGCACCTTTTATTTTCAATTTGTACATGTTTGGAGTGTCGCGGGGTAAAGTGCAGAAAGTGCTCCCCTGCATGGGACGTGCACCCTACAACTCTCGTAGATTGAAGACGTCAGAATCGTAAATACGTCTACGAGGGTTGTAAACTACAGCTAATCTTGTGCCCAGAGAGCATTTGTTTTGTTAGAATGTTTCCCCCCCCAAAAAATCAAATATTCCACATTTTATTGCAGAGTTTTTGAAAATAGCGTAGATCGGCTATTTTCAAATAGCCGATGCATATAGGTTTAAAAGTGCTCATGTGACCAAGTTGCTTCTTTTGGGCTTGTTTTCCTAAACCTTATTTCTCCCACAAAACCTGGCAACGCTGGTGCTGGTTCGTGGATGTACTTCCGTTGTATACGCCATAGCCAGTAGTCTATAAGCAATATCAGCGCTGTTCTGGTCCAGAAGACCAAATAGCGACAAGGTAAGAAACACACAACACCTTATTTAGATGTTATTAATGATATAATAACATTGTGAATGCGTGTGTTCGAAATGAACAAAGGAAAAGGGGTGCATTTGACCGTTTAACCCAGTCGACCCGAGTATGTAACGGAGAGTGTCCTTGAATAATCTTAGCCTGCGTTATGCTAGCATGCACGTTAGCAGCTGGTGTTGTGTGAGCTAAATGTCTATAAGGATAATATGTTAATGTTAATAAAATGGTCATCCTATCCTGCACATCAACATAAAACGTTTGTGTTGACTGGAAACATTTGACAATGCATTGCATTGCAGGTTCCCACGGGTCAGCAAGTCCTCTGTTGTTGTTGACAGCACTGTTAGGCAATGAGCTAATGTCATCATACCCATGGATGTACAGTGATTCTCAGCCTTTTTAATTTCAAGGAACCCATAGTTGCTTTAAGCCATGGTCCCCCATTTGATACGTTTTCTTTATGTTATTATCATTTTAAACCTCTGACACCCAATCTACACCTAGCCGCAAGCAACTCTTACATCTGATTCTATTTTTAATATCTAGAATCTAGAGTTGCAATACCAACCCTTGACAGCCCATACATCCAAACAGAAAAGTCCTGTCTGATTGTATTAACCCTTGCATTGTGTTACAAACCTGCTGACACTTTTGGTGTTAGCGGGACAAATTTGACCCGTGATGTAACTCAGTCCAAAATAATCAAAACATTATAATTTTCTTTTATCATTTTGAGATTAATATGGTGTATTGTATTGACCATAATACAAGGTGTTATTGATTTTTCCTACATTATTTATTTAGATTATTGGTATCGATCATTGTCAGTCATTTCTTTGTGTATTTAAGTTTTTTGCTATATCTGGCCTAAAAGCCACACAATGAAATTGTTAATCGCAATTATTTGTATGAATTAATCGTCAAGTAAAATGTCATAATCGTGATAGCCCTACTCCAGAGATAAGTCCAGTCTGTAAGGGTTGAACTTGACCCAGGCATTCTGTGGCATTTCTGTAGCTCGCACTCAGGAGGAGGATTGAGTGGAGGAGAGTTGATGAACGTACTAATTATGGATGTTGAAGTGGACCATTGCTTGTTCTAGGAATCAACCACGTTGAGGACCAGTGTATTCAAAATAACATGAACATAAAAGATCCTACCCCATGTCTATCTAACCGTAGCTTTGTGATCTGTTTACAGCGTCATGCTGCGTTTCCCGACAGTCGGCCGAGCTCTGGCCGGTGCAGCCAAGAGCAGCCTGGCTCCCGCGAACAGTGGTAAGTGACTTTGTTTGGGAGGGAGGGAGGGGTGTGTGTGTGTGTGTGTGTGTGTGTGTGTGTCTGTGTGTGTGTGTGTGTGTGTGTGTGTGTGTGTGTGTGCGCGTGCGCGCGATGAGCCACTTTGTTTTGTTATGCATCAGACAAACATCCAAGGTGACATTGCATATCTTAAGTCACAAATCTCATCAAGGTTCAACAATGCATTGCATTTAGTTGTCGAGAAGTTTCAACTTATGGCCGGGAGGATCAGTCGGCAGTATCTGTCAGTGGTAGTAATTTCATTTACATTATTTATGTCTGTGGAAGATGCCAGTCTCTTGACATTTTTACGGCATGGCTCTGCAGGAGGCTAGCCGTCTATACGTAAGAGGTTTGGTGTGTGTGTGCGTTTGGGTGTGTTTGGCTAATCTCGTAAACCACTGGACCGATCTGCACCACATTTCTTGTGCACACTGCCAGTAAGCCACAGGAGTTTTATACTTTTGAAATATTTTAACTTATTTATAATGGAATTCAAAGGCTGAAACCTTGCCCAACCTTGGACCTATGTTATAGATATGTCATAGTAGAGAACTGTTGTCATAGATGACTGATCCACATTGGAGCTATGCCGTTCCCATATAGATTCCGGGATCTACATGATTAGATTCTTTTTTGAAAGACGAACACGTCTGGCTCATTTTATAATGCCATACAAGTTAAATTATAATAACGTGTGGCTGTGTCACTGTGTTTGCTATATTGCAGTGCGTATCCCGGTGCGCGCTGCTAGTAACCTGGTGGAAGTGTTTGTGGATGGGAAAGCAGTGGAGGTGGAGGCAGGAACTACTGTATTGCAGGTAACAAGACAACCCAAGAGCCTCATCTTCCCACCAGTTGATTTCTTATAGTTATGAAGACTGCTCAGGACAACTAGACAAGTGGTTCTCAAGTTTTAAATTTCAAGTACCTAGAATAGTTCACCCAAAAGACTTATTTTCTATCAATTACACACCCCATGAAGCCTTGAATTCATGGAGATATTTTAGTTTTTGTCGCATTCCTAAGCAAATAATTTGATGACTGGCGGAGACTCAATGGAGGTCATCAAATCTTTAACTCTTGACAGTATACCAAATGGACCCTAACAGGTCCATTTGATTCCATTTGTATACTGTCAGAGTTACAGACTTGTAAAGGTCCGCTCAAGGAACCCAGAGTGTCCCTCCCTGGACCCCATTTTGAGAACCACAGAGCTAGACTGTATTTAATAGGATTTTCCCATATAACGATTTGTAACCGTTTTTTAAGACTAGTTTTTTTTTTAGCACTTCAAAAGACTAGTTTTGAAGGCTGCACGGTGTGCTTTTGCTGGCCAATATCAATATTTACATTATATCAAAACCAATAATTATCACATTTAGCCGATACATTTTGGCAAACCTGGTTTTGAATCATTGGTGTGTGTGTGTGTGTGTGCGCTCCCTCAGGCCTGTGAGAAGATGGGAGTCCAGATCCCAAGGTTCTGTTATCATGAAAGACTCTCTGTAGCTGGAAACTGCAGAATGTGTCTGGTGGAGATCGAGAGAGCCCCAAAGGTAGCTGCACACATCTGACCTGGCTTCAGTATTCACTAGCTAGTATCTTGAAATGCAACCCAATAGCTTCTTGAATAAAAGGTTGAAGGTAGGGCTGCAACTATCAATAACTGTTTTAGTGATTATTATCGGTTACTTTTTCAATTAATAAAACGATAGAGAGCGTATTTCTTTTATATCAGTGAATCGACGTGAAAACATTCTAATCGATTTGTCTGCTTAACCACTTACAGTAAGCCCTTTTTTAGACTTAGTCATACAACAGTGTCGCGAACAAAAATAGTGAAAAATTGTCTATCTAAAAGCTCACATCTCGTTGCATCGCGACATGTGCTTATACTGTAGATTTGCTTTTTAAAGTTTTATTTATAAAATCCCCCCAGCAATGTTTAATAAAATGTATTATTTTTAAATCATTTGTTTGCACTTTTACCCCAAGATGAAGGAACGCACCATTAACCTACATCCTTCTATTGATAACTACTTTGTATTAGTTACAGATGTCCACATAATATTCTTTTGTGGCTCAAAGGAAAGCAGACATTCTAAGTTGCATATGAAGTGCATATTCTGAATAAGCTGCAATCGGGGTGACAGTATAGAGACAGTATACTTTGTCCATGTAAATGTAGCCAGTGATAAATAAAGCTCCGAGTCAATTGCCCTTGTCTTCTTTGTGTTTCGTAGCGAGGACGTTTTTAAATATCTGATAATGGTGTTGTTGTTTTTTTTACCATAATATATTAACTCACTGTGCGCGTGTGTGTGTGTGCTCGTGCGTGTGTTTTTGCATGTGTGTCTACCAGCCAGTGGCAGCCTGTGCCATGCCAGTGATGAAGGGATGGAACATCCTCACCAACTCAGAAAAAACACGCAAAGCCAGGTAAACACACCGACTCACACGCATCAACAATGTCACTTAACCAGGCAAAACCAGTCAAGAATAACATTTCCTGTATTGAAATCCTTGCTTTTCAACCAGTGTGTGTGTGTTTGTGGTTCTCAAAACACGAACCAAGCTCAAAACGTGTCGTTTCACGCTTGTAGATCTGCTACTTTTGATACTTTTGTGTGACGCTGTAGTATGATGAAATAGAGCATTAATTTTATGAAAAAACACAAAAAGTGTATGTGGTTAAATGCTCTTGTCATGTCGAATGTGGTTCTATGATTTGTATACTTTACCTTACTTGTGTGTGTGTGTGTGTGTGTGTGTGTGTGCGTGCGTGCGTGCGTGCGTGGGGTCAGAGAGGGGGTGATGGAGTTCCTGTTGGCCAACCATCCACTGGACTGTCCCATTTGCGACCAGGGAGGGGAGTGTGACCTGCAGGTAATCACAGGAACTTGTGTGGGGTATATGTAACATAAGGTTGCTCTTTTTAATAGTAAATAGAGTGAAAACAAGTAGGAGATAAAAAGTAACTAGGATAGCAGGTAAATATCAGACCTAGCATCTGTCTAAATAACTACTATCTAAATAATATACAGTACTCGGCATCTGTGGACAAGTAAACAGCATAAATCTAAACAGGGTTCCCACGGTCATGAAATTCCTGGAAATATTTTGAAATGAGAAACTATTTTCTAGGCCTGGAAAAGGTTTGGAATTAATAAAAATGATTTGGGAAATGTTTGGGTATATATTGTTTTTTGCTACTGATTTATGTTCGTGAAAACATGTCTAACATTCCGTGAAATACCGTATGTAGCATGGTAAAATGTAGTGTTGCTCTGCGTGCGAGCGGCCTAATATATAGACTACAGGATGTCATGTGACAAAAAGAATAGATCTACAAGCTAAGAACACATTGCACCGTGATACGTTGTTAGCTTGTAGATGTTCTGTCGTTTTTAGTCACGCTGTGCCGCGACATACCAAAGCCTATACCGCTTGTGCTATAACCACGGCCCGCTTCTGTGACGAACGCAGGAACTGCCTCTCGTCTACCAAAAACCACGGCCGCTTTTGTGAAGCACCCGGAACCTACAACAACTGCGGACTATTGTTTTGGCTGATAAAGTATAGTTTTTGACCCCAGGCCTATATCTGCCCCTGGTTAAGAGGCTACAGTGAAAACCAGCAATACCAGCCACTGTAATAACGCCCTTCTCCCCTGTGTTCCCAGGACCAGTCAATGCAGTTTGGTGCAGACCGCAGTCGTTTCTCAGAGAGCAAGAGGGCTGTGGAGGACAAAAACATCGGTCCGCTCATCAAAACCATTATGACTCGTTGCATCCAGTGCACACGCTGTGTCCGGTCAGTAAGTGTAAATGAGATGGAGAGAGAAAAGTAGAAATACATTTTTAAAATGCTTAAGTAAATTTTCTCTCTCTTTGGGAATGCCAAAGATTTTGATTCCCTTCAATGTTGAACTGCATATTTTCCCCCACGACTATGGAGACCCGAGTTCAGGCTTGGCGCTCCAAGAAACACAATTGGCAGTGTATCAATGGAAGTACGTGGCTGTCTACACCCTCCACATACCAACATGGGAGGTTGGCAGCGACAGGAACTGCAGTACATAAGGGACTGACAACAACTGTACTGTACTGTACATTGGGAGGAAATAAGAAATGCAAACAGACATCAACTCAGTTGTACGATTATTTGAAATTAGCCTACAAATGTTTCAGCTTCTCTGTTGTTGCAATTATTCAACCATAGATTACATATATTATGTCTGATAAACATGTTCAGGAATGTTGGACAGTGGATAATGATAATAAGGGTTGGTTAAGTGGAATTTCCCTCAACTTTAAACTTTATTGTAAGAGAGCCTCATCCCTAAAATCCCACTTCGACTTCAACAGTTTTGCCAGCGAAATCGCGGGAGTGGAAGACCTGGGAACGACAGGCCGGGGGAACAACCTGCAGATCGGGACATACGTGGAGAAGATGTTCATGTCAGAACTGTCCGGCAACGTCATTGATGTGTGTCCTGTTGGAGCGCTCACCTCCAAGCCCTACGCCTTCACCGCCCGCCCCTGGGAGACCAGGTAACCATGTGGGAGTTTGTGTGTATATGTCTTCATAACTGTGTTAACCACTTTCAGTGTGATTACAGGAGATAATGTGCAAACATTTAAAAAAAATATGACAAACAATTTCCAAAGCCAAATTTCCTGTTTATCTAAAATAGCTCACAACACATCGCAATGCACAGCGTTGTGACGTTGTAGAGTAGCTATTTTCGTTTTCATCGTACGTATATAGGACTTAAGTGGTTAAAGCTAAGCTGCAATCCATAACATTTTGTAGTGGATAACAATTTATTTTAAACAATTTGTATGGTAGACTATGTTCAGGGGTGCACATAACCTTTTAGGTCTAGTACTCAGAAGAGCACCTGGAGATGTGAGTTGGTGCGCACCAAATAAATCGGCACGGCGCCCACCGGACAGTTTTGTCAACGGGGGAGGGGGGGGGGGCAGCACCGCTTCAGCCCAGCCCTGCAGCCGCACTGAGGCCCCGGACAGACGCTCTGCTTCCAAATTACGCGATTTTCGCCGTTTTTTTTTTCTCACACGCCGTTAGGAGAAGCCCCCAAGGTTGGTGCCCTGTGCTGCACTGCTTTTATCCGCCAGATTTGGACGTTCATGGCATATTTTGCACCGTTATGGTGTGTTCATCATCGGTGAAGAGTGCCTCTAACAGCCGCTGCTGGCTGCGTGCACGCAGCGAGGCGATGCGAGGCGACGCGAAGCAACAATCACACAAGCACGTGCAGCATGCGTCCCCTTCCCCTGCGCCTAATGGCTGTACATGGGGCCGACGCGTGCTTTAGCGAGAGTGTGTGAGTGTGGCTTCAGGAAGTAAATTCCTAGCCTATCTCCAGGCTTTTATTTTTTATTTTTGCTAAAAAATGAAAGCTTGGAAATTCCTGTCCCAGCTGTTGGTACGCAAAAGCGCCTCGCGTCGTCTGATGTGGTGCGCATTATTTATTTTGGGTGCGCATGCGCACCTGTGCACCAGTTATGTGCACCCCTGACTATGTTAATGCAACATAAGACAACTGCAGTGGTTGTAGTTGGTCTCCCTGCTAGGGATGAACACAGCGACTAATTACATCCATCCATCCATCCTTCCTTCCTCCCTCGCTCCGTCCCTCATCCGCTTATCTGGAGTCGGGTCGCGGGGGTGGCAGTTCTGGCAGAGAGTTCCAGACTTCCCTTTTGCGGGCCACATTAGCTACTTCGTATTGGGAGATCCCAAGGCGTTCCAAGGCCAGCGTGGAGATGTAACCCCCCCCCCCCCGTCTGGTCCTTGGTATGCCTCGGGGCCTCCTCCCTCCATGACGTGCCTATTGCCTCCCCTCTACCTGTCCGTGACTAATTTCACTGTAGTTTAAACAATGTTTTTGTAACCGACTAGTCGCTAGTCGCAACTTGCAACCAGTTGCAAGGAATTGCAGCGGTCTGACTCTGGACTGACCAGTTGCAGACCACTGCCATTTGGGGATAAAGTAGTGTTAAGCAGGTGTGCGTGTGTGTGTGTGCAGGAAGACGGAGTCCATAGACGTGCTGGATGCAGTGGGTAGTAACATCGTGGTGAGCACCAGGGGAGGGGAGGTCATGAGAGTCATGCCCAGGCTCAATGAAGATGTCAACGAAGAATGGATCTCTGACAAGACCAGGTATCTATCTCTCTCTTAATCACATTCAAAATTTACTCCCAGCTGTTCTTAGGATTTTTTAAAATATCGTTAATTTAGCCTTTAACCTTTTTTCACGCATGTTTGTGTGTGTGTTTCCCCTAAGGTTTGCATATGACGGGCTCAAGAGGCAGAGATTGACCCTACCGATGGTGAAGGACGACTCAGGTCAGCTGACCACCACCACTTGGGAGGATGTCCTCACGCGTGTGGCCGGAGTAGTAAGTCTGTTTTGTCTGTCTGTACCTGAGTCTACGAGTCTGTTCTTCTACTACTCTTCCTCTACTCGCTATGGGTGGATTGGGATGTTTGTGAACTATACCAGTGGTTCTCAAACATTTCCATGTCAAGGACACCCAAATTGATATGTGTTGATATTTGCATCTTCATATGGGATAAATGTACTGACAAGCGTGTGGTCGTTTTATGTGTTTTCAGTTGCAGGGCGTGCAGGGCAGCGAGGTGGCTGCCATAGCAGGAGGCATGGTGGATGCAGAGTCTCTGGTCTCACTCAAAGACCTCCTCAACAGACTCAACTCAGACAACCTGTGCACCGAGGAGCTGTTCCCCATGGCCGGGGCAGGGTAAGAGAGAAGTCGTGTGGGTGTGTGCTGTTCCCCATGGCAGGGTGAGAGAGAGAGAGACGCCAGGGTCTGACTTGCAACGTTTTCTTCATTCAGGAAATAACAGTGTCAGTACATAGGAATTTATGAAAAACATGCCTGCTTCACCCCCAAATCTGCAGCTTCCTTATGAAGCAACAACCATACAAAAAAAACATAATTCGACATACTACATACTTTACACCGTATGTTTCAAAATGTACAAAAAACTAAAATTATAATTTAAGAATACATGCATACAAATGTTTTCGCCCATATTGGAATAATATATTTCTTTCGCTTTTACACTGACCCTCTAGTTAAAGAACCTTTTCATATACTGAAAATGCATTTGCCGAACTGGTTAGCAACCGTGTCGCCTAGATAATGTGATAATAATGAGAGAATTATCATGTGCTAAAAGTGCATTCTCCTGTCTCTTCACAGAACTGACTTGCGCTCCAACTACCTGCTAAACTCTAAAATCGCTGGCATAGAAGATTGTGACCTGTTACTGTTGATAGGAAGCAACCCACGCTACGAGGCCCCACTGTTCAATGCACGCATCCGCAAGAGGTAACACACACACACACACACACACACACACACACACACACACACACACACACACACACACACACACACACACACACACACACACAATGATAGGTTTAACTTGGAGACAAGAAATAATAACAAATACAAATGGGAAGATAGTACTTTCACGCTCACCCAACTTTATTCCCTAAATGACTTAAAGGGCCTATTTTGTTTTTACTTTATTCCTTCAAACGTGTTTTAAGGTAACATGGTAGGTTTTTCTTTCTGTACGTTCTGAGGCTTTTTCAGCTGCATTGCAAAAAATGGGTGGGATTATTACAAGAAGCCTGACAGTTATGTCACGGTCGGGGAGCAAATTAGAGGCCAGTTTGAGTAGACTTTTTCAGAAATGCCCAGATCACAAATAAAACGAGTATTCAAATGTCTTTCTTTCTTTTTTCGTCAGTAGAAGGGACATCATAACCACAGGTTGAGAATCGCTGATCTATGCACCTCTCTCTCTCTATTAGTTGGCTTCACAATGATCTGCGTGTGGCCCTGGTGGGTCGTGACGTGGACCTCAGCTACTCATACGACCATCTGGGAGAGGAGGCCTCCGTTCTGCAGGAGCTGGCTAATGGAACACACCCGTTCAATGAGGTAATGGATGGACACACGCAAAAAAATACTAGCATAATATAGCCCAGTGGTTCTCAAACTTTTACATTTCAAGGACCCCCATAGCTGTGAGGGCGTACAAATGGAACCATAAGGGTCCATTTAGTTCCACTGGCTAGCATACCACTGGCTAGTGGTATGCAATATGACGATAATAAACCGTGAATGATTTCTATGTCTCCACGATCTGCCTTTTCAGAGAGATCGTATAGATTGTGATACAGCGAATGCACATTCGATGAGTTGCAGTTCTATAACTTAACTTATACTCCATCGAACGACTGTGTCGTTCGTCAAAAAGAACACATCTACAAGCTAACAATGCGACGTGCTGTTTGCTTGTAGATCTGTTCTTTTTGCACATGCATGCATCCAACATCGGTCCCTCTCACTTTTAGCTGCCTGCTCTTAACATCGCAATAGCAATCAATCAATGGACAGACAGACACACAGAGGAGTCGGTCCCTAATTATTATATTCCAAAACCGACACGGTGCAAACAAAGGTTATTTGTAAAGACTCTAAATGTGGCTTACTACCTCTGTGTGTGTGTGTGTGTGTGCATGCATGTCTAGGTTCTGTCCTCAGCCAAGCGTCCTGTGGTGGTGGTGGGAAGCTCTGCCCTGCAGAGAGACGACAGCGCGGCCATTTGGGGCGCTGTGTCCACCATCGCCCAGAACGCCAGGAGTAGCAGTGGAGTGGAGGAAGGCTGGAAGGTCCTCAACGTCCTACACAGGTACATATCCTCAAGATATGTTATCAAGAATGATGACAATGCCATTCTGTGAACTGTCAAAGGCGTCTGTTTTCTGCACTGTTTTGGTTCCTTTACGCCTGGATAAACCAGTGTCTCCTCAGTTGAGAATTGTGTCACATCAACCATAGCAAACATGTTTGGTTGTTGAGTTTTGTCAATGTTTCACATGATGAGTTACTTAAGCAGTGAGGCCAGTCATGGTGCCAGTTTAGTTCACAATGGAACTTTAGCTGTGCTCTTCGTTCAGCTGCCATACAAACCCTAGGGAATATACGTCTGTTGATCATCCAGTGCGAGCTCATCACCCTCTATCATTTTATCACTCTCCTCGCTCAGGGCAAATAAAGGCAGGGAATGTGATAAATGTATATAATATAATGTTCTCTACATCAGTGCTGCATTTTCAACAGCACTGGTCTTTCAGCTCTGATTTCCTGACATGTGTCTGTCACCAGGGTGGCCAGTCAAGTTGCGGCATTGGACCTGGGCTACAAGGCCGGCGTGGAGGCTATCAGGAAGAACCCGCCCAAAGTTCTGTTCTTGCTGGGAGCCGACGCAGGATGTATCACCAGAGCTGACCTGCCCAAAGACAGCCTGATCATCTACCAGGGTACGTGCTGTAGTTGGCCCGGTGTATTAATCCATTAAGACCGGAAAAGTATCTGACATGTTTTAACCACTTTAACCATTATTTTATACTTTAGGTATTAAAAAATAGCAGATATACAAGCTCATAGCGCGGCACTGAGTGAGTGAATATTGAATATATATATATTTTTAAGTGAACATTTGTAACTCAAATCTTTGCTTCTGGGGGTCCCTGGAACTAAATGTTTTGAGATGGGGTTCTGCGGCCAAATACATAGAATTTTTGGGGTCCTTGAAAGGTTTGAGAACCACTGATGTTATAGCAACATAAGTGTTTCAGAAAACTGTTAGGATTTAGAAGACATTTGTAGAATCGGCCTCAGGTCTTAACACATTGGCTGCCATCTTTTTTTTTTTTTTCCTACAGTAGACTGCCAGACTTTTTCAATGAGAAAAAAAAGTACTTAGGAGCCGAGATACAGAATTTTTAAGTTTTAAGTTACAAGGAAGTGTCTGGGAGTCTAAATCTTCGGAAAATCATATCTCCTTGGTCTTTGTTTTGTTTTTTTTAATAAAAAAAAAAAAAAAAAAAAAAAACTTTATTTTTAATTTTTTCTTTTTTTTTGGAAAGAACGCAGATCTGCGTTCTTGGCAGCGTGCGGGCTTTTGCGCAAATGAACGCAGATCTGCGTCCATGGCAGCCAATGTGTTAATGGGTTAAAGCTGCAATCCAGGACTTGTTTTATTGTCTAAAACATTGATTTAACCAAACGGTATGGTATGTGCTAGGAAAAGAGCGCATGTAACATGCTCAGATCCAACTCCCTTCTCTTTGTGATATTCATGGCTGGCATCACGAAACGGCACACTCCTTTGCTCCTCCTCTTGCTCCAGGTCACCACGGTGACGCGGGTGCGCCCATGGCTGACATCATCCTCCCGGGTTCCGCCTACACAGAGAAGACCGGCACGTACGTGAACACGGAGGGCCGCAGCCAGCAGACCCGCGTGGCCGTCACCGCACCAGGAATGGCCCGCGAGGACTGGAAGATCCTTAGGGCCATTTCAGAGGTGAGGAGAACATCCAGTGGCGTAAAGTAACTAAGTACATTTACTTAAGTACAATTTAGAGATATTTTTACTTTACTGGAGTATTTCCAGTTTTCAGTGCTTTTACTTCTACTCCACTGCATCTGTGGCAAATATTGTACTTTCACTCCACTACAATTATTTGAAAACTTTAGTTACTTTGCAGATATAAATTAGACTGATGGAAACTACTATTGAGGCTAGGGCTGCAACTATAGATTGTTTTCTTAGGAGTTTCTTTTCTTTTTTTTTACGGAGGACAAAAATATCTGTTAAAAAAGTATCCATATACGTGTAGCCTGGGCCTAAATCGATTAGTTTGGTTAATAATAAATAATTCATCATTTGATCTGTCGATTGTTTTGACGATTATTTGATTGAGGTAAATGCTCATCACGTTGTATGACCAGACATTTTGCAATTGATTTAATGTTGAATTAAAAAACCTATTTTGAGAAAAACAGACTAATGTTTACAATTTAGAAACTTTATTTTAATACTTTTCTCATTCAACTAATGGATTATTCAAATAATCTTTTCACTCCTAATTGAGACATCATCAGTCAACAAAGAGTTTGGCAATAGTGTTGTTACCGTGTCTTTACTTTTAGCTCATGACCTGTGTTCCAGCAAATGTTTGTTCTTGTTTAAATGCTCAATTGAAATGTCTTCCAAACTGTATAGTAATCTGTGTGTGTGTGTGTGTGTGTGTGTGTGTGTGTGTGTGTGTGTGTGTAGCTGGCTGGTGTGACTCTGCCTTATGACAACTTAGACGAGGTGAGGGCCAGACTGGCAGAGGTGTCTCCCAACCTCGTCCGCTACGATGACGTGGAAGAAGCTAACTATTTCAAACAGGCCAACGAACTCTCAGAGGTAAACAAAGATACAGTTACATATACACATACACATATCCACGGTACTTTACTTTTCATGTTTAGTCCATCGACATGGACCACAAACAAAAGAATGGGTTCTAAATCTCGAATGAAACAGAACTGCTCTGTCAGTGAGTGGAGGGTCCTGACTCACTGGGCCCTATCCTGCGTGGCTTTATGCCTAATCTTATTAGCCATTTTTGTATTATCTTTTAAACATTTTAAAATGTTTTTAAAAGAAATGCCTAGGCATAAGGCGCTGCGCAAGATAGGGCCCACTGTCTTGCAAAGCCATAAGGCTGATCCCTTATGCTTTTTTATACGTCAGTCTACAAAGTATAAATAAGCCCTTACCCACATGGGAACTAGAACCAAGTTCTCGCTCTCTCTCTCTCAGGCGGTGAATCAGTCTCTCCTAACAGCTCCTCTAGTACCGCCTCAACTCACAGCCAAGGACTTCTACATGACAGGTGTGTGTGTGTATGAAAGCAATCAAGCTTTTCCTCTCGCTCTCTCTACCATTGTATTTTCTTCCCTGCTCTTTTACTCTTCTTTTCATTATTGCTCTCTGTCGTCCTCCGTGTCTCTCTCTCTCTCTAGACTCCATCAGCAGGGCCTCCCAGACGATGGCAAAATGTGTGAAGGCACTTACGGAAGGAGCAGACTCCATCGATGAGCCATCCATTTGCTGAATCCCCACACACACATGAAAACATAAACATAGACATGCGAGACATAAATTAGGTACACACACAGCTGACATAAACATGTATGTGAATATACTCCTAAAGTTAGAACACACCCTACACACACGCACACACGTATGCCGGGTTGTCTCTCCTGTATTTAAGTTGTTATTGATGCTTGTTGTGTACAGTGAATCATTTCCACTCTAGATGGAACAGGGAAAGCGCTTTGTTGAAAAAGAGCTGAGAAACTGTCGATGACTTATAAATAAAATCTTAATATTGTATCTCTTAAATCCATATTGAGATTTGGTTGTCATTCATTTCGCTGTTCATTGTGTTTTATTTTTTGTTTCTTATAAATTTTCTGGTTAACTAGTAGCTGTTTATGGCTGCAGAAATGGATCAGAAATCTGATAAATCTTTTTTTTCTTAAAATCCTTATTGTAGAAGTTAACAGCCAAGAACAGGCTACAGCCTAACTTGGTTGCGAGCAGGTGTTGTGTACCGAAAATAGCAGATCTACAAGTAGATCTTGTAGATCCAGGCAGACCAGGGAGGATAGTGCGGGCCCGATACGAGGGAGCAGATGACATTACAGCACAGGTACTGTAGGTACCGCCAGGTACTGTCGTCTTGGTTCATTTTTGGTCATTTTAATCTAACAGTGATGTAATCCCTGCATTTATAATTCAAAAATTGGAACAGCGATTCATACCCGAGTAAGAATAAGTTTCCTGTTCTCGGAAGCATTTATCCCTATTCATACAGCTAAGCAAACGTAAGTAGAACTTGAATGTCAGATATAGTGCACAGCTAAATCCGGAGTGTTAATTTAGTGTAAACTATTACGCAGTACTTGCACTCAGTTAAATGAACACTCTGGATTTTACTGTACATAGATTCCCATGGCTTTTTACAATCAAAATAGAACAACAAACATACTCTGTTTCTTTTCGTTTATTTTTGCAACCCATGAACGAAGAACATCCAAGACATGTGATGTGATCCACAGACAGCTATTTACTATGCCATTTAGAAGAACCATTATATAGAAAAACAGCCCTGTGACCTTGTTAGTACGTGAGGATTCACATGAGGATTCTTTTGGTGTTCAGAGGTAGTGTTCTGGTCGTGACTCCTTCTGGAACCACATGTGCTACTTGCCAAGAATCAAACCTCACGAGATAATACCGTGTCCCCTCTATGCTGTCCCTCACTCTGTTGTCCTACAAATCCACAGCGGACTGACCGGTTCTTCTACTCACTGACTTGTCCTGTTTGTCAGATTGTGGTGATTTGTGTCCTGGGGCTGACGATTTTCAGCTTACTTTTCTGTGAGCTGCGGTCTGCTCAGGAGAACTGAATAAAGGAGGTGGGAGGAGAGGTGTGCTGAGGACAGCAAGGTGAAAACTGAACAGGGAGTGTATACTCGTACTAAGATGAGAGCTTGAAATCGACATGGACAGAGCTAAACCTTCCCTCTTGAACATTTTAGCCCCATTTCTTTTTACTTTCAAAGATATTTATGCCCAAATAATGACATGCCCATAATAGTTAAAAGTGGTTTAAATTTTAAACCACTTTCAATCTATTTTAATTATCTTTGATTTTGGATTAATATTCCATTATATCAAAGATGAGTAAATCCAAATGTGTGGTTTATTTAAATCTTTATTCAACTGACAAACTACGCTGTGTATTTTTAGAACGCTAAAGACGGCTAATCTCACAGTAGGTTACAAAGGCAGCATTTTACATTATGCATGCATGTTTAGTTTATATACCAGGGGAATATGAATAATATTTCCATCAGCATATTTGTGTGGTTCAATTTAAGGTGCATGTACAATAAACAGGTTATCCAAAATATGACTGTAGTCTATTATCCAAAATAAAGGCCTTCCACTGAAGTGTTAATAGAGGTCATCCTCTACAGTATGTATATTAATAATACATCCAATTTATATAGCGCTTTTCTGTGTACTCAAAGTAGCTTTACAAAACAAACAAAAACAACGAGTTAATAACTAGTTAAAAGGGTAAAAAGCAAACAAAATCATTCAAATCAAAAGGCAAAAGGGGGATTCTAATTAGGGTGGTTTTAAATGAGGCAAGGGTGGGGGCAGCTTTGATGTGAGCTGGGAGTGAGTTCCAGAAAGCCCTAGTCACCCGGTTTGTCGCGTTGTCTTGGGAACCACCAGGAGGATGGCATCACCAGACCTGCGGGAGGGGGCGTGGCGGTGAAGGAGGTCAGAGAGGTAGGGGGGAGCTTGGTTGCATGTATGTCAGGTCAAGCTCCAGATGGCGGTGAGTGTCGCCATGAACCCGTTCAGCACAGCAACACTGTAGCCTAAATGGAAAGACTGGCCCTGTATAGGTCTGGGGGGAAAACACACACACACACACACGCACACACACACACACACACACACACACACACACACACACACACACACACACACACACACACACACACACACACACACACACACACACACATTAGTTCCTGATCATGAGGTTTTTTGTGTAGAAATTATAGCTTGACCAATGCCAGATTTTTGGGTCTGATACCCATCCCGATTTTGGAGAGTCCTAAATCACAGATTTTGACCGATTATTCGATGAACACGCAAACAAGCAAATGTAAAATGAACACAAACTGAACTTTATTTTATTTAACCCACTTAAGTCGTATTCACACATTTTCAAAAATGGCCATTGTACAAGCTCACAATGTTGTGAGCTTGTAGATCTGCTCTGTGTGAAATATTCAAATACTTTTTGAAAACTTTTGAATCTTTCCAAATTAGGGATGCCAGATTGAAAGTGGAGAAAATTCGGGACACATCGGCTGCCTAATTGCTGATACCAATGTCGTGAGAAAAGTTAAATAATAACCGATATATTGGTCTGGCTGTAGTAGAAATTGCACTGTTGAGCAAACGTGTATGTGTGTGTGATACCTGAAGTGTGAGAGTGTCAGGGGCATTGGAGGGACCACGCCAGGTTCGTATGAGTCCAGGTAGGTGATAGTCAATGAGAACACACAGCAGATGCAGCCAACTAATAATGACATCACCAGGATACTCCAGAAACCTGCACAGAGAGCCCTGTTGAACACTGCCCTTCAGCTAGAAGTTGCATGGTGAATGCAGGGAGTTACAACTAGGCAGAAAGTGAATACTGTAAGCTAGTTACTTTGCAGATTTAGACTATTAATACAAAATAAACAACATTAATTGAGAAATGATGTATTATATATAATAGGTTAAGCTACCCAGCAGAACATAATCAAAATCATCCCCACCTTCACCCGCTGCAACATTAAACTGGCAAACACATTAATGCATTACTAATTAGTCAATACAGTCCAGCAATATGATATGATTGCGGAATGGGACATTCTGCATAATGAGTAGCCCACTTTTGCATTTGGTACTGTAAGTATATTTTGATCCCAATGCTCTAAATCGTACAACATCACTGAAATCGTGACAAAAATGTATTCTTCACCAAGTATCCTAACTTCAGTCCCATCCACTCCTCGCACAGTTCCAACCCGGAGCTCTGAAATGACATTATTACAGTGATTAATCAACTTGCTATTATTACTGATGAGTTGAGTTACTGAGTACTGCACTTAAGTATAATTTCAAGGTACTTTTACTTTACTTTACTATTTTAATTTCTAATACTTATACATTCAATTATTTGACAGCTTTGGAGATTGAGATTATAATAATAAATCAATTAATCAAAAACATTCTAAATTCTTTGAAAATAGCTCATCTACAAGCTCATAACAAGGAGATGAGTTGTGAGCTTGTAGATCAGCTATTTTCAAACAGAAAAAGTTTAAAATAGGGCTTAGTGGTTCATGATTAATAATTATAGTGCAATAACATGATATGGTTCTGAAATGGGCATTCTTCATAATGAGTATTTTTGCCACTTTGATGCTAATACTTCTATAGCCTACTTTTATGTCCAAAAGCTGATGTGTACTTCTTCCACCACTGACACAGTGTCAGACACTGCTATTATCAAAAGATTTGTATACATTTTGAAACTTGTGAAATGGGACATTCTGCATAATGAGTACTTTCTACCTTTGGTGCTTTTGATACCAATAATTTGGTCTTTTACTCAAGTACATTTTTAAGTCCGGACTTTTACTTCACAGAGTATTTCTACATTTCGGTATTGATACTTTTACTTAAGTAAAATATGTGAGTACTTTTTCCACCACTGACACACACACACACACACACACACGCACGCACGCACGCGCGCGCGGTAGGCACCTATACCTTTCAGTACGGGATAGAAGAGGGCGCAGAAAGCCCCAACAGCTGACAGGGCGACAGCAGAACCCAGGGCTGACAGAAGAACCACCACCACGGTCCATGATGATGACCGTCTGTGACCCAGACCGCTACTGCTTCCCAATCCGACGCCGTTCACAGGCTCTGGAGTGCCGTTCATGGTCCGCGTGTGTGTGTGTGTGTGTGTGTGTGTGTGTGTGTGTGTGTGTGTGTGTGTGTGTGTGAGAGAGAGAGACGTGCGCCCGCGCGTGTGACAGAGAGAGACAGGATTCGATCCTTCTCAGAATGATCTACGAACCGTCAATAAACTTGTTGCGACCCGACAGACTGTTGTCTTTTCAACCATATTATTATTATATCTGTGTTTTCAAGGGAGAGCCTCTTTCTTTGTGATTTCGACCAGGTGGGCGTGGTTTTGAGGCATAGTTTTTGAGGTTAGGGGTTAGGTTTAGGCATATAACCACGCCCACCTGGGCGAAGCACCAAAGAAAGAGGGGGTCCCATGTTTTCAACCCAACAGTGGCGCTTCCTTCCGCATATTTCCTATTTAACGATTTCCGGGATTCCTACATGGACTAGTTGGCCAGGGACCAAAGTAAATCCGTGTACATGCTGCATACACGGATTATGTACTCTCAAGTACTGTACATTTTTTTTTTACCTTTACTCCACTACATCTCAGAGTAAAATATTATACTTTTACTCCACTACAATTATATGAAAGCTTTAGTTACTTTGAAGATTTTTAATATTATTACAAAACATACTAAACACTTCAGCATTTTGGCCTTTTGAAAATAGCAGATTTACAGGCTCACAATGCGTCATGATGCGACAAATTGTGAGCTTGTAAATCGGCTAATTTAAAAAGATTATTTATACATTTTGAAATTCTGCACAATGAGCACTTTTACTTTTGCTACTTTTTTGAGATGCCGATACTTTTGTACTTTTACTCAAGTACGTTTTGAATATGGGACTTCTACTTGTAACCGAGTACTTTTACTTAAGTAAAAAAATGGAGTACTTTTTCCACCACTTGTTTGAAGCATAGGGTTTGAAGAAATGAAAATAAATACAATCCACTGAAGCAGTTTATTCTTCTTCTTTCCCCCTAAAAGTAACCGTTTTGGACATATACTAGATCTCCACATCACAGAGCTGGTGTCTCCTCACTCTTGCGCACTTAAACATTGCTTGTAGATCTGCTGCTAATTCTTCGGGCGCTCGAGCCACGTACGGTAATTAGTAGCTACGTCACATCTGGAAGTGAAGTTAGGCCATTGCTCGCACATTATCCACGAGGGAAAAGTCGGACAGAGAATACCAAAGCCTTCTATTGGAGAATACAACATGGCGAGACGTCGAAGAGGTACAGTACTACTGTAGTATTATTGTTTTGTGACGAAGCTCTTAACTTTTTATTTATTTTTTACATCGACTCTTTTCTAAAGAGTTTTTAACAGCGGTTCATGAACAAAATGACGTCTCAAAATGGCGCCGCGGGCTGCCTGCCGCCTGTCATTTGAAACCAAGAAGGCCTAGGCTACGTGACATGAGTCACGTCGAATTTAAAAATAAATACAATGGTGAACGATATAGTGTTTGTTAAGCTATATTTATAGTTATAATGCTCAGTGTGAATGGCACTTTCTGTTCAAGCAGAATGTAACAAACACATCTGTAAGTAGGCCTACATTGGAGTAGCCTATGTACCACTGGCTGCTGTTATAGCCTACAGATGCAATTTTTTTCACAATATGTATCTGTGGAACAAAGTCAAACAAAATGGGGGGTCCCCAGTTCAATTTATTTTGGGGGGTCATGGGTCACGGCCTGAAAAGGTTGAGAACCACTGCCCTAGACATTTGTCCCTTGGGGGAAACTAATTGGGGAACCTAGCCCCTACGGAACCTCTCCCTCCGCTATGTAGCTCCGAGATGAGGTCCCTCTTTAGTTTCTGCCGTATGCGGTGGACGTTGTCGCACATTTTCCACTTTACATGTTTCTTACCCCTTTCTGCACATCGTATCCAAAAAGTAAAGCATTTCCGCCACTCTCTCAGATGTTTTAAATTTTAGCTGGCAATAAAATCTATCCAACAAGTTGAAGAAAGTATTTAATTTGCCTCGGTTTTCATCCGGTTCCATAATACTTTGCATTAGAAGATGCAATTCAACATTTGACCAGTAGGGGAATCAGTAATGCGCAATGTCTTAAAAACATGGAACCGGATGAAAACCGAGGCAAATTACAACACATAGACCAATTATTTGTTTACTAACATTGAGACTGGACGCACAGGTGATTGTTTCACACAATCAATTCCCAACCTGTTATTTCGGGGTGCGCTGGTTTCAGCACACCCCAACCCCCTCTTGTGTGTTGGCTAGTGAGGCGCGTCCTAGCGAGACCTGATAGAATGGGTTTCATTGCACGCATACTGGTTGCACGCATACTGGTTCTTATCAGTGTGACGTCGTCTGTTAAGGGGTCTATTGGTTAGAGCTACGGTAAGGAGAGTAGAACATTTTTTAAATATTTTCCACGTGCACAGTGTACACAATCCACTTGTATTTATCTATATTTATCATCATCATTTTTTTCATTAATTTATAAATTAATACCTGGATATTGCGATGTCATAACATGTTGGCTGCACCAAGGATCCTAAATTAAACTTACCATTTTGGTTAATGGTAAGTTCAAATCCCCCAGATCTGTAGAGGGCACTGTGGAGTAAATACAAATAATGTCCGTCTCGCTGACATATTTTATTTTCTGCCCAAAAAGTGTATTTTACAGAGTAGGTGGGGTGCGTTTAGGCGTGCGGGGTTGGAGAATAGACTTTCAACAACACAAAACAGCCTTTGCTTCGGTGAGTAGCGAAATGGTTTAGTTTATTTTCACTACACTTGAACGGTGGCAGGGCAGTGGAATTCCTTGTACATGCGCAGAGCGAGGGGTCTTCCAGAGCGTTAGAGGGAACTCACTAACGCTCTGAACCAGAGCTACGCCCACCCGAACCTCTGAATGATGTACTGTACTGTAGAGTGACTGATGTGTGCTTCAATTGTCCATTGTATCAGAACTGGCAACCTGTTTTATTGTTTGTGGCCTTGCAGCTTCGCTCAATGAATGAAAATGTGTTTTCATGATAGGATATCAGAATGGGTGTGTGTAGTCTGTGTATTAGTGCATCAGTTCATTTTGGGGGGGTCCCCAGCCCAGATGATTAGCTTAATGTGCAACATTGTTTTCTCACTCAACAGTAAACAAACCAGCATGCAGTTTAAGTGTATACAGGATGTTTGCACTCTTCTAAAGTTACTATTTAAGGACTTTTAAGACCTTTTAAATACCAAATTGGCAAACAAGCAAGCTTACAACGCCTCGCAGTGCAAGGCGTTGACTTATGACCTTGTAATTCGGCTATTTTAACAATGTTTATCTGTGCAACGAGTCAAACTAAATGTCATGCCTACAATTCCAAGTGCTTTTCAGGGTGAGGGGTCCCAGTTCAAATATTATTTTGGGGGTCGCTGCCTGAAAAGTTCGGTAACCCTTGTTTGCATTGCAATGCATTCTTAATAATTATATGGCAGGAGAGAACAGGGTAAGACCACTTTTTACATTTTAGTAACAAAACAAAACAAAGTTTCTCTGGTCTATTATTTGCTATTGTCCTTAGAAAAATATGCCAGCATGGATGTCTGGCTTTATAGTGACAAGGATTGACAAACACATATCAATCATATCATCAATTGATTGATTGATGTACTTTATTTAGTAAGACATGAGAACAGTACATGACAGTACATAACAGTACATGGAAGTACAAATTCGCAATACAAGGTCTACTAAACTGGATAGCTCATTAAGCACTTAGCTTGTTTAAGATGAGATCCCCATGCACACAAATCATGTTGACATATAAGAGACAGACAGATATACAGAATGTCATACAATCAGTTTACAGGTTACTGGTATGAAGGGTGAAAAATATGTACCAAAAAAAAAAAAAAAAGAGAGGGGGGGGGGGGGTAGGTTAGGTTAGGACATGGGGTAGGTTAGGACTTGGACAGGGGCCATTTTTGAATTGCAGCCTCCTGAAGGTGTATCTTTAGGGCATTTTTGAAAGTGAGTAGGGTTTTACACTCCTTTACTCTTTTTGGTAGGGCATTCCACATTTTAGATGAATAGCATGAGAAAGAGTTCATTCCCTTTGTTGTGCCAAATCTGGGTTGAACATGGTTTGTGGAGCTGCCTCTGGTGTTATGATCATGGACTTGATTAACATTTTGGAAGTATTTTGACAAATACAGGGGGATCCCAATGTTGTGGTGTATCTTGAAGACCAGGCCCATAGCAAGTTGCTGTACTCTGTCCTCAACCCTAAGCCATCCAAGCCTATCAAAATGATCAGGGGTTAGATGGGTTTTGTAATTGAGACCAAGGAGTAGCCTTACAAGTTTGTTTTGGGATGTTTGGAGCCTTGTTTTTAGGGCCTTGGAGGTGTTGTGATACCATGAAGTACATGCATAATCATAATGACCTTGTATGAGGGCCCCTACAAGAATCTTCAGAGTATTCTTACTGACTTTACGAACAAGTCTCCACATCCTCCGTGTTATTTTGTGGACCTTTTTGATCGTCTTTTCAGCGTTTTTGTCACCTGAGAGGTTTGCCTCCAAGATGGCACCCAGGTAGGTAATTTCCTCCTTTCTTGTGATAACATTTTCACCCACTTTGATCGTGAAACTCTCAGCCTTTCTAAGGTTAGGGTTGGACCCAAAGAGGATGGATTCAGTTTTACCCAGGTGTAATGAGAGTTTGTTGTCGGAGAGCCAGATGCAGATCTTGTTGAGTTCAGTGCTGAGAGTTTTCTCAACCTGCAGCCTGTCCCTGTCCGAGACCAGCAGAGCCGAGTCATCTGCGAACAGGAACAGTTTGCAGTCGCAAGCTGAAGACATATCATTCACATATATCAGGAACAGTAGTGGTCCTAGTATGCTTCCTTGAGGAACACCACAAGTCACTGGGAGGGGAGGGGACTGGGTGCCGTTTACTTCCACCACTTGCTCCCTCCCTTCCAGGTAGGATCTCATCCAGTTCACCGACGTGTCATCAAAGCCTATTGCTTTGAGCTTATTGATCATAATTGGGTGATTAACTGTGTCAAAAGCCTTCTGGAGGTCCAGCATGACCATGCCGCAATATTTGCCCTTGTCGACATCTTGTTTGATAGAGTCGTTCAAATAGAGAAGGCATGTGTCAGTGGAGTGGTTTGTTCTGAAACCAGATTGGAATTCGTAAATTAGATTTTTTTCGGCAAGGTACTTATCAACCTGTTCATAGACTATTTTTTCCATGACTTTCGAGATGGAGCTAAGAATAGAAATAGGGCGGTAGTTGCCAGGGTCTAATTGGTTTCCTTTTTTGTACAGAGGGGTCACTCTTGCTTTTTTGAAGTCGTTAGGGACCCGTCCCTGTATGATGGAGAGGTTTATTATGTGGGTAATGATTGGGGCAATGGAGGCGGCTGAGTCTTTTAGAAATTTAGCGGGGATGTTGTCGGGACCTGTGGCTCTGTGTTGTTGGAGTGCACTCAATTTTTTAAACACCTCATCTGTTGACACAGGGGAGAGTTTAAAATCATCTTTGCGTACACCCTGTTTATCGTAAAATGAATCAACATACTCTCCACCATGACTCCCAGAGTGAGGGGGTAGTTTTTCAACTAACTCTGAGGCCACGGTCGTGAAGAATATGTTGAGGATTTTACTCACTTCCCGTTTGGATGAAATGAGAGTGTCATTCACCTTGAGGTTTATGTTTGTAAACCTGGTTTTCAATTTCTTGCTGCAGCCTAGTAGGTTGTTGAATAGCTTCCAGAGCTCACGTGGTTTGTTTTGATTTTCCTCAATTTTGCCATCGAGGTAGCTTTTTTCTGCTAACAACAGCATGCCATTAACCTTGTTTCTTAGCATGTTTTTATCTTTTTTGAGTTTCGCTACGTGGGATTCGAGACCTTTATTGAAGCTTTTGGCAAGTTTGATCCTACTTTTATGATAGTCAGAACACTTTTTGTCTCTGACTTTCATGGTGGTAAGGATATCCGAATTCATCCATGGAACCGAGCGGGTTTTGACCCTGATGGTTTTCATGGGAGCCACACTGTCCAAAATTTGAATGAATTTGGTTTTGAAACCAAGCCAAGATTCGTCTACCTGTGTGCTGTTTAGTACGTCGGACCAATCCTGTTCCTCCAGTCTGTGATCTAAGTCCTCACTCTTGTAGTTTTTGAGGTCTCTGATCGTGACTGTTTGGTGGTAACCGGTCTTAGGTTTACGTTTCTTTCTGGTGCAGAAGATCATGTTATGATCAGATATGCCACAGGTAGAAACACCACTATTGAGGATTTTGTCCTTGTCCGTTGTTAGAATGAGATCTATGATAGTTTGAGTGGAAACGCACAGCCTTGTGGGCTGAGTGATCAGCTGGTGGAGTGAGTGCCGATTACAAAACCCCCTGAATGACTTAAACACTGACGCTTCCTTACGGAGCATGTCAGTGTTAAAGTCACCAAGAAGTACTGTCTCCTCATTGTCCACTTTAGCTAAACATTCATCAAGTCTATCATAGAAATCAGTCTGGTTAGGAGGTCTGTATATGGTACCGACTAGCACAGGTTTAGCATTTTCAAAAATGATCTCGACCCACACAGCTTCAATGTCTGCATCATTCAGGTCTTCGCGAAGGATGCAGACATTGTCTTTATGTACATACATGCATACACCGCCCCCGTTTCTGTTCCTATCTTTTCTGAAAAGTTTGTAGTTTTCAATCTCAATATCAGTATCATCTATCGTATGATCAAGTTTCGTTTCAGAGAAAGTTAAAATGTCAACCTTACCATCATAAAACATCTGCTTGATTTGTGTTAGCTTGTCTCCTACAAGGGAATTCACATTGAGGTGTATCATGTGCAAGCCAACGCCAAACGATTTTTTCATTTGTTCAATGAAAAGATGTCTGTCCACTGAGAGTCCACAATATCAGCAGAATAGTGGGAAACTGTATAGCCTAACACTTCCCACTTTCAAAACGGTTTTGAGCCCCCTCCAAAAGATTGCACATGCATATCAATATGGGGGATCTTGACTTGAAAGTTTGAGAACCACTGGTCTACCGTATACTATGCCATCTCTTATTCTTGCTATCTGTATCACCAAATTCTTTACCCCATCTCTGTCCTGACAGAACCCTTTTGGAAATCTGGACGGTTCCAGCGGAAGAATAAGGTGGTGATCAAGCCATACCTGAAGAGGTTCCTGACAAAAGCCTTCAGACTCTTCGAGTGTGTCCTGTGGACTCACTCTTTAAAAGAGGTGAGAGGAAGTGGATTATTATATATTCAATCATTAGTAAAATGGAGAATCATTGTTTAATCAAGCTTCGGTGAAAGGTGACATATTCAAGGAAGAAACACCATAAAGTGTCTTAGTAATGCATTGGGTCTCCACAAGTTGCAAGAACAGCTTAAAAATGTACCTTAACATAGATTGTACACGTCTCGGAAACTCCATGTAACACCTGTGTGTATAATGACCTACAACCAACGTATAAGGTATTAGATCTGGACTAGTAATCAGTAAGGTTCGGCTACGGGAGCATTTAAGCGCAGCCGAGGTGGTTAATCGCCCTGAAGGGCTTTAAATTTCAATAATGACTACCTCCCCATGCATTATCCCGCTTATTACACGGCTACTTAATAAATACATAAATACATTTACCCAAAAGTAACAACAAAACGAAGTATTTCCTTGCTTACGGCAATGAAAGTATTCCATAAGTATTGGGCTGGGCGGACAAGTTCGCCTCGCAAAAACAAATGACGAAATGGAAAAAAACTCGCCCCAAAACACACTCGCCCCCCATTCTATTTACTGCCGATTTGCCTGTAATACCGCCGGATTTGCCCCGGGGCGACTATGTTTTGGGGCGAGCGTTTTGGTATTCCCCCGTTGTTGCGCCACGATAAACAAGGAAGCGTAGTGGATCAAATAGAATGACTTTTCGGTTATTGCATCGTCTATTTCTCACTTCAAATGTTTTCAAAAACATTCTTGAGAGCAACGTTTAGTTGTAAATGACATTGGTTGTTTGTTTACATGGCTGTCATGTTGGATAAAGCATAAAATCAAGCAGCGCAGGTTGATATGAGCAGGTGTTCTGAGTCTCTGATTAGACAGCGGTCCGTTATTGAGCTCAGCGGTCATTATCCAGAAATAATGACCGATGACTGACCAATCAGAATCGAGCATTCAACCAAGCCGTGTAATAAGAGTAAATAAAGAGACCAACCAGGTATGTAGCTTGTAATAAAGACAGGCAAGCTTGTATTAGAAAATAGGAAACCTCTTGACGTCAGTGATGAAATCACTGCGAATTTCCCTTAGATTAAACCCTTTAAATATGTTTGGGTGAAATACCCTTTAAGTTTAGGATTTGAATCCTTTAACCTCTAGGTTAAGATCTATGGGTCATTATCTTAATCTTTATCTTGCGCTACGGTTGGGCCCTAGAAGTATCTTTGTTAGTTTAGTATCTTTTAACTGTAGATATCGTTTTAATAACTATCCTTTTTAACTGTATGGTAAGTATTTAAATTATGAACTATGGATCCATGAACTCTTAATCACCCAATACAGTATGAATTCACAATCACCTTCAATGATACACAATAATGCACATCAAAACCCAGTCAATAAACCCACCGATGGATGTATGTGAGTCCAAGGACATTCGAGTAGTATTGTGTGATAGATATTGAGCAGAGTTCAGTGTTTTGTGTTATGTTCAGTTCGTGTCAAGTTCTGTGATTTGTGCAGTTCTGTCCCACCACACTGGTAGAACCCACAGACTTGATGCAGAGTGAGTCTCCAAGGAACAAACAAAAAGCAGGTCTTCGCATGCAATCTTCTGGATCAGTAGCTCGCCATCCTTGGTATAACGCATCCAAAAACCTGGTCCTGTATGACATGCATACAAGACTACATGAAAAACTATAACAGGAGTTCAGAATAAGTGTCTTTAAATAATTAAAATAAAATAACAAATCTCTTCAGTAGTACAACAAACTTCTTACAGTATGAAAATAAAATACATTCTCAAAATGAAAAAAAGACAAGATGCATTGTATTGTGTTTTACAGCCAAGGAGACGTGGAGCTGAGAGAAATGGCCACCTGACTCCATACTGGCCAGAGAAAAAAAATCCAAGAGTCGTCGTGGATTTTAATGCTCAAACATGGCATGAACGTCGCCAGTTTGTGTCCAGATGAAACTGAGATGTTTTACCCACAAAAGCAGAAAGGACGTGGAGCTGAAGGAGATGGAAATCTGGCTCCATAGACTGGCCAGAGAGAATATTCCTACCGTCGTCACGGCGTTTAATAGCCGACCATGGAATGAACGTCGCAATTTGATGTTGGCAGGTGAGAAATTAAAGGAAAAAACACCATAAAGTGTCTTAGTGAGGCGTTGGACCTCCACAAGTTGCAAGAACAGCTTAAATGTACCCTAGCAAGTGTAACACAGTTCAGAATAAGTGTCTTTCAATAAATAAAATTACAATCTTTTCAGTAGTACAAACTTCTTATAGTATGAAAATAAAGTACATTCTCATAATGAAAAATTAAATAAGACAAGATGCATTGAATTAAATTGCTTTTCTCACCAATGGCATCTAAATAAAGTGCTCCTCTAATTACAATTTAGGCATTTAGCAGACATTCTTAATCCAGAGAGCGAGTCAATGAGTTAATATCAGAAGACTAGTGGGCTACTGTATAGCTTAAAACTGTGGTGTTCCCACCCCCTAAAACGGTTTTGAGCCCCCCAAAAAAAGAAATCGCACATACATATCAATTTGAGGGATCTTGACTTGAAAAAGTTTGAGAACCACTGGTCTACCGTATACTATGCTATCTCTTATTCTAGCTATCTGTATCATCCTTATTCTTTACCCCCTCTCTATCCTGTCATAACCCTTTTGGAAATCTGGACTGTTCCAGGTCAAGGTGGTGCTTAGGCCATTCCTGAGGGAGTTTCTGCTGAAAGCGCATGAACTCTTCGAGTGTCCTGTGGACCAACACTACAAAAGAGGTGAGAGGAAGTGGATTATTGTATATTTAATCATTAGTAAAATGGATTATCATTGTTTAATCAAGCTTCGGTGAGCGACATACAAAAGCACTGCCAGTTACTTCACCAATTAGGCTATACCTCGTAGCAAAGTCGACCTTCACAATTCACATAAAAGTTTATCATACACCATAGCAAGGTAATTATTTCCAGATACTTGCAGAGGGAAAATGCTTGAACAGTATTAAACTATGTAGCTGATATTTAAACAAACTTTTTTATTCTGCTGTCTGTCCCAGTACGCAGATGCCGTCATCGACCACATAGAGAGACATGCGAGGGTCCGTGGTGGACGCTTGTTTGCAAGACGGCTCTACCGATACACACCCGGGACTAAAATGCTACGCAAAAACTTGCATTTGCTGACACATGTGGGGCTCCGTGGACCGCGGCAGCGGGTGGGAATGCAGTGCCTGTCGTGCTGGACATCAATAGGATAGGAATTCCAGGGGGAGCAGATCGCTGGAGCATGACCAACCGAACCTGGCATGGTGGTCCCTCCCTACAAGAGAAATTGGACTTCATTCTCATGTGCGTCGGACGTCTCACGGAGAAACAAAAGCACGAGCCATGTACCCCGTTCTAGTAATGACCCTTGCGTTCGCGTCTCGCGAAAATCTTGCCCCTGACAAGATCATTCGACTCAAAGACAATTTCTCCAATTACATCAAAGACGGTGACGCGGAAGCGATTCTAACATGTTGGGGAGGGTATTTTGTAGGAAATGCCCTGATCCGCATTTGTGTAACAATCCAGCAGGCCCAGTGTGCAGGGTTAACTAGCCTCGACACCATCAACAGAGCGGTGCACCTCCACCCTCACTTCCCATGGTACTTGCTCATCCGACTCTACCCTCAGGAATGGGCTGATGCGACCGCAGCCACACTCACAATGCGTATTACGGCTTCTGCCATGACCTCGGACCAGTCAGGGCCATCAAGTACAAAAGACTGGCCTGGGCCTGCAGCCTCCTACTCATTGCAACAGGTGAGAGAAACCTTGGAATGGATTACAAGGGGTTCGTGGCTGGCAAGTCCCAGTCCGATAACATTGGGGCTCTATGATCAGGGCTTATCAGCAGTCCCAGACCTCCGCAGACCTTAACAGCGACGCTACCGTTGCTGAGAGAGCCATCATGGCCGACTACGTGCACATGGTCGTGCAATACCCTGCCAACATGCTGTAGTCAATTGACACAGATATACTTTAAGTTAGGAGTATACCGTCCCATTTCGCCAGTAAGAGCATTTACTCACCGAGTCATATGTATCTCACATTGTGTACCATGTTTACAATCATTAGGATCTCACAAGTAGTTATTGTCTAAAAAAAACAAAAAACACAGATGGATATATGTGAGTCCAAGGAAATTCCAGTAGTATTGTGTGATAGATATTGTGCAGAGTTCAGTGTTTTGTGTTATGTTCAGTTCGTGTCAAGTTCTGTGATTTGTGCAGTTCTGTCCCACCACACTGGTAGAACCCACAGACTTGATGCAGAGTGAGTCTCCAAGGAACAAACAAAAAGCAGGTCTTCGCATGCAATCTTCTGGATCAGTAGCTCGCCATCCTTGGTAGACCTAGTCTCTGGCCTCATCCAAAAAAACTGACCTGTATGACATGCATACAGGACCACATAAAAAAAAACTATAATTAACACAAGTTCAGAATAAGTGTCTTTAAATAATTAAAATGACAATCTCTTTAGTACAACAAACTTCTTTAAGTATTAAAATAAAATACATTCTCATAATGAAAAATTAAAGACAAGATGAATTGTATTAAAGTGCTTTTCTCACCAATGGCATCCAAATAAAGTGCTCCTCTAATCACCAGGACTGGTGATGCAGTCCAGAGGGCAGCTACACCCAGCACACACTCAGCTAGGAATGAAAGGTGGGAAACATCCTGACTTAGCAGCCCATTTGTCCAAAACATGACAAAATGTACAAAAACAAAATAAAAAACATGAAATATCTCTGTTCCGTTTAGAGTGCAAAATTTATCTCACATAGTTAACCAGGTAAGTTAGCTTGGAACAACAATGCTAGCAATTAGCCAAACATTTGTGCTGACTTGAAAGGCATTGCATTGGCTTAGCCAATTAGCTGCTAACATTTCTAACACCTGGCTGCTTAGCTGCTAATGTAGCTAACACAAAGTTTGTAGCAACTCACCAATGTTTTCAGAAAAACTCTCAGCCCTCTGGCAACACTGCGATGATGGGCAAGGTGTGTGTGCTGTCTTGTGTGGCTTCTATGCTTATTTTAGGTTCTAATTATTATTTAGTTGGGCTCTGTGACTCAAAGTCTCTCAGGGGATTTCTCCTTCAGTGCAGGTTCTGTGAGAATGAGGATTCACAGCAGAGCATGGGGCAGAGGTAGAGAACGGACGGGACAAGTAGTTGAGGGGTGTTGTCTGATTGGGGTAATACACCTGTCAGTCTTCATATCTTTAACTGGCTATTCACCTTATTCCTGGCCACGCCCAGGAAGTAGGAAGGAAGGTAGGGGGGTGGACCCATAGACATATAAAAGTAGACACCTCCTTTGGCTCTGAAGCGTGTGTATGGCTGGCAGCTAGAATAAATAAGAAGGATGGATTACAGGTACAGGGGCGTGTCCCAGCGTAGTACCGGGGTATTGCACATGCGCAGTAAAATCCTGCCTGAACATACAAAAAGGCTCAGTAGATGGCAGCGTGTGACCCTTAAACGGTAGTGTTTGTTTTGTGTCACTTCAGTAGCCACGGAGACCTGCTGAAGATCTTTATTTGCTGAAATTAAATGTTAATATGGCCAAAACAAGTAGGCCTATTTAGTGCCATAATAGGCACAATTGTGTGGCATGTCACTGAATGAATATTAGCCCAAACTTGGATATGGGGGTTTATGTCACTTTGTTGTTGTTCTTTATAACTATGTAAGTCATTTAGTCCACTTGTGTATTAGAATTACAAACCTCCAGCTGTTTAGGTGCTGAGTGGAGAGAACAACAAACACACACCTCGACCGACTGAGAAGGGATCCTGGGGGTTTTTATGTAGCGCCTCTGCTGGAACACTCCGTCGTGCACTTCCTGATAACACTGCGCATGTGCAATACCCCGGTACTACGCTGGGACACGCCCCTGTAATCCATCCTTCTTTTTTATTCTAGGGGGGCAGCTGGAAATTTCCGTGTGCGTCACAGAAGGGGGCGTTCAGTAGGCCAATCAGAGGCAGGTGGGGGCGGGACAACTAGATTCTGACAAGTCCTGGAAAAGACGCGCTGTGGTTGGCCAGTAGTCAACACGCTGTGATTGGCCAGTGCCCATTCCCCCCGGAAATATGGTGGCCACCATACCCAGCATGTCGCTCCAATGAACTGCAGAGGCCAATGAGGTATCTAGGTTTCTATCTGTGGGTGGACCCATATCAAGTGGTTTCCTGTTTACCAGTGTTGCCATGTCTGCTTATGGATATATATCCATGTGATGTTTTTCTTTATTATAAGCAACTTTGGGGTTGATTCTTAAGTGTAGTTGTTTATTTTGTCGTGCTTCCTAATGTCTTTTAAACCAGTGGTTCCCACATTCTTTTCATGTCAAGGACCCCCAAATTAATATGTATTTGTCCGCACACCCCCATCTGAAAATAATGTGCCAGGGACCCCCATACAAGATTTTTGTTGTTAAAATGTTTCAAAAATATTTAAAAAATACCCCTTTTCCCCCCAATATTTTTTGAAAATAGCAGATCTACAAGCTCACATGTTGCGATGTGACGCATTGTTAGCTTGTCGGTCTGCTATTATCAAATAGCTGATGTAAAGTGGTCAAACGTAGCCTAGTCGCTTTTTCGGGGGCTTGTTTTCATAGACCCGGCCGCTTGTTTCTCACAAACACACTGATTACCTGCATTACACCTGTAGCCTACTAGGGAGGCACAAGGAAGGTTTTGAAAGGAAAAGATGTGCACTCTGTCCGTTCTCTAGATATATTGACATGACACACCCATGGGTGGCAAACCTCGCACCGGAAGTTTGATCAAATACATTGCAGTGGAGTGGGGTGGCAATAGCTCAGGTTTAGAGTGGCCGGTAGAGCGGCCGGATGGCAACCGTGAGGTTCTCAGTTCGATCCCGGGCTCCCCCAGAGTTAAGGTCATTACACACCGGTGATTATGCGAATATACGCAAAATTCGGACTTGTTCCGAATAATTAAGAGACGCTTTTTCGCTTCGCTTTTTCGCTCCATGGAAGCTTGCATTGACTTTACAAGGTTTTAAAAAAAAACATATTATTCGCATGAAAAAATCGCCCCCGGTGTGTAATAGTAGGGGGTGCTAACCACGAAAAATGGCCAAATCGTTACGCGGCGGATAAAAGCATGAAATTTGATACAGATGTCCCTTGGGTCATCCTAAAACATCCTAGAAGGGGTGCCCAAAAAAATCTTAAACAGGAAGTGAGTTATGGACAAAATTCAAAATGGCCACCTAAACTGTTGACCGTTGACTCAAAAGACACCAAAATAATCTCCAAAAAGCATAAAATTTGGCACCTATGTCCCTTGGGTCATCCTAAGACATCCTAGAAGGGGTGCCCAAAGGAATCTGAAACAGGAAGTGAGTTATTGACGAAATTGAAAATGGCCGCCTAGTGTTGTCGATTGACTCAAAAGACAACTAAATAATCTCATAAAAGCATACAATTTGGCACACCTGTCCCTTTGGTCATCCTAAGACATCCTAGAAGGGGTGCCCAAAAAAATCTTAAACAGGAAGTGAGTTATTGACAAATTTTAAAATGACCGCCTACAGTGTTATCGATTGACTCAAAAGACAACTAAAGAATCTCATAAAAGCATACAATTTGGCATACATGTCCCTTGGGTCATCCCAAGACATCCCAGAAGGGGTGCCCAAAAAAATCTTAAACAGGAAGTGAGTTATTGACAAAATTGAAAATAACCGCCTACAGTGTTGTCAATTGACTCAACAGACAACTAAAGAATCTCATAAAAGCATACAATTTGGCATACATGTCCCTTGGGTCATCCTAAGACATCCTAGAAGGGGTGCCTGAAATGATCTGAAACAGGAAGTGAGTTATTGACTAAATTGAAAATGGCCGTGTACAGTGTTGACAGATGATGCAAAAGACACTCATAAAAAATTATCTCATAAAAGCATGACATTTGGTACAAATGTCCCTTGGGTTATCTGAATGCATCTTAAGGGGTGCCAAAAAAAGTTTTAATAGTCTCTCAATGGAAAACACTCCTCCCCCACGGGCTGCACTGCTACAACATTCAAATCGAGCAGTTTGCCAATCTGGCATTTGGTCCAGAAAGCTATGCAATCTCTACCATCTCCTGACAAATATGGATTGATTAAAGTCGCTGATTTGTGGACACCTTTGTGGACACTCTTGCCAGAGGCTGCCAAAGTTTGTAGAGAACTCAAGTGTGGCTGCAAAGCTGAGCCCTTCTGTTCGAGAAAGTGTAGATGCCGGGATGCTGGGTTACCTTGCAGAGCATTATGCCAATGTGCTGGTAATTGCAAAATGGCACACATGAATACATGTAGTTACTAAACAGTAATGATCAAGAAGAAAATACATAAGATAGAGTGTAAAACCAGCAAGAAGATGTAGAGTGCAAAATAAATGAGAAGCAGAGAGTAAAATAAGAATATGCAGAGTAAGATAAGATGCAGAGTAAAATAAATAAGAATATGCAGAGAGTTAGATAAATAAAGAAGATTCAAAGACTAAAATAAAAAAATAATGCAGAAAGTAAAATAAATAAGATGATGTTGAAATGAAAACAGAAGGTAGACTACAAAATACGGCAGGTTATGCACTGCATAACCTGTCGTATTGAGTCTGCATAGTATGCAGACTGCCGTGGTCAACTGTTTAAAGAGCCATTCAGAATTTCTTCAACATGGTCCCTTCCTAAAAAGTTTAATAAACAAGCAAACAAACAAATAGATAACCCCTTCTAGGATATATTAAGAAGCACTCAATGTACGTACCAAATGGTACACTTTTATGATGTCCCTTTATGTTTTCTTTTGTGTCAACTGCTTTAGGCGGTCACTTCCTGTTTAAAACCTCTTTGGGCACCCCTTGTAGGATGCGTTCAGATCACCCAAGGGACATTTGTACCACATTTCATGCTTTTACGAGATTCTTTAGGTATCTTGCATCATCTTTCACACTGTAGACGGCCATTTTCAATTCAGTCAATAACTCACTTCCTGTTTCAGATTATTTTTGAGCACCCCTTATAGGATGTGTTAGGATGACCCAAGGGACATATGTGCCAAATTGTATGCTTTTTGGAGATTCTATAGGCTTTTTGAGCCAATCGCCAACACTGTAGGCGGCCATTTTCAATTTTGTCAATAACTCACTTCCTGTTGAAGACTTTTTTGGGCACCCCTTCTAGGATGTCTTAGGATGACCCAAGGGACATGTGTGCCAAATTTTATGCTTTTTGGAGATTCTTTAGTTGTCTTTTGAGTCAATCGACAACACTAGGCGGCCATTTTCAATTTCGTCAATAATTCACTTCCTGTTTCAGATTTTTTTGGGCACCCCTTCTAGGATGTCTTAGGATGACCTAAGGGACATGTGTGCCAAATTTTATGCTTTTCGGAGATTCTTTTGGTGTCTTTTGAGTCAACGGTCAACAGTTTAGGTGGCCATTTTGGATTTTGTCCATAACTCACTTCCTGTTTAAGATTTTTTTGGGCACCCCTTCTAGGATGTTTTAGGATGACCCAAGGGACATCTGTATCAAATTTCATGCTTTTATCCGCCGCGTAACGATTTTTCACTTAGCACCCCCTACTATAAGGAGCTTTAGTGTCGAAGTCTCCTTGAGCAAGACGTTGAACCCCTAATTGCTCCCGATGAGCAGGTTGGTGCCTTGCATGGTTTCCTCCGCCGTCGGTGTATGAATGTGTGTGTGAATGGGTGAATGTAATGCACAATCTATGTAAAGCGCTTTGGATAAAAGCACTATATAAATGCACCATTATATCATCTAGTGGATGGAGCCAGCTGGACCAGCTCATTAACAAACATGATTTCTGAACGATTGCAACCTTTGTCATATAATCGGTTCAAGACTATAAAAGAAGACATATCACAGGTTGTTTTCTGCTGTGTTGCTTTTAGTGTATGTGTACACTGTATAATTTTATAGAGGTATCTAAAAGGGCACAAAGTATGTTTCTGAACGACCAAAGTATCACGAGACAGTCCACCATTTCCTGTCTGGCAGCCAAATCTCGCAATACCTCCGAGACAGAAACGATTAGATGCCTAATTGAGGCATCTGTTTAGATGCCTCAATAAAATGATGTGCTATGTGCTCGAAAAGCAAGTGATTAGAAAACAACCTGTGATATCTCTTTTATATTCCTGAACCAATTTTATGACAAAGGTCGCAATGTTCAGAAATAATGTTTGTTCATGAGCTGGTCCAACCCGCTCGATCCACTGCAATGTATTTGTGTGTTCAGAATCACTGAACGGACTTGCACCTGTTCATATTCTTGACCTCTGTTTTTGAAACGTGCCATTTTGTGTCCCTCAGAACAAAACCGATTTGTAAATTTGAAAAAAAAAAAAAAAACATCAAAAGTTAATAAAAGCACAACATTTGTCTCTGAGATGTAGTGGAGTAGAAGTAAAAGCACTGAAATTGGAAATACTCCAGTAAAGTAAAAGTACCTCAAAATTGTACTCAAGTACAGTACTTGAGTAAATGTACTTAAACCACTGGAGGCTGGCTGAACTGCTGCTCATCTGGGACAGATCCAAGAATGGCAGGCTAACACGTTTACCACACACACACATCCTCCCTTAGTTGGAGTGGCAGGGCTGTTTGTTGGGGTATTTAAATATACCCCCCCCCCCATCACAACATAGGGACAAAAAGACGTTTGTGGACATCCCTGAGTCAGGCCACATACTCATCTGGCCTATTGAACTGCACCTTAACACTATCTGTTGCTACTTTCTTTAATCTTGCCTCAGGGCAGCAAGTTATACACCTGCATATGATGCTGATGTTCCTAAAAAGGACATGCACACACCTATATGAAGCTAATGTTCTAAACATGTACGTACTGTACCTGCTACTATGCTATCTGTATTATTATATCTTCAATTTATTTGACCTGTTTGACCTCCTGCTCTACCTAGTCTATCCTCTCTCTTCTCACGAAAACTACAAATTATGGAGCTCACTCGAAATTTACATCTGTTAACCTGACATGACAATAAAGATGATTCTGATCTGCTTACATGCCGAGAAGGGGTGGGACTGTGTAACAGATTGAAAGAAAGGGTAGACAGCAGTAAAACAAAAATAATTAACCCATTAAAACCGGGAAAGCATCTGTGTCATTTTAGATTTTAACCACTATTATTTTATACTTTGGCTATTCAAAAGTAGCAGATATACAAGCTCATAGTGTGTCACTTTGTGCCACGCTATGAGCTTGTAGATCTGTTATTTTCGATTTTCTTTATCTTTGAACATATATTATTTTTTACTCCAATTTTGCTTCTGGGGAGGTCCCTGGAGCAAAATATTTTGAGATGGGAGTTCGCGGCCAAATATATTTTGAGGGTCCTTGACATGTGAGCAGAGCACCACTGACATAGCAACATCATTTTTCTGAAAACTCTTAGAAGACATCTGTAGAATCGGCCTCAGGTCTAAATGGGATAGACCTGTGGTCATCTGTGCTGAATAACTTTACATGTCTGCCATACAGCCACTAGGTGGCATCAACACCGCTGCTGCAACACCAGACATGAATGTTCAGGACATGAATGTGATGAAGACTGCTGGGTCAAAACATGTCAACTTTGTAACTTGACAGGCCATCCTTTAAAAAGGCTTTTTAGTATACATTTTTGCTCCCAATGTTTCGTGAGTGCATGGATATTTCAGTATTTCGGATAGGACTGGTACGTTTTCAAAAAATGTACCATTTTATTTTTGCTGGTGATATCTTTACAGCTTTCTGCTGGTTATATCTTGACAGATAGTTTTCTTAATTCTTTTTAATAGGACATACAATCATGAATTTATTTGACCCATTTAACCCACCTTTGTGAAAACAATATCACTTGCATGCAACACCTCTTTAATGATAATTTACAACTAGATACTGCCCAGTTTCATTGAACAAGACAAGTTTTAAAAGCACACTGCCAGAGAATGTAAGTAAAGCATTTAGAATGGGGTGACATGATGCAATATCATAAGTCATACTTGACCCAGTTCCATGATACTGCTACTTGTACACAAGAGGTATCCCACCATAGAAAATAATAAAATCTAATATATTTTTAAAATTACACAAATAATGAGTTCAAAAGATTGATACAATTAATAGGTAATTTATTTAATAATCATCACACATCATGATTCCTTCTACATCAGTGCATTTCAGGTCTTTTCAGGTCAGCAAGACAATCAGAAGAGTTCAAACCTAAGTATAACTCAACAAAAAAGGGAACAAATAAATAAATAATAATTTGTACAAGAGTTACCCTGACATTAATGTCCAGTGTTAATTTAACTCGACCCAGCTCCTGGGTGTTTACATTTTTAGAGTTAAATTAACACACTGGATGTGGGGGCTTCACGGACAAGTCTCTTATTTTCAAGCAAAAGTTTATACCAACCACCCCTCTGCACACAAAAGATCATACCTATCAAATCAACCTTAACCTACTTATCAAATCTTATACAATAGTATGCTATTGCATTAGTGATGTAAAAAAAAAAAAAAGAAAGAAAATGCTGTGCTTCAAAGGTGGAAGACACAGAAGAAATTGCTTAAGGCACCAGGATTGGAGGCATGGCTTATCAACTGAAAGGTATATCAACCCCATGACACAGGTCTAAGCAACTGTCAGCACTCTGCAAAGTGGGAACACACCCTCAGGAGCAGGGGCGTCATGCAGAACAAAAAACAGGGGGTGCCCTAAACTAAAGAGCGTGGGGTCTTGTGGGACCAAGTCCGCATCTACAAGATTTGAGAGAAAAAGATAATGGTGATATACGTGTATTATAGACCAAAAAACAAGATTGGGGGACTTACTCTGTATATCCACTGCTCCAGTTCATACCAGTGGAGCACTTTGGAAGCCCAATTAAAAGAGGTGCTACCTGTATATACAGACGAGTGACAAAAAGCAAACGCACCTGCTTCCATACAGGTGTACTGCATGATATAATTAATCAATTTTAACATCCTCCTGTATCATGCTCTGTGTCTGTGTATAAAAATGCACATCCCCAGTTGACCTCGATTTTGGATCAAGTTGGCAGGACAAAAATATTTAAGTGTCTATGAAAGAGGGTTCATTATTGGGGCAGAATGGAAGGAGCTTCAGACAAAGACTGGTCAACTAACTTGTGTTTCAATAGAAACAGTGACTTAAGTCAAGTGACATCTGTATTTCGATTTATCGGAAAGACATCAGTAAGTACAGATGGAAAATGTGGTCGAAAGCGAACATTTAATGATCGCGATGCTCGTGCATTAGTGCGATATGCAAGGACAACCATATGAGCAGTCCTCAGGTGACTGGGAATGTCAATGCAGGAGCAAGAACAATCTGTTAACTGCATAGAAGCGAAGTAACAGTAGGGCTGCAGTGCACAAACTCACCATTACAAAGACAAATGGACATTTGAGAGTTCAGTGGTACAAAAACCATTAGGCACTGGTCTACAGAGATGTGCAAACAAGTGATATGGTCAGATGAGTCATCCTTCACCATAATCTCAACAAGTGGGGGAGTGCAGGGCATACACAAAGAGAACAGTACAGGCCTGAATGCTTGACCCCTAAAGTGAGGGTGTCCGGGGGGGCTCTGTTATGCTGTGGGGAGAATTCTCCCGGCATAGATTGGGTCCACTTGCCCCGGCCGTTAGAGGGCCAAATCAATGAGTATAATAAAATATGCGATGGCCTCAAACCAGTTCGAGACCTATGGGAGATTTTGGACCAACACGTTACACAGCGCCCTCCACCACCACCATCATCAAAACACAAAATGAGGGAATATCTTTTGGTAGAATGGTGTCTGGATCCGTCCACTAGGGATCCAGACTTACACGACTTACACAACATAATTAAATCCTTTATCTCAACGTAATTAAATACTGTGTATGATATATGCAAATTACAGTAATTGTTAAGTCAAATACACAGGATAGGTACGATTTCATTCTCACATGTACACACGCACACTGACTCTCACACCTGCTCTTTATCACACAAAACTTCCCTCTAAAATGTTCCACTAAAATACACCCTATGGCGTAGCTACACCAGCAGCTTAGACATTTAACAGAAGTTGAAGTTAGCATTGGGGAGGGGCCCAGTTCCACTTGCCCATTAGATTTGCCAATATTGCTGTGGGTGTCGTTATACCACCACTTGTTTTTTTGTTCACCAAAGTCATGCACTTACTGTATAGAAGGGTTGGGACCATAGCGTAGTGCATGCACTTGGTTAGTGCTGGGTCCCAAGGAGGGGCCATAACCATTGGTAAACATAACTCCTTCTGGATATAACCCCTGAAAAATGGGGGTATCGCCCATGTGCAGTGTAGCTAGAGCTGCTACGGTGGATGGTGATTTCACACGCGTGATTACGTATGTAACAATTTGTCTTTCTGACCTCCATGCTGGGTGCAACCCCGTCCCAGAACGCTACCCTATGCATGACATACGCCTGCTTTTTCGGGAGTCCCATGCCTAAACTTAACCTACTAGATTAATTAAACACCACCAAACACTTTTGGTTGTCACTGTAATTATATACCAGCAGTCTCTGGTTACAAAAGTTGTATAATATTGCAATAATAATGGTTCTCACAAATTCCCAAGGCACACCTGGACCATACCACTGCAGTGACTGCACCACAATACCCAGTGGAGTTTCTAACTTTACATCTTACGATGTTGACAAAGCCAATGGGCAAGCGGATCTGGGCTTAGTAAATTGGATGCCACCAAAAATTATTCCTGCACCCCCAGCCAGGTTCTATTTGCATGACGCCACCGCTCAGGAGATAGGGATGCTGGGACACCACAAGGCTGAGTCTCTGGTTTTGTGAAAGGTCTGACATGAGGGTACTTTGATTTGCTTTCGGAAAAAAACAAAAACAAGAGACAAGCCAAGCGGAGCACGTTTTAAACACAAAGTGTTGCTCTTAAAATAACTGCAGCTACAAGATATGGGGATACACATTCCTTCAAAGGAAAAAAAATAGATTTATTTGCATTTAGAAAACAAATTTGGTTAAGAGCTTAGACAAGGAACATTTATAAATTCATGTAATACATACAGTAATAGCATATTTTCAGTACTCAACTTGAACAAAAAGGGACTTTGCTATCATGCATGTAAGAATTCTTCTGTCCACTGCAAAATCAAACAGGTGTTAAGATTCATAAAATAGGAGTAGTTATCTTTCGCATGAACACGACATATCGGAATAAATACATTTATTGTTGAGTGATCCAACTGCTCATTCAAAATATTCAGTTAAATTTGCCTGTCAACCAATGATAAACATGCCTTTAAGGTACTTTGACTGTATTGGTATCATTGCATCGTCAAAAACAGATCACATGTTGGTAAAAAGTACCAAACCATAACACAGCATTAAGAGTAGTGCGAGTGTTAAACTTCATCAATGACAGTATCTCAAGAAATGGAGAAAATAAGTGGGGGAAACAGACAAAACAGGTCCAGCCAGTTTGCTCTCTTACAATGATCTCATAAATGGTGCACTAAAATGCTTCCACCTTCTAATAGAGGGATTCAGGGCTCGCCAGTGGATCTTGGTGGAGCATCAATGCTTTGTTGACGAGAACAGACATGTACGTATACATTCTAATTACGAGATGTGTATTTTGGTTTGCTGTACAACCTTGCCAGCAGACACTTTAGGTCACCATAATGAGGAGGCACACCTCAGTATTGTTTCGTTTTGGGGGTGTGAAAGTGTAGATGAAATAAGTGGGTAATTATGTGGCAAAAAAATAAATAAATACTGAAAATGGTTGATGCATGATTGTTAAAAACAGGGAATCCAGAAGGAAAAAAATCCTAATTCTCTTCTTCTCAAAACAAGCCTTACAACCTCTGATATCAAACACCTCAATGGTTACATAAGTTAAGAGTAGTAGCTTTCCCATAGTATGGTATCGCAAACAAGTAGGGAAAAATAGCCCTCCCTCCCCAGATTGATGAGCACAATCCACATTAACTGCATATTTCATCAGACAATCTTAAGGCTGTGTAAATAATGTACCTTTATCTGTACAAGAATTATGTCCCATTCGACACTGGAGTTTACAAAAGTGACCCTTAAGTACAAAAGCTTGTACTACCGGAGGCCTACCAGACAAAGTGAACGAGATTTGAGAATACCTGTCATGATGTTCTCTCTCTCCCATCGCACGTTGCCTTTGTTTGCACGTCAGTTGAGGTCATGCTTCATTTCAGGCATCTCAAAACTCTCACCTACATGCGTGCACACATGAGCAAGCACGCGCACACACACACACCCACACAGTCAAACAGACACACACACACACACACACACACACACACATACCAAGAGGGAGATAGTCCTGCATCCACAATAATTTTGTGACTATAGGCGATGAGACTAGGATTTAAACGCAGGGTTTCTCCACAGTGGCTTGTGATACACCCAGCCGTCAGCCTGGAAAATGACAAAAGAAAAGAACACAACAACATGAAAGCGTAATGTATTTTGACCAGGGCAATGAAGTAAGTGGTTAAAAAGAGATGTATCAGCAATATTACGCTTGCCTTTAGAGGGTTAAAGGTCATTACACACCGGCGATTATGCGAATGTACGCAAAATTCGGATGCGGTCCGAATAAATAAAAGACGCTTTTTCGCTCTGCGAAATTGATGTGGAAGCTTCCATTGACTTTATAAGGTTTTTAAAAAAAACATTATTTGCATGAAAAAAAATCGCCCCCGGTGTGTAAGGACCTTTAGACAGGTTTTTATATTTTGCATGGGTTTGGAATGAAGATGCGACTATTATCCCACTTGCTTGTCTACACAATTTAATATAATTACGTTCCAAGATCTGTGGTGTTATTATATATCGTATTCTTCATGCAAAAATAAACATGTACAATTTACAATGGCAGTGATACATTTTTCATTAGTCTTTGAGAGAGCATTTCATGATGTTGATGCATTGGCCAATCTCCCTTTAAAAAAAAAAGAGGTAGAAGAGATTCGTATTGCAATGGGACTTCCTTGAAAAATAAAGGTTAAATAAATAAATAGAAAATTATGTAGCTTGCCACACAGACTGAATAGGGAAGGAGCACAATTTCTGTCACATACCTCACTCTCAAAGTATTTGGTTCTCCATGGTGTGTTCGTCTCCGTGCGGTGTCTCACGTCTGCTCTTTGTCTCTCCTCAAGCATCCTCTTGTGCTCAGTGGCTTTGTCAATATCCTTCTGGCGTAATGACTCGGTCACATACTGCCACAGACGCCTGGAACACAGCACACCCAGCAAGTTATTAAAAGAGAAGTGTTCAATATCTCAGATCAGGAATGTTCAACAATATCTTTGATTAGGAATGTTCTATACTGCTCAAAATAATTAAGGTGACACTTTCCAGTTAATATTAAATTGACTTAATTGATTAGTATTTCACATTTATGACTTGTTCAAAAGTTTGTTAACAATATTCAGGAGCTTCCATGCAGTTATAGCACTAATAGTAGTCACACCGCCAATCCGCCCGATTTGTCTGAGTCATAGTGTCGGGGGCCTTGTTTCATTGTCCCTTTTGTGCCCATATATGGAGATATCTGTATCCGCCTGTCTACCAATTGCAATACAGTTCCTTGTTGCTGCTTACTTAACAGGTGTAATAATAACAATTAGTTCTAGATCTTCTTGGAAGCAGACACCATTTAAAAATGTGACTCATTGTTTCTCTCCATCAATAACTCCACAGTGTGTTGTCACATGTGTTAGCTGTACTGTGAGTTTGAAGGGACAGGGACCAGAAGGACAGAGCAAGAGGGGACAGTCCGCTTCTTAGTCGATCCTGGATACATTTTCTCGGATAGAAAAGAGAAACTTGTTCAAATGGATCTTCAAATATAAGTACAGTAAGTAGGTAAGTAGGTCAGAGAGGCTTATTGTCGGTATCAGCCAAGAAAGCAGGAGTCTATCCCCGATACAAAGCGCTAGATAAACCCCTGGGAGATGGAATGCTGAGGTGGAGCACCACACCTACCATCAGCTCCCAGTACTTACCACACAACTTGCCACACACCCAAGCAGTGCTCATGCGCTGAGTTGGCGGTGCCCGGGATCGAGCCCATCACCTTGTGGTCCAAAGGTGACTGAGCTACCCGGACACGAGGACACATACCTCAGCAGCTATTCATATAACAGAATGGCCAACTCTCAATAAAGCCTGTTTGTTAAACACTGTTAGAATGAATTGACGTTCAAATAAGTCAAATCACAAGTTGGTATAAGCTCTTACCGACCAGGAGGAAGAAAAAGGGAGTGTGTGGGTGTGTGACGCACTTATAAAGTGTCGCCACACCCACAGGTGTGATTAATTTGGTATAATCAGGGGTGCACATAACTGGTGCGCAGGTGCGCATGCGCACCCAAAATAAAAAATGCGCACCACATCAGGCGACGCGAGGCGCTTTTGCGCACCAACAGCTGGGACAGGAATTTTCAAGCTTTTATTTTTTAGCAAAACTAAAAAATAAAAGCCTGGAGATCGAGGCTAGGAATTTACTTCCTGAAGCCACACTCACACAATCACTCTAAAGCACCCGTCGGCCCCATGTACAGCCATTAGGCACAGGGGTAGAGATATGACTCGCGTCGCCTCGCATTGCCTCGGTGCGTGCACGCAGCCAGCAGCGGCTGTTAGAGGCACTCGTCACCGATGATGAACGCGCCGTAATGGTGCAAAATATGCCGTGAACGTCCCAATATGGCGGATAAAATCAGCGCAGCAGCACAGGGCACCAACCTTGGGGGCTTTATGTAACAGCGTGAGAAAAAAAACGGCGAGAATCGGCGGAATTTAGAAGCAGAGCGTCCTTTTTTTCTCGCCCCCCCCCCCCCCCCCCCGTTGACAAAACTGTCCGGTGGGCACCGTGCTGAACCCCCCCCCCCGTTGACAAAACTGTCCGGGCTGCACCCCCCCCCCCCCCCCCGTTGACAAAACGGGGGGGGCGCCATGCGCACCAAGTCACATGTCCAGGTGCTCTTCTGCGTACCAGACCTAAAAAGTTATGTGCACCCCTGGGTATAATGCTCCTGATCTGAGGGTTGTTGTCACATGGTTACAGGTTCACTTGAAATTAAATAAAACTGCAGTGACAAAGCCGTGTTAATTTTGACAGCAAATTTTGATTTTGAGTTTCAGTCATTTATAGTCTTTTGAAAAAAGGATATATTTAGTTTTAGTCATCTGAAAAGTTTTAGTCGAGTAAATATCATACGATTTTAGTCGACTAAATATACAGTTGATTTTGTCGACAAAAATGTATTTTGGCGGGCTTGGCGTAACGGTGCGTTTTAACAGCGGGCGATACCGTCCAAAAAGATAAAGAAAGTCTATGAGACCCGGCGATTGGGCAAAGTGGGCGCCCAGTATCGCCCGCTGTTAAAACGCACCGTAAGACCTGATTTTACACTTGGTTGTAGGCTGAAAATAGCCAATCTACTGTACGGTACATCTGCTATTTTCAGAGCGCAACACCCGAGCGCAACCAAACATAAAATTACTTGTCTTAGTTAGTCAGTGAAAAAAGGTCGACAAACATCTTTCGTCATAGTTTTAGTCGACGAAATTAACACCGCTAACCAGTAGGAGTCGCAACTGCAGCGACAAGGACACGTTCCTCCTGCAGGCTTTCCACTCATACTTGATAAATCCTGATTGAATTCATTTCCTTACCTGGATTCAGTGGGTGCTTGCTTATCGTTGGGTCGAACACGTTTCTTGGTAACTGGCAGCTTTGTGACGTCGATCACCCGCGTCTCTCCACTGGTGTAGGCGAACTCAAGAACACCGTTCCACTCACCCTGCACACGACACACCACCACGTTGGTGGGGTTGTGCTTCACCTCGGCCGTCACCCTACATTTAGGCAGGAAAACGTATGTTTGAGAGCACCATTGGCTGGTATTTTGCAGTGAACATGAACATTTTATTTACTGAAAAGCAGATGTGAGCCATCCGGCTTTTAAAAGTAAAGTGAGCAAGGGATCATTTACTTAAATAGGAGCCACACAGTGGAACAACCTCGAAATTAGTGTGAAAACTGACAACCGATCTGAGGTCTTTTAAGCAGCAGACAAAAGCATGTCCATTAGAAAAGGTTCCCCTATAGAGGGTCATTAGTCTAGGGAAAGACAAGGGAGCACTTGTTTGTATGTATGTACTGCATATGTTAGAGATGCGCGGATGGCCTTTCACGTCACCCGAATCCGCATGTACAAATTAATTATCCGCCCGTTATCCAACCGCAATAATTATATTATCCAATTTAAATATCCGCACCAACCGTTTTTCCCATATGTCAAAATATTATTATTTTCTGGTATAGAGCGTCGCAGTTCCGCCACTTCCTGGTGCCGGAAGTAAATACTCGATGCATTTTTCCCATTGACTTTTCCAAAAATATTTATATCAATCAATTTAAGCCTAGAATCAAGCCATCCAGGATCCTGGTGAATCATGACCATAAAACCTTTTTTTCTGTGATTTTTTAAAATATTATATTTAATGATATGATATACTATATTTAATAAATACCCTTTGTTTTGCCGTTTTCAAAAAAGTTTTTCCACAGAATCAAACGTTTTATGGTCATGATTCACCAGGATCCTGGATAGCTTGATTCTAGGCTTAAATTAATTTATATAAATATCTTTGTAAAAGTCAATGGGAAAAATGGATTGAGTATTTACTTCCTGCACCAGGAAGTGGGCGGGAACTGCGACGCTCTATTCCCCGTTAGTTTTAGTATTAGTTGTGCGATGCGATCACAAAATGCATAGATTTAGCCTATGGAATGTCGGTGCGTCTTTTTTTCTTTTTTTTAAACTGGTGCTGCGCTGAACATACAGAGCGCACTGCTCTGCTGCGATGAACAGAGCGGCATCCAACATACAGGCATCCAACACACATGCGGCATCCAACATACAGAGCGCACTGCTCTGCTGCCAGCACAGCAGAGGTTTAAAAAAAAGAAAAAAGACGCACCAAGCCACCGACATTCCATAGGCTAAATCAATGCATTTTGTGATCGCATCGCACAGATGCTGCTCTACACACTCACACAGACACAAGCACGCAGAGATTTAGCTATTTTATGGATATTAGATGTCATTAATTTATTTAACGCAATATTTCACCCGCGGTTTATCCGATATTAATTAATAATTATATTGGATTGACCCGAATCCACCCAAACCGCTGTTAACTGCGGCAACCGCGGCTAAAACCGCGATCCGTGCATCTCTAGCATATGTTATTGTCATGCGTTTAGTATTGTAATGTATTGTTAACTTATTGAATGTTAAATGTGAGAGGACGTCAAAGGAAATAAGTCTCAGTACTTTCTTGTGTAATCCTCGAACTGCTGTAAGTGTAACGATGTGGTTTTGCTTTTCAAATAAATCAAATCAAATGGACCTTTGGAAAGCTGAGAAGTCATGAAGTGAGATGCAGAGGGCACGGTTAGACAACTCCTTTCCACCACACAGAGGTCAGGCATTTCAATGTGCTGGTCACCCAAGAGTCGTATTGCCCTTTCACCCTTCCATCCATTATCATTTTCCTACCAATGTTACCAATTTCATACCAATGTCACCAATTTCATACCAATGTCACCAATTTCAATGAGATTTCACTAGTACCAAGATAGCTTGGATGAGTTTGTGTTTCAGCAATCTACACCAAAGGTCAGCCACAGAAATCAAAGTCATCTTTACTGTAACGTCCATTTGTTACCTTGTTATTGCTCTACCACCTTCATTTGGGGCCCAATATGAGTTAAACGATATGCAGGGATTCAAGGGAACACATACAGTTCCTTGTGACAGGATGTGCAGGCAGGTTTTTGCGTGTAGTGTGTTCAGATGTGTTACTGAGCAGGGGCTTTCTTTTGTTTTGCAGTCTCCAACATAACAGTTGCATGTTATGTTGTTAAGAAACAGGATAAATGATAACTATTATAAAACCACGCCATCAATAATGCACAAAGTTACACAAGCAGCAGGATATAGAAGTTTTCCCTCAATTCATTACTACTCTGTGCTATTATACACCCATAAGTACACTTGATTTTTGTTTTTTCAGGGAGGAATCGGTATTAACTTTAAAAAGTTTGATTCCCCTAACCATGTTTTGTCAGGGAGGAAGGGGCATTTACGTTTCAAATGTTCCATTCCCATAACCACTCTACAGACATTAAAACATGACTGTAGCGTCACAATTCCACTATTGTGCTAAATACGCTCAATGTAATCTATGGCAAAGAAATCATTTCAGTAATCTGGCATCGGCATTAACCCATTTAGACCTGTTATACGTTGTTATACCTTTCAATCCAGGAGCCACCTCTGTGTCTCATTAGTTGTTGCTATACATATAGCAACACAATTTATTAATTTTTAAATTAAGAATTTGAACGTTTTCAGAAAACTAGGTTTTAGAATCGGCCTCAGGTCTAAATGGGTTGAAGAGTGTGATTTGCATTCATCAGGTTGAACACAGTGAGAAATGCGTGGAGGGACTGACTTGTGCAGCTTGCCACCGTAGAAGGGCTTGGTCAGAAAGTTGATGACAGCAGAGTAGCCAGTCTTAGGGCAGTTGACATTGACCTTTCCACCCAGCTCCACCCAGGGCACAGTGAGGATGGAACGGGCATAGGCACAGGGCAGCGTGAAGGTGTACTCCTCGTCATGCTCCAGCACGTTCAGGCAGCCTGGACGGACGGATAGAAACAAACATGCACAATCAATGAAAAAGCGCACAAAATGATGGTGGGTTCAACATTAAGGAACGTCCTTGGTAGGCTATTCCAGAGTCTGGGAGCCGCCCTTGATGGCAAAGGCCCCGTCTCCTTTGGTCACCTACCCAGACTGAGGAACAACCAGTAGACCCAGACCAGATGACCTCAGGGTACGCACTGGCACATAGGGTGTTAGCATATCAATAGATATAGGTGCCAGACCATAAGAGCTTTAAAAATTAGCAGTAACATCTTAAAATCTCCGCTCATCCAACACCAACCTTCTGCTCACCCCCGACACCAACTTGCGCACAATGGGCGACCGGGCTTTCAGCTACTCAGCCCCAAGTCTGTGGAACGCCCTCCCTGTACACCTGAGAGCGCCCCAGTCCACAGACAGTTTTAAAAACGGACTCAAAACGCACCTTTTTAACAAAGCGTTTTTTTAATCTTACTGTGATCGTTGTACCTTTGTCAGTGCCCTAGTTATAGTTTGTTTTAGACCCATTTTTAGTCTAGAAATGTCTCCTGTACTTGTTTTTTTGTCATTATTATCATTATGTACTTGTATTATTATAATGTAGTTGTTTTTTCATTATTATTATTATCACTTTTTTTTTATTGTTTTTTTTCCGCTATGCCTTGATTTTAATTTTGTAGCACTTTGAGATTTGGAAAAATGTAAAGTGCTTTATAAATAAAGTGCATTATTATTATTATTATTATTATTAAAATCAAACCTAAAGGAGACTGGCCAGTGTGCAGCCATAACAGGTGTTATGTGCTCGAATCTCCTAGTACCAGTGATGAGCCTGGCTGCTGCATATTGAACCAACTGCAGGTTGATACTGTATTAAGCTTTGATTGAGACCAGAGTACAGGGCCTTACAGCAATCTAAGCGACTATTAACATTTTTATGATTTTCTGTAGAAAGAAACTATTTTATCATAAAACTTACCTGGGTCTCAAAACAAAGCTCAGAGACAAATTGGACACCCAGGTTTCTAGCAACAGGAATCACATTGGTTGCCATGGAGACTGTCTAGAATAAGGGTTATTGAACTGAGGGGACCAAAAAGAAGAATCTCTGTTTTGAGACATCCAGGAGTGATTGTCAGCCAAACAAGCTTTGAGAGAATAGGCAACTGGGGTCGGAGGCTTTGAGTGAGAGATAGCTTTAGCTGTGCATGAGGCAAGAAAATTAGTAGTACAAGAAGTTTGACTTTGAGGATCGCTCACACAAGGTCCCTTCTGTAAAGACTCACTTGCAGCACTACGTGGGCTTACCTTCTCCATGCATGGTGACTCCAATGGACATTCCCATAAACTTGCTCTTGGTCCACACATGGGTGTTCACGCATATTCGCCGCTCCTGGCATTCGGCGTAGAAGCCAGACACGGGGGGGTGGTGGGACACCTGCTCGGCGACATAGCGCAAATAGCAGTCCTGGTCCTGAGCGAGCTCTTTGGCCGACCCCGGCTCTTTGGCCGGCCCCGGGTCAGGCCTCCGAGGGACCTTCCACGAGCAACGGAATGTCTCTCCGAGGATGGGGTTGTAGGGCTTCTTGGCGATGGACCCCTTGCGCCCCTCGTGGAAGGAGGTGAGGTAGTACTCGACGAAGCGCACCATGCGGTCCTCCGGGCTAGTGCCGTCGGTGATGGCCACGAAAATGTCCGGGTGGGACATAAAGTCAGCGTACATCTCCAGCAGAGAGCGCTTCTCCAGGATGAATGTAGGCAGGACCACCTGGAAGAAGAGTAGTGGTGATCAATAAATCAATCAAACTCTCTCGATCAATCACATCCAGTACAATGGAAAAATATCAACCACTTGAGCCCTATACATTTAATCGTATGACAAATAGAAAAGATAGCAGATCTACAGAGCTTGTAGATGGTATTTTGAAATAAAAAATAAATAAGAAAACGGATGCATAGTACCTGGCAGTGAATGTGTAAATGGGCATGTAATTACAGCCAACATTAGGGAAACATTTGATATATATAAAAATATATATAAAATGGTAGAGTGAAATGCAACAATGTAATTTAGGGGTGAGATTCTTTCAGTTTCCTTGTTCACTGCTCTTTGGATTTGTGTAAAGGTCAAGTATTTTCATGCATGACGTATCCTTCTATATAAACACTTACATACACACCCCAGTGCAACCAACACAATCACTTGGTTAGCCAATGGTAAATAAAGCAGCTGGCGACAGAGAAATCATGCGAAACGTAACACACTCGCACATGACCCGAGGGTCTCAATGTCCACTTTGTTTCCATCTGAAGATAAGCCATTGATTCCCAAGGCAACTTCGATAAATCAGACGGAAACCTAAGAGCAGGATATCCAAGCACGAGCACAAACTGACACTGCAGGATAGAATGTCTCCACAGAGACTTCAGTCTCGCCTCCGAGCTTGTTTGTGCCCAGGTCTGTTAAATAAAATTCATTGTGAATGGTTGTGTGAATCAGGCAGCCCTGTGCACAATTTAGATAACTAAAACTAGGTACAATTTTTTGAACATTGTAGTTAGCTGAAATTAAAATAAAAGAAACAACACTTTAGAAACCCCCCAAACTAAAACTATAATGTCTATTCGCAAAATGAACTAAAATACCAAAAATATACAGAAACTTTCTTATGTACGTCCTTTGCTATTTACTTTATTTATCTTAATATTGTTGCTATTCTTTCAAATGTCTTTGTTATTATGTTGAGAAACCAAAAACCAAAAGAATGTTCCTCTTGTGTACCCATGTATAATATGTAACAATACAAATATTGCATTTATTGTTTTTTATTTTATTCTTTGTCAATTTGTCAACACAGCAACATCTATTCAAACGTTGATTTAGAATGAGTGCAACATGAAAACAGATGTCCAGAACAAGCACTCTCTCTTGCTGGTCTGCAATACACTTGACCTGCCAAAAAGAAACTCAAAGCTCAATGTGACTCACAGGGTTGGAGAACCCAGTTAGACCTGATCAATTATATATTAATTACCCTTTCCTCACAAATCGATCACAAGTTTGAATGCTGAGGAGGTGTATGTGGGTTTGTTCAGAAATGAATCATGAAGTCATCATCTTTCACTTGAAAATTCCTCCTACTTTAACAACTTAAACCCTTTATCGTCTGTCGGGTGGAAACCTCATACGTCAAACTATTACTTTTCAAGATTCAACACAGGATCTGCAAGCGCAAAACGTGTTGCTTTGCACCAAGCTTGTGGATCTGCACTTTTGATGCTTGTGAGTGACACTGTAGTATGGTCAGTAGGGCATTGATTTACGAAAACAAAACTATGGAATATGGAGATAAGAGGTTTCTGCCCGACAGCAATGATAACATTTAGTTGACCGGAGGGAGTCCCCCAGGGCTCTAGGGTCTGCTCCTTTTTCCCACTACACCAAATCCTGCGAAGAAAATAGCCTATTTTGACATGCCCAGAATGGGCTCCATGCACAGCAGCCATATTGGCAAGAAACTGGGCCACTCACCTAAAAGGGTTCAATTCAATTACATTTATTAATTTGACAATATGCAGGCACACATGTAAATAAAAGAGGTTTTAGAATTATTTAAACTACCTTAGGAGAGAAACCAAATGCAAAAGCTGCCTTGAATAGGACCTGGACTCGGGAACCCTATATATTTCTCCACACCTCAGATGCGTGTGTGTGCTTGTGTGCGTTGTAGGGATCAGTCGGCTGTGTTTTGGATGCTTGGTAGAGTATGTGGAACTCAACCTACCCGCGTGAGGTCCATGCCCAGCTTGAGCTGGGACAACAGGTGTAGGATGACGCTACGCTCCTCCTCAACTGCCCCCAGCTCCTCCTCCTTCTCTGTGAAGGTGTCCTCCACCTCATCCTCCGGGTCGATCTCCTCCCTTTCCAGATCCTGGTAAAGTAGGGTGAAAGGAGGCGCCATGTAATCAGTGAGACAAGCTTTACTTTGCGTACTTTCATTAAGTGAATCGAAACTACAATGAATACAGTTAACATAGCAAAATTGCTGGACTGGCTGTCAATGATCAATAAATAATAATGAAGTGAATAAATAAATAAAATAAATAAAGTGAATGTTTAATAGGTCCAGCACTGGATAGACTCAAGGCAGATGCCTTAAAGGAGGAGTTCACCCCAAAAATTACTTATTTTCTATCAATTACACACCCCATGAAGCCTTGATTTCATGGATTTATTTTTGTTTTTGTGGCATTCCTAAGACAATAATTTGATGACCGTGTGTATTTCCGGTAGGAGACACAAATAATCTACTTTGTGTCTCCTGCCGGATACATTAGCCGGTAGGAGACGGGAATCAAATTATTAGCTTAGGAATGCGACAAAAACAAAAAAGAATCCATGGATTCAAGGCTTCATAGGGTGTGCAATTGATAGAAAATAAGTAATTTTTTGGGTGAACTCCTCCTTTAACTGAATGACTGCCAGAATTATTTCAGATTTTTTGCCGTTTTCTGCCAGAGATTTTTCATTGAAATTAAAAAAGTACTCAGGATGATTTTGCTGCCTACATACTTTTTTTTCATTTGTCTAGGGACTCAATATTACTTCTCCAGACCATCCGATACGTTTAAAATGTGCAAGGATGTCTTGCCTGTGTATTTTTACTTTCACTTTGTAAGCTACAAGTTCCTCTGGCAAACAGGCAAATAGGAACAGACTGGACTTCTGACGTACCAGGACTGTGCATCCCATCACATTGACTTAAAGGGATACTTTGTAGATTTTTAACATAAATCCTATTGCTCTGATGCGAGAGATCACATAATGTGGGAAAAAGTACCCGACGTCTGTGTATTTCTTCCCCAAAATGCAGTGTAAAAGTGTATGCCCATGACATCAAACACGTCGTTTCATGTCATCAAGCGCACACTTCTGCATTTCGCGGGAGAAATGCACAGGAGTACTGAAGTCAAAATCCACGGCCCCTGGGTCACGGCAGTGTTTTTTTCACATTAAAAATCCTAGACTTCTTTTATAACAAAAATAAATAAATTGTCCAGCAATTTCACACATCATTTATGGTTATGAAATCAACTGACGATGAAAAAGTACATATTTATCCAAAGAGTAAGAAAATAAACTGCCGCCAACAAATCGACCACAATTCTCAGGCTTTGAAATGACCTAACGACATCATCTACAGATAACACATGCGGTCGCCACCGGCGCACATGATCAATGTCACGTTCTGTTGCATTGGATTTTTTCTTTCTTTACCAGAGTAGCGTTGTCAGGTCTCAGTTGTTTCATCAAAAAAAACAAAATAACACACACCGATAATAAATGTCACGAAATCTAAGGAATCTCGTGAGTGTGACATGCTTCAGTGGGGACGGTGATTCACATGATTTCCTAATGTAATTTTTTAAGCCACCACAGAATTAATCAGATTTTCTCTTAACACAGATTGTATCAAATACAACTAAATATCATCATCGATTTAGAGCCAACTACCTAACAGAATTGTTGGACTTTTTTTTATTTGATCTTATATTGCATGTAAAAAAACAAATCTCAATGGGAATCATGCTCTCAAAACATAATTGTGTCACACCCAATATGAATGCACCTCAACAACCAGGAAATGTATAGTCAAGAGAATGTGGATGTTCTTGCTACTCTATGTTTGTAAAATATATATTGTCTTGGCTAAAACATTATCTAATGTCTTAGTTAGACCCACATTGTTGTGTGGCAGTCTTTAGTGTTTAGAAAAATATCTCCATTTCCATTTGATAAAGGAGAGAGATGGAGAAAGAAGTGCTCTGGTGTTAAATGAGACTGTCTGAGGGAGGGGGTTGGGGGTAGGGCTGCAAGAAAGTGGGAGGTGACAAAGTTAAAACAAGTATTTTAATGAGCTGCTGTCCACAGAAATAGACCTGTCAAACTATTAGAACCTTCGGGCACCGGCGTACTCAGGGACCACGCAAGTTGGGAACGATGCCAGGTGGGAATGCCATGCTCCCACCCGGTTATGCTTACCCGTTGAACCCATTGCAGATCTCAGTATCTGTCTGTGTCCTCCCTGACAGTATATGCCCATATATGGTTATATCGGTCGTTTCTGGCAAACCGAATCTCCACGTAAGCTTAGACATAGGCATATCGGTTGGATCAATGGTTCTGGACAACTGCCGATCCGACTGACTTCGTGCTGGGCAGTCGGGCACCGCACTCCCTCGGGTTCGCTGCGATATGCATGCCGAGTTTGAAGTTGGTCCATGAGCTTGTGATATCTGCGCACCAGAACAGCCTCATATGGGCATGTTACGTTTGTGACACCCTCCGTACACCATCCACCCAATGTCACAAGGCAATTGTAATATACGATAGTATTAAAATGTACGGTTTTGGGGGGGAGGACGCAATAATAAAGGAAGGGATGTAGTGTATAACAATACCCAATGAGCAAATAGACCTGTGGTACGCCAACGTCAAGTACACCATGCTACCTGACCTATGAACAGGACACCATCTCAACACCCTTCCCAGGAGCAGAGGGTCTTACCCCAGAGAAGCTGCAGGACTCGGGAGTGCTGAGCTCCAGGCGGCTGCCCTCCAGCGCGTCCTCTCCTGTTGCGTAGCTCGTCAGGGAACTGCTGCCGTTCTTCAGGATGTCGGGTATCTTAGGTTCCAGCCACTCGATGGTGGGACCTGTCACAGAGGATGAATGCAACGTGGCAGAGGGTTCAGAAATGCTCATGGTACAGACCCCCCACCGCCAACACCACCACCACACTGCAGCCCCTGGCACTTGCAGCTGCACACATACACACACACCACCACAACCACCATGCACACCTGCACGCAACGCACCATTCGTTGCACGCCACCCCACAACTGCTTTGGCTGCTATCTGGCTGGACAGGTGGCTATCCCCAAGACAACTGCACTAGACCATCACAGCGTAACCCGACCTTTCCCCCCACGATTAAAAGGGAGTATCACGATACCTGGCCTGTGCCGACAGGAAGCATCCTCACCCTCTGATTGGATAAGGCCCCTCCATGCCGCACGAGCATTTTTAAGCATGTTTGGGAGTGGGCAGATCTAATTCTAATTAGCCTCACACGTCACTTGACAACTTAATCTGATTGGCTGTCACCATGTGCCGTCCCGTGTCTGGCCTAATTAAATATGCATTCTGGGTAATTGGATCTTCCACGTCAAACCGCAGGGACCTCAGCTGGCCTTTTTTACCCTGTGTTGCACTATTCTCCATATCGAGAGGGGTTCGAGGTGGAACATTTCAGATGGGGGCATTTAAAATGGGTCCAGTTTGGTCACTCTCTCTCGCATTAGAAATCACACACACAAGTACCAACCAAGTCCACTGCACCCTGTCCCAGCAGCATGCAGCTGGCGGACATGTCTGCCCATCTGAGATCTAATTACCTTCGAGACGGGTGGTAAGAATAGGTGCAGGTTCTCATTCATAATGCAGAATAATTCCACCGTCCAGGCAACACAGACTGCATATGTAGATGGAGCATAGCCCAGCAGTCCTTGTACATGGTCCTTATTTACAAGGTCCCTATTTGTAGGTCATTTCTGCATAGAAAGTAGTGACAGACCAACAAGAGAGGGGACATACAGTCCTCCTTTAACCTTTATTAAAGCTGCAATCCACAACTTATTTTAGTGAATAAAACGTTATTTTGACCAATCTGTATGTTATGTTTATACAATATAACTAGCACGTCTGCAGTGGTTGGAGGAGGTCGGCCTCCCTGCTCTTCTATTGAGAAATATAGACACTGTGTTCGGGTAGGAAAACTACTGCTTGACAAGTAGTACTGCCTGAAGGTCAAAGTGCATTATCTCCCCTGGCCTCAGGGCTAGAAAATGTGTCTCCCACACGGGAGACCTGGGTCTGAATCCTGGGAAGGACATAAATCTTACGGATGGTAGCTTTGATTCAGATCAAGTTTAACACCTGTTAAAGCATGTGAAAATACACCCATAAGTTTGACATAACACATTTGTATGGTTATATTATAGACATGCATTACTTTACACCACTGTACAAAGAAAAGCATTGGCATGAAACACTTTCCTCACCTGCCATGGTGCCTCTTTGCCTGGCAACCTGCTGTAGGTGAAGGATGTGGAGACAGTCGTTCAGACAGTTCATAGTGGCCATGGATGTAGCCTTCAGCATCAGCAGGTCCTGGTCTAGTGGAGAGAAGCCAGGAGCCGGCGGCAGGCTCTCAATACCCTGAATCAGGTCTCTGTGTTGGCCCTGCGCCTGGCTCATCATCTGGAGGGCAAACACGCAGAGGTCCCTGTTCACTCACAAATACTGTATAAGCACCAAAACACGTTACACTTTGTTGTTGTTTTTTTTGTGTATGGATTCGGAATTGGCACCTTTTGTTTTTTCCGTTCCAACTGCAATGACAATAAAAGGAACTGAATTGAAAAGGACAGAAGGTGCTTTATTTTTCTGACTAGAAATCTAACGTTTAGACAAGGATTTTAGGTGGTGACTTAAGGGAAACGTTGCCCATTTGAACCTACATACTATTATTCTGATGTGAGGAAATCATCTATAGATCATCTATATAGCGTCTGGGAAAAATACCATGGGTCTTCTGTGTATCCTTCCAGAAAATGCTAACGTGTACGGCAAATGCGCCATTATACGTCATTAGTAGGGTTGTCCGATATTGGCTTTTTTACCGATAACCGATATACCGATATTGTCCAACTCTTAATTACCGATACCGATATCAACCGATACCGATATATGCGGGGATTACTGTGATTAGGGTAAGCTTAAATTTCATATCACACACACCATATACAGTAAAAACTCCTGTAACTTATTTATAAAGCCAAAAAAAAAAAAAAAAAAAAAAAAAAATTCAAAAACCGATACCGATATTTTCCCGATATCGATTTTTATGCTAATATCGGCCGATAATATCGGGAGGCCGATAATATCGGACATCCCTAGTCATTAGTTGAATGGAATGTACACACGATAACGTGAAATGACACGCCTGATCAGCTACATCTCCATAGTTGGGGCCCTGGAAAACATGTGTGTTAAAAGTGTGCTACAGTTTGCGACAAGTTCCCTCAGTAGATTTCCAATGCTTTTTTTCCATAGGGTTTGTGATGTATTTTGTGTTATTACCTATGCTGCTGCATTGTCTGAAGGAAGCCAAACCAAAAAAAGTGTACATCTTGTGTACCTGTACACAAGATGTAACAATTAAGTACAACCTTGAACTTTGAATAAGGTCTGTTTTTAACATGATTCTACAACAGTTCCTTGCTTTGTTCTGTAACACACAAATACTGCAATCATCAACTTTTAAACAATGGGCTTTTCTAAACTTCTATTAACTCTTTCATTGCCATAGACGGGAATTCCCATCCGATTCTGCAAAGGCTCACACTGCCAATGACGGAAATGGACGAAAATTAAACATTTCACAAAGAACCAGAGATAACGCGATCCGAAGATTTACTGCTCCATTCACTTCCTGGTTAACTTATTACTTAAAAATCCTGTATCTCGGCTCCTGTGTACTTTTTCTTTTTTTACTATGTATTTTTGAGACATGTTATTTTCAAAGGCGTATAAAAGCGAGGGGGAGGTCGCGATGACATTTTTCTTTTTTTTCGGGGAAGCACAGTGAAACCCTCTGTGATTAGCAACCATCGGGGGATCGATCATACTGGAGATAAATATTCTGTGACTACTTGAAAAGGTTAAGAAAATCGAAAAATCGCTGCCAGTGGGTGAGTTTTTTCATGTATACACTCTGGCAGATAAAGAGATAATTGTATGCATGGTTCACTCCAAACAAGTGAGTTGATTTGTGGAGATTACCTTGTTGAATGAAACATGTGAATACCATAATAAGCCATTGTTTGCTACTGAGCTTATTGTGTTAATTTATCAAAAATCCAATGTTGGCCTTCAATAAAAATGTCATCCCTGTAGAACTTAGTAGGGTTAAAACAGGTCTTACCAATGATACTACGTAAGGTTTGGTTCCATTCGGGTCAAACGGAGTCAAGAGTGCTAGATGTTGAGTCACTGGAAAGGCTCAACCTCAATTAGTTAACCCATTAGGACATTTGTAAAATATTTAGTTCCAGGAACCCCCAGAAGCAAAGATTTGAGTTTCAAATGTCCGCCAAAAAAAAGAAAAACATTCAAATATTTGCACAACTTTTCATGATTTTTCAAAAATAGCAGATCTACAAGCTCATAGCGCAGCACTCGGTGCCGCGCTATGAGCTTGTATATCTGCTATATTTGAATAGTCAAAGAAATCTAAAAATGACACACAGATGCGTTCCCGGTCTTAAAGAGTTAACAAACAAACAAACTGTTTACAAACATTGCTGGGTGTGCACGGTTACATGTCCGCTTTCCGACATGTCGCCTTTCCGACGGTTACTAACCCTATACCTAACCGCACGCGGAAGCCACGTAGTCGGAGTGGCGGGATGTCGGAATGGAAGGCAGTTCCCGGTGTGCACACATTCACAGGGCAAACCCGCTTTGACTGACAGCTGATTAGAGTCTAATCAGCGTCTAATCAGCTGAGCGTGATTAGAGTCAGCTAGAGCTACGAGCTGCAGTGTGTGATCACGTGACCTCAAGTACAAGTTTGCCTGAACCTAGAAAGATGCGTTTCAGATATGTTGCAAAGAAGTGGTTCTCAAAGTTGGGTCCACAGACCCCCAGGTGTCCTTGAGGGGGTTCCACGGAGTGCCCAGCTAAAGTATTGATAGTTAGGAAACAAATGGACCCTTATCGCTCGACAACTCTGAGAGTGTAGTACAAATAAAACCAAATAGACCCGTATGAGGGTCCCTGGCATAATGCATACCAAACTGTGGGTCTTTGAAATTATAAAATTTGGGAACCACTGCTGTAAAGAGTGTTTTTTTCTGCCCCCTAGCTGCATCGATTAACCCGAGATGCTGCAACTTTTAAAGAAAAGACCGCAGCACCCTCTTGTGGACACTTCTTGTGCTCAGAAGGACACATTGGGAATTAACTGAAAATAAAATGAAACTCAAAACTGGGTTCGATTGAAATTAAATTACACCACACACTCATCAGAGTAGGTGGGCAAGAGGTAATAGAGAAGCACGTGTTCCTTTTAAATTGTTTTGTGCGCAAAAAATAAATCAGAATCTCTGTGTAAAAACGTACGCCCTATTTTTCACATTTAGTTGTTTTGAATAGCAAAAATAGCCAATCTACAAGCTCACAACACAACGTAACATGTTGTGAGCTTTTAGTTCCGTCATTTTTTTAAATGTTCTCCTATAATGCCATGCTCAAAGTGGTCACGGTGATTAAGGTATAAAGTGATATTCATCTGACGTAAACGTGCAGGCACTCTGTATACAGTACTGTACCTCTTTAGCTTCCTGCAGGTGGTCTGGAAGCAAGGATCTCTTGCTGGAGTACAATGACGAGCCTTTGTGAAGCTGCGACAAATTGAAGAAGGAAGCTGTGTGCTGGCTGGGCCGACGCTGGGACATCGGTGAGCTGCCACTGCCCTGGGATGTCATGGAGTAGCTGCGCGACTTGGTTGGGGGATTGCACTGCCCAGAGTAGAGAAAACTTTTAGTTATCAAAGATTTAAACTTGTCCTGCGCCCGCTCATATCTGGGCCAGATTTTGTATGTTTGTTGTTTACTGTAGAAATCCCCATACACAATAAAAAATAAATGAGGATGAACAGTTTCAATTGTCTGTCTTAAATACAATTAGTGCCATGCCACCATATCTCAAAACGATTTATTGTCCCTACAAAACTCCTTTATTCACTTAACTCATGTTAATTGGACACAGTAAAATCCTCAGTGTTAATTGATCCATTTCAATTGTTATCCATTGTGGGAGGATTTTACTGTGCACCCACACTGTGTTACAGGGACATCTTGGGTATCCCTGCATTTCCAATATGCATGATGTTGTTATCTCATCATGACAAAATAGCTTGTGACAACAAGACAGTAGCTGGATCAATAATAGTAATAACTTTCCATTGAGAACGGCGGAGGCTTTCATTAGCATCAATATTTCATTGCTCAACAGAGATGACACGAATGCTGACTCAGGTCTGCAGCAGCCCCCGCTTCCTGCGTGGAAGGAAGAGCGTAGCCTGTGATACACACGGCTCCACAGTGTTGCAAAGCAATGCCTTCCACATTTCCTTATGGTGCGACACATATATAAAACAGCGCAAGAGAGCAACTGAATCAGAAGCCATCCATTATACCCTGTGATTATGGTTAGAGAAGATGCGACAGAAAGAGACAGAGGGAGAGATAGAGCGAGGTAGAGTTTTGCATCCATGAAATGTGTACCGTTATGATCGTCTATAATGCAGCATGTTGTCTTACCTTGCCCATGGCCTCTGTGTGGTGCTGTGTGCAGATCTGTAGTCTGCTCACCCAGTGCTGCCTCTCCTTGGCATCGGTAGCTAACACACACACACACACACGCACACGCACACGCACAAAGCCCAACAAAATCTCATTAAAGTTCTGCCAAGCGAATCCTGCTCAGCATTGATTATGTGCACTATCTCCTTCCCTGGCTGGAGATAATGGAAAACATCAAGATCAATATGTCCTGATGGACAATGATGCTCAAGCGCTCGAGGTTAAGAAAAGAGCTGACCAGCAACAATAACACCACCAGCTTCATTTACGGACTGTGTGTGTGTGTGTGTGTGTGTGTGTGTGTGTGTGTGTGTGTGTGTGTGTGTGTGTGTGTGTCGTGTGTGTTGGAATACAATGGCACTCTCCGAATGACCAGCAAACACACTGAATTTCAAGAAACAGACCACCGTCATTTCTAAAACACCTTCCTGGAGGTACAAACGCATCGTCTAAATGTGCCAGACTGAAGCAAGTCAAGGATAGTTAAGGATACCCCACTACTACACTGTGCCCTACAACAAAGCATAATTATTCTCTGATCTACAAGCTCACAGCGTGTCACAGCACAACGCACTGTGAGCTTGTGATCTGCTATTTTCAGTGTGCGATAGAAAAGTATAGATCAGGCTTCATGTTTGATGCAATGTTAACAAGGAACAAGCAATGCCAGCCTGACAGCGTGTTGCGGGTTCGAAACCCGATCCCGACGACCTTTGCTGCGTGTCACTCCCCATCTCTCTCCCCATTTCCTGTCAGTCTACTGTCCTATCATTAAAGGCATAAAAGCCCCAAAAAATAATCTTCAAAAAAATAAAAATCTACAAATTCCCTCTGCCTTTCCGAGTGGACCTTAATAACTTTCTGTTTTGTATGGTATGTTCCTATTTGTCTATCTTAAGAAGGTATTTTCAAGAACCCTGAACAAGAGATTTCTCATACAGACATACTACTGGCAACCCGCCACAAAATCAGATCAGCCGAACACAAACAACATTGTCCCAAGCTGATGCAATTGTAACAATAATATCTGCACAGTCCTTCCCATCACTTTACAGGGGAATCCCAAAGCAACTCCAACAAGACAACAACTATAAGTAACTTAAGAACATGTGTAAAACACTGCTTAAGTTCAGTGTATTTCTTATATTTGCCAAACACAAGACCTAACTTGAGCAAATGAAACCATGGGTGCAGAAATTAGACATGAGGAAAGGTTATTATCAGGCGCGTGTGCAGTACTGTGCAGTACTGTGCAGTGTGCATGAATTTGAACAGCAGCAACCAACCCCTTAGCTTGTACTGCTCCCCGCTGATGGCATTGACGGTGAACGTATGCGAGTCCTCGTCACTGGGGGAGATGACGGCCCCGGCCAAGGGCAGTGTCCCACGGGGCTTCTGGGGCCGCGACTGCTCGTTGACAAAGTACTCCAACAGACCCGCCTCATTGTTCAGGACAAAGAATCTGTGCAGGAGTCAGAATGGAAGGGGAGACTGATAAACACATACTTGGACACAAAGCTTTTTCAGCCAATAGCAAGCACTATGCCATAATTTATTTTGACTGTATATAAACAGGGTACTGTATATACTTAGACAAGTCGTTTACATAGCAAACAAACAATTCACCGGCAGATTTCACTGTTCACCATTTCATAACGCTTCACAACAAAGATGCAATCCTTAACTTCTACGTCCCAGGATTCAAACCCTGATAACTAGTTAAATCAGCTGGTGTAGTGTTGGGAATAGGAACATGCATATTTCCAGTCATCAGTGGTACATATATTTAGGCACTACTTTTGTTTTGTAGGCTGTTATCTACAGTACCTAGTACACAGGTGTGGTTACTTGTTACTCACCTATACTGCCACCCTGTGACAAGGTTGGTGTATTTCATTAAGTAGCCGTCAATATTCTCCATGTGGTCACTAGAGTAAAAAGGTAGTAAAAAAAAAAGGTGGTTAAAGTAATTCTCTTGCCACCTAGATTACAGCTTGGTTTCTCTTCTACAAGATAGCTAATTGCATTTCACTAAATTAGTATACTTTAAACGGGCAACCCTAAACATCAAACCTATGAGCGTACATTTAGGTATGAAAGAGGCAAAGGTTATGTCACTGAACTCCACACAGTTAGCACTGGACAGTCCAGTGCGTTGCTCATTTCATTGGACAATTATGGCGGTGAATTATATGATCAGGGTGGAAGCCTTTCACTACTGGTACACCACGTGAGTGAAGTTAACCTGGTAATGTAGAACACTGGTTCTCAAAGTGGGGTCCGGGGACCCCTAGAGGTCCTTGGAGGGGTTCCGGGAGGTCCCTGGTAAAATGTGTTACCTTGGCTATTTAAAAAATAGCAGATGAACAAGCTCACAGCGCGTCACTTCGTGCCACGCTGCGAGCTTGTACATCTGCTATTTTTGAACAGTGTTTAAAAGATTTTACATTTTTGAACACCTGGGGGTCCCTGGTACAAAACATTTTCAGATGGGGTCAGCGGCCAAATATATATCAATTTGGGAGTCCTTTGGAGGCACAGAAAAGTTTGAGAACTACTGATGCAGAACATGGGTCTGGAAATCGCATCAAATGGGTGTCCGTGGATTCATGCTATGCATGTCAAACTGGAGGTCCTTCAAATTAAAATGCTTGCTCAGACAACGAGTCAGCGAGTCATTCAGACCTGGTGGCTCGTGCACCAGGTGAGAGTGCAGTTAACCTAGTAAATGTAGAAAACGAACAGGTCTCATCACGACAGGATTAAGAACTGGTAAATTTACACCTGAGGTTTTTAATAGATCTGGTCCATAGCGTTCCTTCTAACGCTATAGACCAGAACTAGGTTCTTATAATGGTAAACAAACATGTTAGTGACTTCAACAATATGAGCCTGCACTGTTGTCAACAACACACATAGGTGCAGTCTCTGTGTGTGTGTGTGTGTGTGTGTGTGTGTGTGTGTGTGTGTGTGTGTGTGTGTGTGTGTGTGTGTGTGTGTGTGTGTGTGCACTTCACAACAACACATCCATCCATTCAGTCTGCACTCAGTGAGTAAAACTGTCTTCCCAGGCTGAAAACAACAACATCCACCCTACCTGTACTGCCAGGCTTTCCTCCCCGCCGTCGGGGTCCTGCTCTGGGGGAGGACAGCAGCATCCGGCTTGGCGTCACCGCTGCTGCTGTCGGTATTAATGCGTAAAGAAGACGCCGTGGTGGTGGTTTGTTCCCCTTGCATAGTCATGGCATTGATTCAGTCTAGCTAACAGCTAGGATAGTGTTAGCTGGCAATAAACAAACAACCACCACCACCACCAACCACCCCTCTGACTTGAAATGACCTTTTTATTCTTCTATTTCTATTGTTTTCTATTTTCTATTCCAATAAATGAACGAGTCGGTGACAAAACATGACAGTGTGTGGTACCTCCTGTGTTAGCATGTGTGGCTAATACTAGTCTTCTAGCCTGACATGTATTTACTGCTGCTTTGCTTTGCTTTGCTTTGCCCCTTCGCTGCTAGGAGGACAAAGTCACGTGACCAGTGTTGCCAGATTCTGAGAGGGAGAAATAAGCGACCAGCCAGGTCTATGAAAACAAGCCAAAAAGAAGCGACTACGCGCTGCGGCTATTTGAAAATGGAAATGGCATATCTACAAGCTCACAACGCGTCGCATTTGTGTAAAATACGTATTAATGTGGGGGTCTTTGACATGAAAATGTTTAAGAACTGGTTTAAACAACATTAGGAAACACGCCCAACATTTACCAAAGTCACTTATAATAAGAGGACATGGCAACACTGCAGCAGGTGACACCGCTCACAAGGAGAAAAGGCTTCCGCGTTGCCGTAAAATAATGGGCGTGGTAACCGTACGACGGTGTCGCGGGTCGATAATAGCAGATCTACAAGCTTACAGCCCGTTGCGGAAGCGAGGCGCTGTGACCTTGTAGATCGGCTATGTTTGACTTCCGCGTTGTCATACAAAAAAACAAAATGGGCGTGGTTTCCACTCCAGGCCAAGTTGTTTGTAGTGTTGCCATGTCCGCTAATTATAAGCGACTTTGGGCTTATTTTTCTGTGAAGTTGCTTGTAAAAATGAGTTGCGGGTTGCAGTTTTTGGGCTTGTTTCTAAAGTGCAGTTGGTTATTTGGGCTTGTTTCACAATTTTTCAATTATTTTAACCAGTGGTTCTCAAATATTTTCATGTCAAGGGCCCCCATCTGAAAATGTTTTGTGCCAGGGAACCTCTGTACCAGATTTGTTGTTAAAATGTTTTTTAAAAAATGAAAAAATCTTGTGACAACGCGTCGCCAAGTGACACACTCGCACTGTGAGCTTGTAGATTTGCTATTCAATGTATACAGTTAGTTAGGTTTATAATGTTATATTGCTCATAATGGCCTAATCCTAAGTGCCCTAGGCCTTGCTTCTTTTGGGCTTGTTTTCCTAGACCTGGTTGCTTATTTCTCTCAAAATATGTGGCAACACTGGCTGTTTGGGGAAAGTTGACAAGGCTGTCGAGATCCGAAAGTTGAAAGCAAAACTCACTGGAAAACTATTATTATAATTATTCCCCAAGAACACCTGCATCATTTAATTGATGACCCAATCCAACTAATTTAACTAAATATAAATTATGAACACCAATAGAGAGAAATGATTACCTTTTGTTCCAGACCAGTTGTTTGTGGGAGAAAAAGGCAGCCGAACAGGCACCTCCTGGTTGATCCCTGATTGTTCTGACGAGGAGGCGATCAGCAGGGAGGAGGAGGAGGCGTGGACGGTGGTGGAAAGTACATTTACTCAAGTACTGTGTACTTGTACAATTTTGAGGTATTTTTACTTTACTGAGTATTTCCAATTTTCAGAACTTTTACTTTTACTCCACTACATCTTAGAGGCAAATGTTATACTTTTATTACTCCACTACTATTTGAAAACTTTAGTTACTTTGCATATATGAATTATTCTATTTTAAAACATGCATCAACCACTTTAGTCCTATTTTTCATAGCGCGGCACCGAGTGCCGCTATAAGCTTGTAGATCTGCTATTTTTTGAAAAACCTTGAAAAAGTGTGCATATCTTTGAATATTTATATTTCTTAAAGCGAAAATGAACTGATCTTTGCTTCTGGCGGTCCCTGGCACAAAATATTTTCAAGTGGTGGCCCGCAGCCAAATGTATAACAATTTAGGGGTTCTTGGCAATTGGCATGAAACAGGTTGAAAACCACTGCTTTTAAACTAAGTAAAACATCATGAGAGTACTTTTCCCACCACTGGGCGTGGAGAACAGAGGAGCCGAGGAGGGAGGGCAGAATTAAAGAACAGGGGGGCGTATTGTTATTTCGTGAAGGGCGTATGAGGAAGTTCTTAAAACATTAGTCTACTCATCGTTTTGAACCGTTTTTTGGGAGTTGTTGTGTGTAGGATTGACCCGCAAACATCGAATAAATATGCCTGGAAAGAAAGTGTGTATCGTCGGATCTGGCAACTGGTAACTTGAGTTTTGATTTGTTAGTGAACAGGGGATTCATTCATCAAGCATTCATTTGATTTATTATATTAACTTAGCAATAGCCTGCTATTATCGTGTAAGTAACACACAGTGGTGGGAAAAGTACTCAAATGCTTTACTTGGGTAAACGTATCAATACTGCAATGTAGAAATACTCTGTTACAAGTCCGGAATTAAACATTTACTTGAGTAAAACAAGTACAAAAGTATTGCCATCGAAATGTACTTAAAGTACCAAAAGTAAAAGTACTCACAGGTTTTCAAATGTGATTTTTAAACATAGCGGATCTACAAGCTCATATGCTGCTGTGGAGTAAAATGTACAATATTTGCCTCTGAGATGTAGTGGAGTAGAAGTTAAAGTACTGAAGATTGGAAATACTCCAGTATGGTAAAAAACTGTACTTGAGTAAATGTACTTAGTTACTTTCCACCACTGGCAATGTGTAGTCCAAGTCCATGCATGCCGCATGCCCTGTATGCAGGACCATTAAATCCTGTCAATCCAGTTTCATTTTAGAAATTGTGTCTGCTCCAGCCTCCACGCCTTTTTCATGTGTTTAAATACAAATACAGTGTTTTCCCCAAACCAATTAAGGCTGCCAGCCATTCATTTTAAAACGAAAATTCACGTCACCCTTCTTCCACTCTGCTGTAAATGCAGTGGAAAGTATCAATCAACCGCATTAATAATTACATATGTTCACTATCAAAATGTAATATGCATCCTTATAGACATGTTGACAAAGGGCCACTTTGTCAACATGGATTATGGAATTGGCATGTTTGATATTGATTGTACTATAAGCATGGTCAACTAAGATACAGTAACTGTACCATTGATAGTCCTTGATAGTCATTAGGGGTCATCGCCATGCTGGCTTGTGGTGGACATTTTTCCCCCAAAAAAGTTTTGCCATGGACAATGGGCGGACAATAATATTTCCAGAAACGCATAAAGAGCTAGCCCTAAATGACCAGTACAGGTCTTTTACTCTGAGAGTGTACAAATGGAACCAAATGGACCCGTAGGGTCTCTGAGTTTGTACACGCTCAGAGTTATGGGGGTCCTTGAAAATAAAATAAAAAGTTTGAAAACCATTGTACTAGTGGACTCCTAATGTTTCATAGTAAATCAGTGTCATACATATTCTGAAGAAAACCTGGAGACTGACATTCAGTAATTGGGTCTTATGAGCAAAACATTATGATGGTATGTAAAAACAAAATCTAGAATTTGCCACAGACGAGGCCAAGTCTGATAATTCATATATGCAAAGTAACTAGTCCGAATTTAAACTAGTAGCCTAAACTTTGTGTTTCGCATGCGATCATGGTTAGGCCCACATGAGCTTATGTGTGAGAGCATTCATTTCAAATATATATATTCTTTTAAATAACTTATTAATGCCTATGTTAAAGGCAATAGGATACATTTTAATTGTGACAAGTCTCAGGGACAGACTGGCAGTGCATTGTTAAAATACTATACTTTCTTAAAACCTGAGATTGTCAAATGCACACTGGCTGACTCAACAATAGACCTGCTTTAGCATGCCATTCTGTTCCTGAGTGACTAAAAGCATCAGGAAACCCAAAGTCTTTTTCTGATTTGGTCTTGTGTTATATTTACTAGATAGATGCACCTTTGGGGATGTCTTGCTACGTTATCATTCTGACCAACATATTACACTTACCATATCTTACAACTTTTATGCCTCCTAATGTCATTTTATAATTGTGTTTCCTTTGGTTGATGTTCTGTGTAAAGCGCATTGAATTGCTTAGTTGTTGAACTGTGCTATACAAATAAATCTGCCTTGCCTTGTAGGGGTTCAGCAATTGCCAAGATCATTGGGCACAATGTTAAAGGATCCAACCGGTTCGACCCCATAGTAAACATGTGGGTTTACGAAGAAATGGTCAATGGAAAGAAACTCACAGAAATCATAAATACAGAGCATGAAAATGTCAAATACCTACCAGGTCACCAGCTGCCCAAAAATGTGGTAAGTGTCCATATTTGGGCTTTTCTGTTTGATAAGATTTATCACCAAGGCAGACGATTATATATGCTGCTTGTGCAATTAACTTAACTGCAGTCTTGGAACATGGCTTGATTGTATTGTAAGAAATTACACTCTGATAAGATGGATGAACTTTGACCTACATTCTTACAACTCATCTGTCCTGTGAACTACAATATTATTACATACATTTCCAGACGTCTAACTGTGCTCATGCAAAAATGCTTGAACTTCAATAGTTAATCTTAAGATATATTTCCCTTTTATTCTTTGGTATTTCTTAATATTGCTCTAATAACAGACTATCAGTCATTGCTAATGGACAAACTTCTTCTTTGTTGCTGATGATGTCTGAATAGGTTGCAATTCCAGAAATCACAGAGGCTGTAAAGGGAGCCAAGATCCTCGTCTTTGTCATTCCACATCAGTTCATTGGGAAACTCTGTGAACAGATGAAGCCTCACATTACAGAGGGAACCATTGGGATATCACTCATCAAAGTAAGACCCTCTAATCCAGTGGTGCTCAACTCTGGTCCCATCCTGGGGACCAGAGAGATTAGTGATGCAGTCTTGTGATAAGCGAACGCGATGTAGTCTTGTGACTCGAAGGTGTTTAAAGTTTTGGGGCGGCTGGGAAAATCAGATTTCCTGGATAAAAGGATAAGGTTATTAATGGCTCGGGGATCCCAGTCCCTGAATCAGAATACTTTTCCAGGCCTGGAATTTAATAACTTTAGGGGCAAGGCTACTTGGTCTTTGGTGCTGTAATGCCAAATGCCAGGGCAACAAGTCCACCAACTAAATTAACTTAAGGGTTAAGGATGATTTTATGTTAAATACATAGTATCTGTCTATAAATGAATAGAATACATTATTTCTTTATTTTGTATTTACAAATGTGCTCATGTGGTAAATGTTCTGGCTAGATAGCAGCAGATATGCATGGATGAGTAGGTACCACCTATTCAGAAAATAATTAAAATGCAAGAATAATACCTTTTTGATCCACACCAAGACTAAAGGGAAATAACAGTAGTCATCTGACCATTTCTTTGCTTACCTGTTTGTGGTCAGAACAACATGGGACCTCTTGCTTGAGCCATATTGAGGAATCATGACATAGAAACCTACTGTAGCAGCAGTGCATGGCAGCGTATTACAGTTGACCTCTAACTGCACCCGATGAGTAGGTTGGTGCATTGCATGGTGCTGTCGGTGTGTGTGTGGGCGGGCGGGTGTAATGCTCATTGCTCATTGCAAAACACTTTGGATAAGGCAAAGGCACTATGCCAATAAATGCCCCTTTACCATTTACAACTTGAGAATGAGCCAGATTTTCACTGAACTTGGGAGGGAATAATCAGTAGGCCTGAGATAATTTACTTTTTGATCAAAAATGTCAAAGGTTATGGTTACAATCGAGAGACATTGAACGCGGACAAAGAATCTTGTGGCTGATATAGATCGCGTTTATATCCCCAGATTCAGTTGCTTAATTTGATAAATGATGTATTATTGAAATCTGCCATAAATTCAATTTTTTATCTTATAGAAATAGATCTAATCGAATCAAGAAGGTTTTATTTGTATTTCACTCAGACGTAGCAAAATGTTGGTGCGGTATGTTCAATTCAAAAACATATAATACTGGCGTAAAAAGTACAGGAAAGATCCCCACCACACATACAAATGAACAACGGCACTAATTTAAACAACCACATCAGAAATAGATATAATGTGAGTTGAGTTGGAGTTCTAGTTAATAATTTCATATTTTACTTATCATTGTTTCATTCATTTAAGTTTTTCCATAGCAACATACTATTATAGAATAAGCTTCTGTATGCCAACTTTACAATTATTAACCAATTAAACCCTATATGCTTCATTTTACGTCATCTAGATAAAATGGCCAGTCTACCAAGCTCACAACACATATTTCATGTGGTTAAGGAGTACATGATCAAAATTCTGTTCCAGTAATTGAACCGGTTGCCATGGTTTTACTGTAGGGCATCGATGAAGGACCAGAGGGTTTGAAGCTCATCTCCGACATCATCAGAGAGCAGCTGTGCATTGATGTCAGTGTCCTGATGGGAGCCAACATCGCTAACGAGGTGGCAGATGAGAAATTCTGTGAAACCACCATCGGTCAGATTTAAAACAATAATAATTGTATTTATTTTTTTAAATTCATGTCAGTATCTTAATTTGTCAATTAATTACAAATGCTTTATTTTGTATCTATAAATACCTGATGATTGATATGAGTATAAGTTTAGGAAACTTATACTCGAAACGATTTTCAACCTATCAGAATGTGCATTTTGTACTCTATGCCTAATAACGGGAAATTACACTTTTGAAGTCATCGTTCTGTGAGGTCAATTATTGATATCCTCACATCAGAACAATGGGATTTAGGTTCAAAATCAGCAAAGTTTCCGTTTAAGGCAGTTTGTTTGGGGGGGATGGGGCTACCATTTTAACCCCCCTCTTTCTAACATGAATCATAATCTGTTTCTCTTAAACGTAGGCGAAATCCACAATGTTGCATCTTGAAAAATGTCCTGTTTTTGTACATTCATTTAATCCTGTTCAGGTGCAAAGAACGAAGCAAATGGTGTCATCTTCAAAGAGATGCTCCAGACTCCCAACTTCCGCATCACGGTGGTACAGGAGAGCGACACAGTGGAGCTCTGTGGAGCTCTGAAGGTAAGACCATATTCTGAGCTTTAACCCATTCAATCCGGGAACGCATCTGTCATTTTCGATTTCTTTGGCTATTCAAAAATAGCAGATATACAAGCTCATAGCACGGCACAGAGTGCCGTGCTATGAGCTTGTAGATCTGCTATTTTTTAAATTTGGTTCCATTTTATTTGTACAGTCTCAGAGTGAAATTCACATAGAAGATTATTTGTGTCTTTTTTTCCACAACCATCTTGCTAATTCACGTTACACAAGTGTGGAGTAAATTTCAGAACTACTCCACTCTGGTGTCATGTGAGGGCACACACGTAGATCCATGCGTGCCGTGTAGAAACAGGTGCTCATTCCTGTATGCAAAATTCAACCTTTTTAGATGTATTCAGTTTGTGACCTCAGTAGCCTACAAAAGTGCAATTCACATTCACCCTCAAAATGTGTCTCTGTCTCTAGGGCTGTCACGATTACACATTTAAGTTGATTCATTTTCACACTAATAATAATTGCGATTAACGATTTTAATTGCGTTTTTGGCATTAAACGTTGCATTCTGTTTGCCTTTTAGGCTTCGTAATCAAAAATTGCACAGGGAAGATATGTCAAATAACTGAAATATACAAAGACAGTACTGATATTTATTAATTCATACAAAAAAAGGTAAGAAATAGCTGATATACAAACTTACAACGCGCGGTGTAAGCTTATAGATCAGCTATTTCTGCTTTTTCTTTTACAACATGGAAACAATTATGACAAAATAATTGCCATTATCTCAAATAATTGCGATTAGACGATTATGTAATAATTGTGACAGGTCTATCTGTCTCTCTCCCCTCCTGTAGAACATTGTGGCGGTGGGCGCTGGTTTCTGCGATGGCCTTGGGTTCGGGGACAACACTAAAGCTGCAGTGATCAGACTGGGTCTGATGGAGATGGTGGCGTTCGCCAGGATCTTCTGCAAGGACCCGGTGAACTCCGTCACCTTCTTGGAGAGCTGCGGGGTTGCTGACCTCATCACCACCTGCTACGGTGGACGCAACCGCAAGGTGGCTGAGGCCTTCGCCAGAACAGCCAAAGTGAGATGGATGGCTAAATTGTTTTGCATTTTCAGGGTCACAGTGTCAATTTCTTTCTTAACAACTCAAACAACAATCTCGCTGCCTTGAGGAAGGTACTATTTTCTATGTTTAGGGAGCTATATAAGAATAGTTCTCAAAGTGGGGTCCGGGGACCTCCAGGGGTTCCACAGAAAAATGAGTTTATAGCATCAAAATCAGTTCAACCACTTTAACCCTATATACATCAGCTATTTGAAAATAGCTTGTAGATCTGCAATTTTCAAAACATCTTGAGATTTGAAATCTTTTTGGAAACATTTAAAAAACAAAAATGGGGGTTCATATGAAAACGTTTGAGAACCACTGCTCTATAATATGCATTGTGGCGTAAATGTATGGACCTTTTGGATTAAAGGGATAGTTTACCCCCAAAAAGTAATTTATAGTAAATACAATTGTATTTAAACCAAACAGTATGGTAGAATATGTTAATACAATATGACTAACACAACTTTGGTGATGGTAGGTGGTCTCTTCTATTGAGACGTTTAGATCCTGTGGTTGGATAAGACACTCGTAGTCAGTGCATGGAATTCAAAGGGAAATATCTCGCTGTCCCAAACGAGCACTCCGTTATTAGCCTGGTAAACCCCCCTCCCTCCGGAAATCTCATTTACATTAAATAAATTACAAATGAGATTTCCGGAGGAAGGGTTTACCAGGCTACTCCGTTATAGCTCAATAGTAGAAATTTTGGTGCTCGAGCGGCCGACCCAGGTTCAAATCCCAGGTGGGACATGAAAGTTACAGATCGCAGCTTTAAATCACCTTTAAGGATTTGAAACATCTCTAATAACTGTATGAATGTCGATTGAGTTGAAAGCAGCATCATAAATGCAGTGTATGTGTTTTTCCAGTCTATCACTGAGCTTGAAGCAGAGATGCTCAACGGCCAGAAGCTCCAGGGTCCACAAACCTCGGCTGAGGTTTACAAGATCCTAAAGAAGAGGGACATGGCTGACAAGTGAGTCCATTTACCTCCGTCGAACCGTTTAAGCCTGAGTTATACTTGTTTGCACATCATGTCTACTTATGATCTTGTAGATCGGCTATTTTCAGTGTGCACTGCTTAACTAAGGCTTTAGTTGGAGTGTTCACAGTCGCACCAACAATGTTAGCCAGCCAACTTTCCATGTACACCACAGGGTCAGATGGAGCACTCCTACTCCATCTGCTGGAGCTGATGCATAAATGCACTTTGTAACACTGTTGGCTTGACATTTAAGGCAGTGGTGTCCAGTTGTGCAACGTGGAGATTATGCATATTTACTTTCTTTTTTTTTTTGTTATCAATTGTTTTTATTATATCAAAAGTACAATCACATTTTTAAATGAATACATTTTTTATTTTTTTTCAACAACAAAAACAAGATACAACAACAACTTAAAACAGAAACAATAATAATAAAAATAAAAATAAACCCACCCACCCCTCCCCGGACCAACAATGTCTCAAAATGTAAGGATCAAACACTATGCATATACCTGTGCAATGTCATAACACTGTTATACAACATTTAAACCAAGTCTTTAATCTTATCTGCAACGTTAGACCACATATCAATGTTTTTCTCACTTGCTCCATGTAACCTTGCCGTTGACAATTCTAGATAAACAATATCTAAAAAAGTTAAAGCCCATTGGCGAAAAGTTAGAGTATGAGGAGGTTTCCACCTTGTAGCTACCATTTTCTTTGCAGCTGTTAAGCCAGCAAAGAAGATGCGCTTACAGTATGTGTGCAGTTCAGTTGTAGCCGGGACACTGCATATTTACTTTCTAGCTGAACACTACACCAGGCGCTTATTCTATTTAGCTAATTTGTGCACTTTCAACCTGACATGGGAGGACCAGTTGGTGATGTCATCTAGCAAAGAGTTTGGTTATAAGCCCATATACGGTCAGCACTACGTCATACATGATTGGACACCTCAGATTCTTAGCTAGGTGCTGCATTTAACCAACGTACATTGAGTTTCTCTTAGCACTGCGCAACCCAACTACCGCATGATGAACCTAACGTATTATTCATATGATCGATACGCAAAAGGGAATGTGCACTAGACAATGTAAAGTGTGTCACATAAGGCTCAACATATAATTCTCTTACAGCAACAATATAATGAGTAGCACATTGTTGAAGGGAAAATCTATTTGATTTGTATATATTTGAAGCCTTGTTAAGTAATAAGATAACCAAGAAGTGAATGGAGCAGTAAATCTTCGGATTACGTTATCTTGGGTTCTGAACGTTTAAAAAAAAAGAAAAAGACAACATTGGCACTGTGGGCTTACTAAAAACAGCATCAAAAGACGTCATTGGCAGGGAATGAGTTAATTTCATTCATGTGATCACCAGGTTTCAGTAACCTTTTGTTTGTTCAGAGGAAAGGTTCAGAGGTTTGGGAAATCAGTGTCAGGAACAAACATTAAACATTTCCTAAAAATCTGATTGTTCTTGACTGGTTCTGCTTGTATATTTTGTGCTATAGGTTTCCTTTGTTTTCTGCTGTCTACCTTATCTGCTTTGAGGGCAAACCAGTCAAAGACTTCATCACCTGTCTTCAGAACCACCCAGAACACATTTAAACGGACCAGTGTGGAAACAGCACCGTCAGTGTATCACTTACACTACCAGTAGGGTCTGAATGGGATTAATGGACAAAACGCTCAAAAACAAAACTACAGCTAAACAGCACTTTAACTTCACTTGAAGTTCTCCTTTCTAAACTTTGTCAACCTTTCAAAAATATTGTTGTCTTGATTTGTGCATATGTTTGCTACTTTAGTATTCAGGTCTTAGGGTAGCAGTTTTTGCAGTAACTATTTGCTAAGGATGAGGTTGTTTTATGTCAATGTAGTACAATTTATGATATCACTGTAGGCCTAATTGTCTATTCCTTCCATCTGTATAGCCTATTCCTATTCAATTGCAGATCACTCCACTTTAGTTTGACTTGACATAGGATGATATATGATCTGACATGTTAAGGAAACCAGTTTTCCTTGTATCTACATTTTTTACTCCTACTGTGGAATTGTCTAATAAAGTTTAATCACATGAAAACTAAATATTTCTTAATCTTTTTATTTTTTTTATTTTTGAAAGAAAGTTCTGTTGCTTATTGCTGTTTTTATTGACAGCATTGGCCTCTTCTGGCTGGAGGTGAATATGGTGACCCTTTTCTGAAAATAATGATTACGGACATTACCAGGCATGGGCATTTTGTCATTTTAAGGTCAAGGCCACTTGGCTTTCTCTGTTGTGATTTTTTTGGAGGGCACAAATGGCAGGGCAGGAAGACTATCAAATAAGACAATGATTTTCATATTTTATAAATAATACATAGTATAACTATCAGTGTAATAAATGAGCTGTTTGTTTCACAACAATTACCAATACTAGTCCATACCCGGGGATGTGAATACACAAAGCTTATGCAGGACTTAGTTGCGACTGCTAATGGCACTACAGACCCAGGGACCCCATCCGGTTGGACACCAGAGGGTGCCCTTTCCTCAACTATGCTTTCTGGCAACATCATGTGTTATATGCACCAGCCATCAGTTCTCAAACTACCCCCAGACACAAACAATAGGCAATGCAGTGCTCATGTGAGATCAAAGAACAATGTTGTCATATGAATTACTCGTAGGATCCTTAGTAACTGGGTATGAAGAAAAGCTCTACATGATACATGCTGCAACATCATCATAGTTTCAGTTAAACTGAAACTAAAATGTGAACATGAAAATAGGAATATGAATGAAATTCATGGAGAAATCTACTCCCACAATGAAATGTAAGTAAAGCCAGTAAGCCACTCTTCAACTGCAGCAGTTTATAAAGGTTACAGTGGTAAAGTGGTAACTATATTTACAGACTGGATCTTCAATAATCTACAGATGTTGAATACATTTTCTCTCTCTTACACACCCATGTAGTGTACGTATATATATATATAGTGTGTGTGTGTGTGTGTGTGTGTGTGTGTGTGCGTGTGTGTGTGTGTGTGTGTGTGTGTGTGTGTGTGTACACACATGTGTCTATATGTATATAGCAGAAAACATGTCGCTTCATCCCTCCCTCTGCTTAGCCCTCTCTGTCTCTCTATCTGTCTCTCTCTCGCAAGTCCTGATCAAGCTCTGTTTCTGATGTCACACAATACAATACAATACAATACAATACAATACATTAAAACCGGTCATGTAAACTGGCATGTTTGGAATTATAACAGCTGAAATCAATAATATATCAGTATTTGAATATTGACCCGCAGGCCGCATTAAGTGAAGGTGGGGGCCGCATGTGGCCCCCAGTTGCCCATATATGATCTAGCAGTTGTCATGCAGAGCACCAGGAATGAGTAGAAATACAGTGGCTACAGTTTTTTCTGTGTACCATAAAATCCATACCATAAAATGGTATGGATCCATACCATAAAATCACCCTGACTGTCATGGGTTTACGTTTTTTCCCCATTCCATTTATCTATTTGTCTGTAGGAAATCTCCAGTTATTAACGTATGAAACTTTGTCGAATGATTTGTCTTTGGGCCAGGACAAACTAATTAACCTTTCCTACCAATTAGGCAAAAGTGGGCATGCCTGGCATTGGGTGTGGGTTCTCACACAAATGCCCTTATGTTCTGAGCACACAATGGAACATTATGGAAATGTTGATTATCATGGGGCAAGGAAGAACTGATGAACTTTTAACATCAATTGTCCAGAAGGCGGTGTTGTGATGGGTGAGGTTTCCCACAAAACGCATATAACTTATACTTACATTGTGTGCCTTGCCCTTTCAGCAGATATAAGAGCTCAACCCTACATTTCTGGTCCATTCCAACTGAATGGGGTTGGAGAGCTCATTTATGCCCACTGAACATACATATTATGGTTCTGAACTATCTGATGGAAAATGACATCTGCATAGGGCTAGTGGAGGTATTGTATGCAGTCTTGAGTGCAGTTGTTCTATAGTTTGCATGTGTCATGGGGACACAGGTGCAAAAACTCTTTCTCTGACTGTTTGCCTTTCTCTCTCCTTTCAATCTTCCTCTCCCTCCCTTCTTTGGGTAACTCGACGAGGTCCCTCCCTTCAGCATCTGACAGCCCGCCGAGGCAGACTCTGCCCAGATCCCAGGACATCAAAGGTGGTGGGACGAGGGACGTTGGGGAGCCGGGTCACTGATGCACTGATGGCAGAAGAGGCTCAGGCTCAGGGGCCCAAAGAGGCCCACGGCGGGGAATGGGTCAGAGGGCTTCCACACATTCCCATGGGAGACAGGGGGACGAGAGGGGTATCTCGTGGGATGATGTTCTCCCCTGTCAGTGAGCTCCAGTGGCCTGGGACCCCTTCATCCAGCAAAGCGACTGTCATCGGGGTTTTCGTAGTGTGCACTGAGACCCTTGTAGTGGCTTGACACGGCCCGCGGATCCCCTAACACAAAGGGAACGCACCACCTTCGGATGAAACCCCGGGCTTTGAAAGAGAAGCTTAATCACCACGGTAACTCATCTGTCTGTCCCTGACCAGTACCCCACACACACTGTCCTTTTTTTCAAGAGGTCCCTTGGACCGTTGGAGTCTGGAACCAAAACAGCGTTGTTTGAGGTCAACGTCATTTTGGATTTAAATGCTCCTAACCCAGCCATTAGTTTGACGAGGACATTTTGAGGCCATTTTTAATTGAGCCCAATTTTCTCCATGCAGAAGCCATAATTTAAGTTACACATAATAAATCATGTTCCTCCTTCTTTTGTTATGTTATTGTTTGAACAAACTGCTCTACTGTCTACATGTCAGTCCGTATATCTCTGGAAGCTATATAGTCTTTATTGTGTGGACCCCAGCTGCTATATGTTTGCCAATCACTTGACAACATTATAGACAATGAACCCACACCACCAACACCAAAATTATAGACACTCTTTCTGCAATTTGGCTATATGCAGAAATATATACACACAAAACAAACAAACCACTTAACCACTTAACCACATGAACCCTAGCATCCTGAAAATAGGCGAACATTCTGCTAGAATAGCTGATCTACAGAGCTTGCATATTGGTGAGATTTGGTTAGTTGTATGATTAATAACAAAACAAATGCCAATTTACAAGCTCACAGCACATTGCTTGTAGATCTGCTTTTTACAGTTAAAAAACAACCTGCCCATAATAGGGATGCCATGTTAAAAGAGATTAAAAGCACTTTAACTTCACTTCAATTTACAGGGTATTTCTCACTGTCATAATTATAGCTTTGTAGTTTTGTGACTTTTTGCTTACGTAATATATTCAGGTGTCACTACTCGTGTTCTTTTTTTCAGACTGTTGTTTGTTATTTTCAGTAGTGCGCTGATTTGTGATGTGTAATGGATGTAGGGGCTGTTTATCACAGTCGGTTTATCACACCTGTGTCTCTCATGGATGAATGTCTCATGTCGGCTTCCAAATGTCTCCCCAGAGCACCCTGGGCCTTTTTTATTTTTTAATTATTTCTGTATATGGGCCACCCACCCCAAGCCAGACCACCTGGTTCACACGTTTAGATTTATATCTCCATGAGACTACTGTCTCACTGAGAAACCTCACACGTATGCTGATGGATAAATCTTCCCAAAACGGGACCCTACACATTAAAAATCCTGAGTGTTAATTTAACATTAGACCTTCTCAAGAGTTAGATTTATAGGTCCTCCAGGGATATACAGACAAGTCCGGACAGCCCTGCTTTCTGATAATGTGTGCATGTGTTCAGGTGTGCAATATATATTCTATACAGCACATGGTGTGTGTGTGTGTGTGTGTGTGTGTGTGTGTGTGTGTGTGTGTGTGTGTGTGTGTGTGTGTGTGTGTGTGTGTGTGTGTGTGTGTATTTGAGAAATGTTTTTATCTTATGTATTGTGCTTTTGACCCTCTGTGTCAAATCGACATTGTGAGTACCATCTAGGAGTTGGGGTTAGGGATAGGTGTAAGGTTATGGAGTTAGGATTGGGGTTATAGTTTTAGATTTTAAAATGGCAAGAAATGTGTAAAAAATGCATTTATAATGAAAAAAATCACACCCTGTGTGAAGGAAGCGGTGCCTTTGGGGCGGGGCTTAAGTCATTTCAGTTCGTCCCTATTGGTGGTCTGAGTCCACTTACCAAATTTGTACTTGGTAGCATGCTGCAAACTGGAATAATGGCTGTTTAAAGCCCAGCCAATGGGCAGACAGAGGGGGCGGGGCTTAAGTAATTACAGTTTGTCCCTATTGGTGGTTTTAGTCCATGTACAAAATTTGTACTCCGTAGCATGCTGCGAACTTGAGTTATGGCTGTTTAAAGGCCAGCCAATGGGAAGACAGAGGGGGCGGGGCTTCAGCAATTCATGCTTGTCCCTATTGGTGGTCTAAGTCCACATACCAAATTTGGACTTGGTGGCATGCTACAAACTGGAGTTATAGCTGTTTAAAATCCCGTGCTCATCCCGTGCTCATACGGGCGGACGGACATAACATACGCTGGGGGTCCCTGGAACCCTGGGGCGGGGCTTCAGCAATTCATGCTCGTCCCTATTGGTGGTCTAAGTCCACATACCAAATGTGGACTTGGTGGCATGCTGCAAACTGGAGTTATAGCTGTTTAAAATCCCGTGCTCATCCCGTGCTCATACGGGCGGACGGACATAACATACGCTGGGGTTCCCTGGACCCCTCGTTGATAACCAGTGGCACGTGTGGCCAATGAGAGGAGAGATGGCATAGGCAATCTCCAAGTCCGTGTGTGTGTGTGTGTGTGTGTGTGTGTGTGTGCGTGTGTTTGTATGTGTTGCTTCTTTGCCGTGCTCATCCCGGGCTCATACGGACGGACACACAGACACACAGACACGGAGTCAAAGTCAAATGTAGAGCGGTTGGCACCGCTAATAAAAGTATACAAGTACCAACGTGTGTGGGGGAGGGGGGGGGCATGGACCTGTGAAGGCGAGGGGTGAGACTTGCATCCTATGTACACACAGCTAATTACAGGGCCCTGGTCTCCTCAGCTGTCACCTCTCTTTACATGTCAATGACAGCCAAATGGGACCACATCTCTCTCCTCTGCCTGTACAATGCCCTCATTGAAAAGACAAGGAATGGTAAGAGAGGGAGAGAGGGGAGACGGTGCCACTCTTCATCCCAGCTGCCAGTGGGCACAATGGCGAAGGGCACAGAGTCCCGTCCACCCGTGAAATAGCAGCCACTCCTCCGCATCCCTCCTTGTGTCCTTCTGTCCTCCTCCTCCTCATCGGGTCCTCCTCTCGTTCTGCACTCGCGCGTCCTTCACCCTCCTGGTTCCCCCGGTCCAAGCCTTTGAGCTTGAAGGTTGGCTATCTTCACCATTTGTCATACGAAGAAATATATATATAGAGCTTAAAGTCTTTAATCCAGGCACGTTCCAGGACCCGCGTGTGCACGCGTTCCCACTGACTCGCCTCTGCCTCCTTTTTTTGTTTGCCAGTGCTCTGATGAGGTGCAGAAGAGAACGGATTAGTTTAAAAGTGTGTGTGGGTGGGGGGTTGGGGTGGTGGTAGGGGCTCTGTTTCATTTGCCATTTGGAGAGGAGGTGGGGGGGGGGGACTTGGCAGGAGGCCTGTTCGTGGCACTGCATACAAACAGCGGGTGAGAAACACAGGCCCATTTGTTTGACTCTCCGTCTCTCACCCCTTTCCTCTTTCTCTTTCCCCCTCTTCTCTCATCCCCACTCACTCCTCTCTCCCTCTCTACCCCCCCACCCCCTCTCGCTCGTTCCAACTTCCAACAGGAGCGTAGACAATTGGATGAGACAGCCATAAGATGCACTCCCCCTGATCTCCTGGAAGGCTCATCTTTTCTGTGGACGGTCAGAGGGCCGGGCGGTGGGACAGGGGACGTGAGGGAGACGAGACAAAGGGAGTCTAACTGCGGAGAAACCTTGCTGGCCATAATTGAGGGAAAGTAAGTCAATTTTGTGCGGTGAAGACTTGGCAGGGTGCCACGCCTTGTTGCCGCATGCTGTATGCAAATACTTCGGTGTGTAGCCTAAGTCTAAATGACAATCAACATCCAGTATTGAAAATATGTGGAAAAAAGCTAATGGAGAGGGTGATTGCATGGCATATTCCCTACAATCTACTGTATCTACTATAGTGTGGATAAAGCCAGAGCTGGGTAATGTCTCCTCCCTTATTCTATTCTGCATCCCGTGGTTCATCTAAATCTCCCTTCCCTCAGCTCCCTGGGACACCACAGTTGCTGACATCAGCAATAGTACTTCCCACAATCCTTTCTGATTTATAGAACGTGAAATCCATAATGTATTTTTCTTTGACGGCTCTGAGTCCCTACTGTGTTAAGGCCCCCGATGTATGTTTATGTCCTTATAAAGATGCTTTCCCGGGGCAGCCGATGTGAAATGTGCGTTGCCGCGTTCCCAGTGGGGCCGCAAATAACTCGGACGCGGGCATTCCAATGTGTCAGTGTAGCGTGGACAGACCCACTTCCTGCTCCGGTGAGCAAACACTCACCGAAAAGTGACTCAAGTGGTCAGAGAAAGGATGGTCTCCAGGCCAGGTGGGCTCCTTTTTAAAAACACAATTGGGAAATGATACTCAGTCGACACACCTCTCTGCCTGGCCTGAGGTGCAGAATGATCTCACAAAAAATGGTGCTAAGTGTGTGCCAACACCAATGTACCATTTAGCATCAGATCTGGTTCCACGTCCTTTCCAGCAATTATCCGTGTTTTCCATTTTAAATGAGTCCTAAACCACATCATGATTACACTCAAGCCACAGCCTGCATCATGGGGTTGTAACTAGGGTTTCACCAACTAGTCGACAACTGCTAATTTTGTTATTTGTCTTTAATTTGTGTTTTTTTTTTTTATGCAATAATAGACAAACATTAAACATAGAAATATAGACATCTATCGAAATGCACAGATGTGTGTCTCTGTCTGTCTTTCCGTCCGTCCGTCCGTCCGTCCGTCCGTCCGTCCGTCCGTGATGTGCATGTATGGAGATCCCTGATTTCATCAATATGTCAGCTGCCTCACACTACGGAAACAGGAGATAGCTAGGCTCCTGACCTTTGGGCCACATGGCTCGGGAACCGTTGGATCCCAAGGCTACTTACTTACTTACTTATAATTGCCATGCACATTTAGCCTGGAAACTAAGTGTTGCTAAACGTCTAGACGGTTTAGACTCTCAGGAGTTTCATGTACAGATGTTTGTGACGCTAGCGTGCCCCTGAAGACTCACTCTTAAAGTGTGTACAGATAAGGGCCTGAAGGCATACTGGAGTGTTTTCCATGAATCAGGTATGTACTGTATGTCAGAGGAGCTATAAGTATTCCAGTGAGCTGTGGAGCTGACTGCTTTATGATCACTCTGGTCTTAACCACAGATACAGCCAGTAACCCAAAGGGAGACATTGCGGTTGAAGGAGAAAGCAGTTTAACCACTTAAGCCTTACACTGTATACTTCGTTGTAAGACAAATATATTGTGAACATAGCCGATTGCAGCCCGTTGTGAGCTTGTAGATCTGCTATTTTTGCTATTTTTTAACATATTGAAAACGTAATTTTTTATGAAAAATTCCCAAAATAGTGATGCCAGCCGCCAGGTTTAAAGTTGTTAACAACGTATGGGGTGGGAAGATCATTCAGACATCACTGTCCCCTGATTATCTTGAGGGCCTAACTGCAGTTAGTCTACTTTTTAGCACCCATTTCGGATGCTGTTGCGCTGTTGACCAACTTAATCCAACTTCAAGACAATTGGTTCTCTTCATAGACATAGATCTCTATGGTTTTCTCTTAATATTTCTGTTCCAGTGCGATTTGTCCAATAACATAATAGTTGGTTAACCACTTAAACCCTCTATACTTAGTAATCTAATAATTGACCAGGGTTGGCTCTGTACTTGGCCCATTCTTTTTTTGCCTTTATTTATAGTTGTATAGTATGTAGTAGAGATGGACAGGAAACAGGAGATGGGGAGAGAAATGCGGCAAAGACCGTCGGGATGGGGACTCGAACCCGCGGTGCGCTGTCAGGCTACTTATGAGCCTAGGTGACCGGACCGCAATTTTTTTGGGTCCTCTACAAAGCCCTCTATATTTTACAATAAACAGCCAATCCACAAGCTCACAAAAGCTTGTAGATCTGTTATTTTTGACGAATGCTCCCCCCAGAATAGGGAATGCTATTAAGGTTCAAGTGGTTAGTTAGCAAGGGAAAGTGCAAAGCTTCTTCCAGCCACGCCACAGGTCGCACGAATGCATCTGCCGCCCCCTTGCATCGTTTCTGACTTGCAGGAGGATATATGGCTTCCTCTTCTCCACAAGAAGTCGTTTCCTTTACGGCCCCATGGCGGTTCTGACCTGTGACATCATGAAACAGTTGGAGTCACTCTCCTAGAATGCACCCGTATGTGCCACAGGTCAAGACATGCATTCTGGGATCATTACCGTACCACTGCACTCAGTGCATGCATGCATGCATGCGGTGACACACACACACACACACACACACACACACACACACGCATACGCACACAAACAAGCGCGCGTGCATACAGACCCACAATTGCACATGTGCTGATTGCAGTGAGTGCATGTGTTATGCACATGGAGTAGCTTGTCATGCAATGAGATATTTATTTGACACTTGAATTTCCTAAATTTCCCCTGGGGATCAATAAAGGTTTATCTCATGTTTTCTTACGTAAATGTTACACATGCTAGCAGAAGCAGATGAGACATGTATCATAGAGTGTAATATTCTTTTCACGTTGAAAGAATCAACTATTATAGGCCTAGTGGACCTGGCATTATCGTCATCATTATTATTATTATTAAGTTTTTGAAGTTCTTATAAACACAGTTTATAAAACCAGTAGCCTACTTCTTCATCCCTGAAATGGCCCAAGCTTGGCTGTCCCTATAGTCAAACGATCCTATTGGAAATATAACCCTATTGGATTATGAAATTCCTATAAGAATCAATGTTCCAATAGAATTCCTATAGGATTTTGAAGTCCCTTAAGAATCCGGCCAGAGTTCCAATAGGATCTTATAGGATTCTGAATATTGCTATAGGTCTAATGATTTCTGTCACCTATCATATAATCTTATTGAAATCCTATTGAAACATGTTCCCTGCTGGAAATGTTACTGGATGTGGGCTAGAACTAAAAAGCACTAAAAAATAATATGTACTGTGGCTGTGGACCCCATCTGAAAATATGTTGGAACCATATATCTTAAAAAAATACTATTTTCACAAAGATTAGACCCACTGGGGGTCCCCGCGGACCCCACATTGAGAACCACTGCTTTAAACCATTGCGTGAAACATGGACATACACATGTGTGTGTGTGTGTGTGTGTGTGTGTGTGTGTGTGTGTGTGTGTGTGTGTGTGTGTGTGTGTGTGTGTGTGTGTGTGTGTGTGCGTGCGTGCGTGCGTGCGTGCGTGCGTGCTTGTGTGTGTGTGAGAACAGCATGTGTTGAGATGTCATCATCATCAGCCTCCTCAAGATCATTCGTCTCCTCACTCCTCTTCTTCTAGCGAACAGCATTGCGAAGCAATGAGCTTAGATGAGAAGAATGCAACAACAGGCTGGAATTTCGAGAGAAACGATCCTTGCATTTTGTGGCCATGAAGAATGCATGAAGGAGGGAGACGAGCTGGAGGGAGCAGAGCAGCTTGTTCACACTGACTGACTGACTGAATGACTGACTGAATGACTGACTGACTGACTGAATGACTGACTGGCTGGGCTCTGCTCTCTCTCTAGGTGACGTGGCTGATGGCCTCTCTGTCACACACACTCTTTTATGCGTTTCTGCCCACAGGGCCAGCAGTGGAACACAAACATCAAATCATGTGGAGACTAATTGCAGACACAGGCTTTCACCTTTTGGCGGATGTTTAAGTTTGACGCAAAGCAGCAGCAGTGACACTCAATTTGGCATTTTTCACTAGAGATTGTTGTCTGTGTCAGTGGTTCTCAACCTGTGGGTCGGGTCCACCAGGGGGGTCCCCACATGATTTTTCTTTGGGGGGGGGGGGGGGGGGAAGAAAAAGACCATTACTGCATCAAAAGTAATCAACCAACTATGCTATAAAAACTGGTCAAACATTGACCAAATTGTCAAATAATATAAGAAAGAGGAAAAATGTTGAAAATAGCCGATCTACAAGCTCACAACGCCTCCGCCGCTGCGAGGCATTGTGGGCTTGTAGATAGGCTATTTTCACAACATTTATCTGTGGAACCGAGTCAAACTAAATTGAATGCCCCAACTCCTACATTCCAAGTGTTTGTCAGAGTGTGGGGGGGGGGGGAGTCCCCAGTTCACTTCAAATATAATCATTTTGGGGGGTCACGGCCTGAAAAGGTTGAGAACCACTGGTCTATGTAGCCTAGAGAGAAACTTGATCCCGACCGCGTTGAGAATTCATTGTCAAGATGTTGAAATATTACTTTTGGGAGAGAATGTTGATTCAACGTCATTTTGCCCTGTGGGCTGTTTGTTTAGGATGGGTGGCGACGAGGAATGCGTCGTTAAATAAGGAGAGACCTTTAATAGAGGCCAATGAAAGGCTCCTGTCCTGCAGAGGAAGACAGGCATGGTATAAAGAAGTGCATGTGCCTCCCTTTTAAATGAGAGGGCGAGAAAAGAGTGAAAGAAAAAGTTATAAGTAATAAAGAAAAAATAGGAGAAATAGAGGCTGAGCTAAGAGGGAGTGGGGAGACTGCCAAACCGAGACACTTGAGGAATGCATCAGCAGTGGTGTAAAGCAACTAAGTACATTTACTCAAGTACTGTACTTAAGTACAATTTTGAGGTATTTTTTTTACTTTAGTGGAGTATTTCCAATTTTCAATACTTTTACTACTCCACTACATCTCAGAGGCAAATAGGCCCATTGTACTTTTACTCCGCTACAATACTTGAAAACTTTAGTTAATAGTTATTTACTACTTTACATATATATATTATTATATTATAAAACATACATGAACCACTTTAGCCCTATTTTATACATAGGCTATTTGAACATAGCCGATCTACAAGCTCAGTGAGCTTGTAGATCTGCTGTTTTCAAACAGTTTAGTACCTTTACTGTTGATGCCAATACTTTTGTACTTTTACTCAAGTAACATTTTGAACACAGGCCTTTCACTTGTAACAGGGTATTTTATATTGTGGTACTGCTACTTTGCTACTTTTACTTAAGTAAAATATCTGAGTACTTCCACCAGTGGAGGAATACATCAGCCAGAAGCTCCCTCTACTGTAATGCCATTATGGTTTAGAACAGTGGTTCCCAAACTTTTTAGCTCAAGACCCAAAAGAGAAATTAGATATTTGCCAGGGACCCAAACTTGTGAAAATAGCAGATCTACAAGCGCAGATTCACTGCTTGGGAAATAGTGGTTTAGAGCAGGGGTTTTCAACCCTTTTCATATCAAGGTCCATTATTTATTCGGCATTGGAGCCACACACGGACCACCGTTTAATGAGATTTAGACTCTCAGACCCCACATTTATAGAATATTTTGTTATCGTTGGATAAGATTTTGTCCACAATTCCATGCTGTATTGATGTGGTACCAATAGGAGAGACAACAGGCAAACGTTGATCAAAATAACTATTCTTTAATTAAGTAATGCAGATGTTTAACAATAATCTAATGACCCTTACGGGTCCATTTGGTTTCATTTTACACTCTCAAGAGTTAAAGATCTAATATGGGTCCATTTGGTTATACCAACTCTCCATCATTTAGCTGGGGACCACCTGGAACCCCCTGAAGGACCACTGGTGGTCCCCCGGGCCCCGACCACTGGTTGAATACCCCTGGTTTAGAGCTCTAGAGCAGTGGTTCTTAACCTTTTCAGACCGCGACCCCCAAAAAGAATCATATTTGATGGGGACCCCCCAAAATAATCATATTAGAACTGGGGACCCCCCACCCAGACAAGCACTTGGACTTGTAGGAGTTGAGGCTTTACATTTCGTCTGACATGGTTCCACAGATATATATTGTGAAAATGGCTTGTAGACCTGCTATTTTCACAATATTTGCCTCTTTCTGGTCTTTTTTCATTTATTTATTTTCTTTACTTTTATCTTTTTTAAGTACACTCCCCCCCCCCCCCTTTTTTTCCACTGTCATGGGGACCCCCCCCCCCCCCCCCAAAAAAAAAAGAAATCATGTGGCAACCCCCCTGGGGGTCCCGCACCACAGGTTGAGAACCACTGCTCTAGAGTCGTGAGTGAAACCAAACAGTTGCATTCACACGCTGTGTAAACACACAGGTAAACACAGGAGTCCAGGCTAAAGAAAGGATATTGGGTGGTTTCCTGACCACCGCTGGCATCGTGAGATTCCACGCATGATAGCGTCGTGTTATTGGGTGCGTGGTGGTGTGTATTTATTTATTTTGCGTGTTAAAACAATGAATACATATGATACTAATGGAGCACGTGTGTGAATGAATGCCTGGAGCGTCGCCGAACGCTCCCGTTCGCTGTCCAGTATCTCCAATTCTCTGTACTTTTACGGCGTCTACTTCACTACATCTCGGCAAATATTGTATTTTTACTCCACTACAATTATATTTGAAAACTTTAGTTACTTTGTAGATTTTGATTATTATTACAAAACATACAGTAACCACTTCAATAGCCGATCTACAAGCTCACAATGCGCGTAGCATTGGTGAGCGGTACTTTTTGTGTGCGTGTGCTTTTTGTCTGTAGCCTACATCATTGGTTCTCAAAGTGGGGTCCGGGGACCCCCAGGGGTACTTGAGGGGATACCAGGGGGTCCCCAGCTAAATGATTTATAGGAACCAAATGGACCCTTATGGGTCTGTAACTCTGAGAGTGTACAAATGGAACCAAATGAACCCTAACGGGTTCATTTGGTTCCATTTGTACACTCTCAGAGTTAAATTAACATTGATTTTACAATATGAATTGGGGCCCCATCTTCTCTTATGGGGGTCCCTGGCTTATCTTTTCAAATGGGGGTCTGCAGGCTAATAAGTGTCAAGTTGGGGGTCCTTGACATGAAAAAGTGTGAGAACCACTGGCCTACATGACTGTGTGTGTGTGTGTGTGTGTGTGTGTGTGTGTGTGTGTGTGTGTGTGTGTGTGTGTGTTTGCGGGCACTCTGAGTCTGTCTTGTGACTGTGCGCGTGCATCTCTGTGCACATGGCCCATGACTCCTCCTGCAGCCAAGTCTGGCAGATAGTTAATAAACACAGGCCTGTCAACAGCTGCTTGTGATGTAATGTGGAATTCTTCTCCCTCCCTGTAGCCCCCTCCACCAGTGGTGGAAAAAGTACTCTCATTTTGTACTTAAAAGTATCAATACGGCAATGTAGAAATACTCTGTTACAAGTAAAAGTCCTTGAGTAAAAGTACAAAAGTATTGGTATCAAAATGTACTTAAACTACCAAAAGTATTAAATACTCATTATGCAGAATGTCCCATTTCACAAGTTTTCAAATGTATAAAAAATAGCAGATCTACAAGCTTGTAGCGTGTGAGCTTGTGAGCTTGTAGATCGGCTATTTTCAAATGGCCGAAATTGATATAGGGCTGAAGTGGTTAATGTATGTTTTGTAATAATAATCAAAATTATTAGTAACTAGTAACTAGTAACTAACATTTTCAAATAATTGTAGTTGAGTAAAAGTACAATATTTGCTTTTGAGATGTAGTGGAGTAGAAGTAGAAATACAGACATTTGGAAATACTCCAGTAAAGTAAAAAATACCTCAAAATGTTACTTAAGTACAGTACTTGAGTAAATGTACTGAGTTACTTTACACCACTGCACTCCACCCCCCCCCCCCCCCCCCCCTCTATTTACAAGTCTCACTGGGTGTTGCTGCAGACTTCCAGCACAGACAGCTCACAGAGTGTTTGTGTGTGTGTGCACTGTGTACTATACTGCATGGGATAGTGAGTGAGTGCTTGTGTGTGTGTATGTGTGTGTGTGTTTTGTGTGTTTGGGCGTGTGTCAAACCCGAGTGGCTTCCCTTTCAAAGTTTCCTGACATGTTCCTCTCTATGCCCATCGAAGGACGTCCCACGCCATCGGGCCGCGGCAAGCGCCTCCACCTCTGAGGAGCCGGCAGAAAGAAGACGTGGCGACAGACGACCTGCCGAGCGCCGTGGCAGAGGATCTGGCGCAAGTATGGAGTAAGTATGGAGCTGTCATGCTTGTTTGTTTGCTTGCTCTTGATAGAGGATGGTTTGTTTAAACTCGGCTGACAGATTAGTGAGGATTGCCGTCAGTGTCAGTCAGTCAGCAGAAACATCAATGTAGTGATTAAGATGTTTTGGCATGCGTGCATGCATTAACAACCACTTAATCCCTCTATGCTGTATACTATTTTCCCTGAATGTTCGCCCCAGAATAGGGACGCCAGGGTTCAAGTGGTTAAGAGCACATGCAGCGAAGCTGATACACATGCGCCACACGCACGCACGCACACACACACACACACACACACACACACACACACACACACACACACACACACACACACACACACACACACACACACACACACACACACACACACACACACACACACACACACACACACACACACACACTCACTCAGTTTCTCGTGCTATCGGCAGCTCAGCGATGATGTGTGTGTGAGCACTGAACGCTCGTGGCACGCCACTCACATACATTCCAACTATGTTCGTGGGGGGAGTGTGGGGGGGGGGGGTAGAAGTGGTCTCATGGGGTCACAGTTGTGTATTTTGATAAGGCTCGGAAAATTCTTCTGCCCGCCACACCCCACCGCCCTGTGCCCCCACTTTAAGGTATATTTTTCTGACTTATTGTTCCCGTGAACCAATGAGCATGAGAGGGTTCAGTGCAAAGCCACACTGCCGGCTGCCATGGCGAGGGAGTCCCTGGACAGGAAACGCATATGTATGACTTGTTCCAGCAGGATGCAATAAGGCTTCCTACGCGCCAGTGTTGTGGGGTGGGACAAGCGTGCAGGGAAACTCAGGGACTCCCTAATGAACAGGATGACGACATTGTGCTCGTTGTTGTATTTTTATTTTAACCCTCTTTTCCCCTCTTTAACAAAAAAGAAGAAAAACCCACATCAAATTGTGTGCTGAGTACTGCTGACTCAACAGGACCTAAAGCCACCCAGACAAGCTCTGACACAAACGTCCCTGTGTAACACTCACTCTCTATCCCTGTGTTTGTTTGACACGACTTTGGTTAGGAAGTAATTAGGGTATTTACACAGTCTGGGGTATTTACTCTGTGTTTCATCTGAGAACCAGTCTTTTCTGTTGTCCCACAACCTGATTGGGTGGAATATCTGTCATGTTTGACAAGCTTCATGGGTCATGGAAATATGTCAAACATGGGCAAAAAAAGTACCTTTAATGATCTCTGTTTCTCAGCTAGTGAGTTGAGACCCAAAAATGGGTCATGAGATGTCCCATGTTGGAAAACATAGGGACTAGCTATTTAGCCTATGACTTGGTCCATTCATTTTTTGTTCATTTTAAAACATCATCGTGCCAGCATTGTTTATAGACAAATTCCCAGGATATTAAATATCATGGTGTGTAATCTGGAGGACACTTAACAAAGATGGAGTTGGATATATCTGGAGATAAAATAGAACCACAGCTGATGAAAAATGCCAAAGATAATGGCCCAATTATCTGCGTGCTTGTTGCCAATGAGCATACATCACAACACTATACTGTGTGTCTCATACTCATCGTGCATCTTTCACAGTGTCGTGACCATAAAAAGGGCACTGGCGTCTGACTATGTTCTGAAAATAATGGGGCCATCTTTCCTCTGGTGTTCATCCCCCTTCAGTCTGTCACAGTGTGTGGCAAAGCCAGAGGTGTTTAGTTTACAACCTGTTGGTAATCACACTAATCTCTGAGCAGCCTGCAACAGCTGCGTTTCTTCCTATTTGTCTTTCCAGACAGCTTTGGCCTGGCCTTGGCTTTTTGCAGTCACAAAACATGTCGGGTAATCACAAGTATAAGCAACGTGTGGCAGACTTTTGCACACCCATGCAAGTGTGTAACACAAACACTCATTAGCACCATTATCGTTAATTTGAGATAAGCTGTTAAACTGACCCGTGTTAAACCTTGATGGCAGTCTACTCTTGCACCGTAGTGAGAAATAATAAGCAGCCAACCATAAACTTGTTGCCTTCACTGGTGTGTAGTACCAGGGGCTCACCATGGCGACGACCCTAAGCTCCTAACAACTCATAAGAGAAGAGTGTTGTGTTTAATTACTGGTTTGCTGAAACAAAGACGTTCCATAAACCAACATTATTTAAGAGTTATTGTTTTAGCTGGTCAAACAACAATACCACATCAAGTACGGTCAAGCTGTTTAGGGACTAACCAGTCCAGTAGTGGCCCAGTTAGTCGCTCTACCAAAAGCTGCTTCACAGTTCCTTTGAAAATGAACGCACGCTTTCGCAGTCCAAGTGACGCAGCTGCGGCCAAGAGGACCAGAGTTGTTGGCTGCACATGAGGGTCACGCCTCGGTTCGTGCACCACCATAAATCTGAAATAGTGTGGACGGTGCTGCAGTCATGTAAAAACTCCCAACGCCTCCTTCAAGGCGGTGTTTTTTTATTGTTTTGTTTGCTGGATAGCTTAGCCACATGAACCCCAGCATCCCTATTCTGCATGCAAACATTCAGCAAAAATAGCAGTTCTACAAGTTCTCAATGCTTCACAACATGAGATGTTGTGAGCTTGTAGATTCGCTATTTTCAGCAAAGATATGTACTGTAGACTGTAGAGGGAAACAAGGAGGGGGCAAGTCAGTACAGTATACAGGGTTCAAGTGCTTAGATAGGTGCATATCTGTGGGAGCTTGCGCACGTCAAGCCAAAGAAAGTGTGAACTAGCTATAAGTGGCATGGTGAGGACGTTTTTGGAGCTCAAACGTGTCCATCGTGGCGGCTGAATGAAGAGCGAGCTCATTCATCTTTTGGCAGATGTCTGCTGCTCTGTCGGTTTCTGCGGGACTTGGCCGTCCATTTAGTCTTTCTTTGTTTTTGGAGTCAACTTCCTCCGGCCACAATTTGCATTGAGCTCTGTTAGTGCCAATGGTTCTATTCCACATACACGCATGCACGCGCGCGCACGCACGCACGCAGTCGCACCCACACACACACACACACACACACACACACACACACACACACACACACACACACACACACACACACACACACACACACAGATCAGAGATGTTCACCAGTAGAGGGACTCAGAACTGTGCACCATCTGTGCTGCTGTAATACAGATGGACTCTTTCTCTCTCTCTCTCTCTGAACATGCTAAATCCCACATCAGACACTTGCATGCTTCAATTTGCCCCTCAATGAATGAAAAGTAATAGCCCACGCCCCTCCCCCCATCCTCCATGCTTCCCTCCCTCCATCTCTGTCTCCGTTGCCCTCCCATTTCCTCCCCATGTTGCAGCTGAATTAAAAGCTACACCTAAATGTATAATCAGCATCTTGGCCATCATCATCGTCGTTCCGCTTCCACAGCAATGTAGATGAATCATTCAGGAAAAAATACGGGTGAAGTGGAGGGTGGTGGGTTGGGCTGGGCAGGGGGGGGATGGGGGGGGTCTGTTTCTTACCCCCTCCCTCCAAACCCCACCCCTTCCAGTGTCCTCCCATTCAAGGCAGGCACACGGCACAAAATGAATTGGGTCCCGGTGGGGCATGGAGGGGTCATGCACCAATCGATGACCTCTACCCCGGTCATCCATTTCTCCAGGATGCCTGGCTGGCATGTCCTGGCATTGCTGGGACGCAGGGCAGTGGGGTATTGATCCACAGAGGTCCAAATCACCCACTGTTCGGCCAAGGAGGCGTTTTATGCCTTTTGAAGTCTGTGTTCAATGTGTGTTCATTGCTTTGAAAGGGTTTCATAATAGATGGGAGAGGTCATTGAAAACTCATGCAAAACACACTTATGGACTCCCCCCCTTCTCTCGCTCTCTCGCTCCGAGTCCAGATGGTCGTTCCGATATTTGCTTAAATATGTTTGCACCGCCATTTATTGTATGTCGTGATGTATAGGCCGTGATTGAATCAGCTCACAGAGTGAAATGGCAAATGTAGGTCATTCAAACACAAAGAGCGGAGAAAATTGTCCTTGCAAATTCTTCTTAAATAAAAGGCTTTGTTTAAGTTCAGCCTACTTGATATCTGTGTTTGAACTTGCCTCAATTAAGACCGCTTATTTGCACCGTCACTCCTTGCCTGGCAGGAAATGTCTGCCTGGGTGGGTGAACACAATTGGCTATTATTATTTTTTTATTCCAATCTACAATCTCAATGCATTGCGAGCATGTGACTATTTTTGGGGCGGTGTAGCCGCCCCCTATAAGTGAGTTTTGGACACCGACCAAAAGATTTGTATACCCCCTAACCCTTCCATTGTTAATGCAAATCGATACTTTTGCAAAGTCAGCCAATCACATTACAGCTAGTGTCATCACCACTAACTGTAATGTGATTGGCTGACTTTGCAAATTCAGGACTGTGATTGGCTAGCGAAACACATGACACATGTGCAGCCCTATGAATAGCAGTATGGACTTTAAAAAAAGTCATTTATCCTTTTTTTTAAGTGAGTCATGTTGTGATGACCACACACCGCCCACTTCACACTGGGTGTGATTTTTTAAACATTTTTGAAAATTCTCACCTATAATGACATAGGGATGCCAAGGTTAAAGTTGTTAACAGTATTGGTACAAAAGGCAGTGTTGTCAGTTGTGGCCTCACTAACTCATATTCACAAGTTGAGCCAATGCAATTTCTTCAACACCCAGCAGATTGTATTGAATCATATTGGCTTCAACTGTAGAATACATTTAGGCCTCTCAGTGGCATCATGTCAATCAAAGTTTATTGCATATGCAGCATGAAAAAAAAATGAAAAAAAAAGATTATCCTACCAAACCACGAGAGTCCATTTTCATGGAAAGTACCAGGCTCATTATGGCCATTTATCCATGACTGTGTCACCGGATGATGAGCTGTGTTCTCTGAACGAGGGATCCCTCAATGGGTCTAAGTGTTATCATTAAGCTATTATGGCCTCACATTATCCAGGGCCTAGTGTGGAGCTGTCTGGGGCTGCATCTACTCAGCTGGGTTCTGCCTCACTCCTGGAGCAGCAGATGTTCAAAAAGAGAGTTTGCCCCCCCTTCCTCGCCTCCCCAACACACACCCGCACATGCACGTGCACGCACACACACATATTTTATTACTATACTTGTGAGGACATCATCATTTTAGGATGGTAAATGTTATAAATGCCATTTTTACTATTTTAAACCCTAATTGTACGACCTGACTTAGTTGCGCAACTAAATAACTCCAACCCTAACCCTAAATCTAACCTCTAAATGCCTAATCCTAACCCTAACTTGAATATTTTCCTAATTGTAAGCCTAACTCCCTAAACGCACGCACGCACGCACGCACGCACGCACGCACGCACGCACGCACGCACGCACGCACGCACGCACGCACGCACGCACGCACGCACACACACACACACACACACACACACACACACACACACACACACACACACACACACACACACACACACACACACACACACACACACACACACACACACACACACACACACACACACACACACACACACACACACACTACACACACACACACACACTCATAATGCGCACTCACCATCCCTCCCTGCCTCCCTCCTCTTGTCTACACTCTGGTATCTAATTAGGCCTGTAGCACAAAGACTCCCAGATGTCAGCGTCTTCCAGGCCTCCTTTGATTGTATCCTGTCCACTCCTGCTGACTGTCTGACTGGGGGAAGTGTAGAATATAAGCATTGGGCGCGTGTCTCTCTGTGTAGGTCAACACCAGACCAGTTTAACATAGCTATAATTGGCTTAGGTGTAAATCATTCAGAGGGCATTGAGAGGGAGGTCTGAGCAAAAGAAAGAGAGAGGCAAATACTGGAGAGACATTGTGTGGTTTTGTCACACGTTGACCCATTTCTCCATGTCTGTTAAGTGTCCTTGAGCAAGAAGCTGCACCCTTACTAGCATTTGACAGTCAGTGGATGTATTAGTAAATTCAGTCATTCAAAGGTTTCAGCGTAATATTGTGCTTTCTTGTTGTTCGCCATTTCTGAGCTTTGACTACAGTAAGTGTTGGAAGAGCACATTAGAGCAGTACTCTGATGTGATGGTTGTAAAAATGTCACTGCATCAGCTTCTTAGCTGGTTAACAAGAGCATGTGTGTCATTCTGTGATGCAATACCATCCGCTTGGGCCAGCCTAACAATTACACATTATCTTACAAAAATATAACAATGCTATTCCAATGTTACACTGAGTCTATTGAGTTTATTGGGTAAATAACATTGTTTGCTTACGCATTAGTCCTTGTTGCTGTAAATCTAAAATTGTAGAAATGTCATGGCAGCATTGTTGCTCTTTGCCCTCTTGACACTGGCTAACCAATTCTCCTTTGTAAATGATCAAATATTACTACCACACTGCTACGCTGTGAGGAGCACTATGATTCCACAGCAGTGTCAGAGTGGATTTAAGCACATACTCTTTGTAAGTCGCTCTGGATGAGAATACCACTTGCCTAAAATTACAAGGTGTCTGAGTGGCCCAGTGGTTAGTGAGAACGCCCTGAAGAGCCACGGTTTTGAGCCACGCGACAGCCACTGATTCTCACACTGATCCCCCAATCTGCACATGCATCACTCTGGATAAGAGCATGGTCTGAAATGTAAAGGCATCATCTTCTCTGTATGATAAGGTGTTTGTTGTCTTGTAGCTAACCTACATAGTATCAGATGATGGTCTTTGGTCTCGGAAAAGCTATCCATCGGACTGCGAACCAGTCTGCCGCAAGTGTGCCAGTTAATGTCACATACTGTAAGAAAGGTTAGTCATCAAACGGGTAGGCACTGAAGCAAGGGTTTCAGTGCGCACGCAGGGCCCACGATGGCACCCAAGGTAAATGTCATTCTGAGATACGAAGATTAGCACAGTAGATATTGTCATATGGCCTTTAAAATGACATCGAGCCGCTCTACATCAACTGCACATTTTGCTTTGAACACAAAGTCACCCAAAATAAAACCTGATAATGATATTCCTCTGGTTAAGATGTCCTTTGTCTGTCAACCAACTACAATATCTCATGGTGACCCGATTTTGGGTCCGCAAGGTTGAGTGGAGTGGAATGTGACATTCGCTCTTGCATCCGTTACACAAGCCTTTCCCTCAAAGTCAATCATTTGTGTTGTATTGTGTATTGATGTTGTACTGTATATACGTATATTCGTTTATATATTGACAGTACACAAACACTTGGTTATTCTCAGTGAATAAACGTCATTCTTACTCTGAAAGGATTTTGATATGACTGTTGGCATGGCAAACTCTGAGCCGGCAGTTCTTATGATAAACTCTTAGTTTGCTGAAGGTTCAGCATGTTTATTTCAGTATGCTTTCAACTGGCAAGCGATTCATTCTTGTTGTGTTCTGCACTAACTGTCAGGGACCGCCAGACTTTTGTTGTGGGTTAATGTTCTATCGCCTGCCGTTATCTCGTCTCCCCTGATTATGGCAATTAATGTGTTTGTTTAATCTTTTATCACTTCCGCGATCTACGGTCCACTGTTTCATCTTCTCGTCTCTTGTGCACTGCGCGTGCACCCCAAGGAACATGCTGTCGGTGCCTTCTGTCTCTAGTCGGAGCAATCAAGTGCTGCGCCATAATCCATTTTAATAATTTGCTCTCGGTTTCCTGCAGCCCCCCACCCCTCTATCACCGCATCCCAAAGGAAGCCATTGGCTGTACTTCCTCTGCTAATCTGTAGTGGAAAGGGACGAGCGACTGACACACAACACACACATCGTCATTCCGGAGATGCAACTCTATGAGAGAATCTGTATTCTGATGCTTCTGTGTCATTAAAAGACAGCATCTTTGATATCCTGTAGAGTGATTAAGCCGCTTCCTTCTACTCTACATAGCCTGTGGGCTTTCAGAAATGGGGGCAAGACATGACAGTGGCCTGTTTAACAATACATTGTTGTCGTTATTCAATGAATAAAAAAAAGAGAAGAAAATACACCATTGTTTGATGTAGGGTACAATTCGGTATTCGGTATAACACGTCATTTCCCGATGAGCCGGGATGTTTGATGGATGATGTCACTAAGTGTGGTGTGACAGAAATAGACTGTGGCAGATGCTGAAGGCGTTTTAGGGACCTTGTTTGGGAAATGCGCTGCTTGCATAAGTAGGGTTGTAATAGGGGTGTCACGATTCACTTACCTCACGATTCGATTCAAAATCGATTCCTAGGGTGCCGATTCGATTAAAATTGCGATTCTGCGATTAATTGATATTCGATTCGATTCTGCGATTTATTGCGATTTTCTAGGGTGCCGATTCAATTAAAATTGCGATTCTGCGATTAATTGATATTCGATTCTGCGATTTATTGCGATTTTCTACCCCAAATCACTTTGCTTTAATTATACTAGAACATTTTAATATAATATAAACCATGAAAAGTTGAATCATACACTTCAATGCAGCCAGATCATGTCAGTCAGTCTTTCTGACATTGATTTCAGACAAAGTGCCAGTGAAAAAGGTACTAACTTAAAAAAAAAAAAAAAAAAAATTTAATAAAAAAATCGATTTTAATATTTTGATTCGATTTTTAAAATCGTGGCATTAAGAATCGCGATTTATTCATGAATCGATTTTTTTTGACAGGCCTAGGTTGTAAGGCAAGTAAACATTGAGTTACTGAGTTTCTTTTAAAAGACAAAGAAATGCTTATCCGGCACAGGTCATAATAACCAATTTTGGACAAAGCCTTAAATTCTGATGGTGCACAGAGACAGACCCAGATTAAACACTCAAGGAGTAGTGTTACATAAGTGCAGTGAATATAACCTTCCTGTTGGCCTATGTGTCAGTCAGCACCTTTGTCTCAGTGTCAATACATTCTTGCACCAAACCCGCCAAGATAAATCCACTATGTGTACTGCAGAATACAGAGGTTCGACAAAGAGCTTACCACGTCATATCTCGCCAGTGACATGTGCTGAAGTCATACATGCGTGCATGCACAATGGCAACATTGCCCGGTCAGACAGAGCGGAGGTCTCTGACCCCTGGTCCATCGGCTGACCTCTGACCCCACCTTCAGCAACAAGGAAGTGGTGAGCTTAGACTGCAGGCGGTAAGCTCCCCACTCTGCAGGCGGTAAGCTCCCCACTCTTTGTGGAGGAGTAGTATGCGTGAAGAGTTTATCTTCGTCCGTGGCCTCAGTCCGGCCAGGTCCAACTGGTTCCCAGCGCTGTTTAGAGAGGGCTAGAACAACACAGGCCTGGAGGCTCTAGAGGACTGGGGGGTTGGGTGGGGTTGAGGGTGGTTTGCGCGCCGGCGGCAGGGTTAGTTGGTTGGTCGGTCGGTACAGCAAATGGCAACATCCAGCCACTGGGACCAATCTGCTCTCCCTTTTGGAATACATTTCCCGCTCACAAGCCATACTGGCGTAGCTTGGGGAACAGGAGCGAGAGGAAAGGAGAAGAAGAACAGGAGCGAGAGGAAAGGAATGAAACGGAGAAAGTTGTGGAAAATGACAAACGAAGGAGAAGCGTAGTGGAAGCAAATGACGGGGGCCTTTACACAGAGTTGGTGGATTCATGTAGCTCCTTTGTTGGTATGACGCTCAACAACATGGACTTTGATCTCATTTACACTGAGGTGAATGACCTCCTAACCGTTTCTCTACTACATTTCTTTCCGCAGCAGGAAGTGAAGGATACGAGGTGTCCATTACGTAAAATGTAACTCTCGACTCTCCCCTCCCCCCCCTTTACCTCTCCCTCCCTCCAGTGATTCCCAGGTGTGTGGTGCACTGCCAGGAAGAGTGGGCATGAACAGACACCTGGAGAGGAGAGAGCAGTTGAAGAGACTGTCTCTGGACAGCGGTCTTGTGGTAAGTCAATCAGCGACATTGAAACTCCTAGTCTACTACTGCTAGTTCTTCTGTTTTTTTTCCCCGAGTTGATGATATCCACCTGAGGTGGCGAGTTGAAATAACTCCCAGATTAAAAGTGTCTGCCAAGGTTCCACAATGCTGCAGTTGAGAAACAACTGTGGTAGATTGCATTCAAGAGATGACTTATTGCACGCTGAGCGAGCAGCTGTGTGGTTAATGCTCAATGACGCATTAACACGTGTGGCGTTGGATGCACTGACTGTTGTGGGGATCGAACTTGTGACGGACCCTCAGGCCAGTCCGCTGCTAAGCTGCCTATGTTGTACATTGTTTGTTCTGGATGGACTTTTAGGATTAGCTGGTCAGGTGAAAGTCTTCAGAATGTAAACTTCTCAGCCTTACGCTGACGGTATTGACTGAGTAATTTTGAAAACACTATTTAAAAAAAAAACATGGACATGGCGAAAATCGAGCAAGGAGGTTCTTTCCCCTATATATCTGCTCCAGCACTTAAGATAAATAAGGATTTAAACAGTGTAATGACCACATGCATTGTGAAGATAACTGTAACCGCACTAAGCATCCCTATTCTGGTCATGTAATAGGCAAACATTTTCAGAAAATAGCAGATCTATATAAACTCACAACGTGTAGTAGAGATTTGATGTAGAGGGGGAGGGGGGGAATGGAAGGGACCAAGTGTAAACCCCCTGGGGACACCTTTCAATGAAGTATAGGGTTTAAGTGGTTAATTATTACTCCGCAATATATCATGCAGTTCAAACACGCATGGACGCAAGTGTGCTCACACACACACACACACACACACACACACACACACACACACACACACACACACACACACACACACACACACACACACGCGCGCGCGCACATACGCAGAGGCATTTCCATGTGTCAGGAGGCCGAGAGAAAGCAGTGTTTGGGGAAACTGCAGGCGATGGCTGCTTGATTGACAGGTTTATCTGTATCACCAAGCTGCTGGCGGGGCTCACAGCAGTGGAAACTTGTTTTGGCTCAGGGTCAACTGAAGGTGAATCTGTTGGGAAGAGAGTGTCTCTTTGGAATGCCAAGTGCAGGCTAGCAGAGCTACTGGCTGGGCTTCTGTGTTTCACGTGTTGTTTGAATCTGCTGTGCAATGGAGCTTACCCTCTGCTGAAGCACTACTGTGGTTCACTTTGGAATTTGTCTAAGTTTATATGAGTTCCTCACTCAGTGTTAAAGCTGCAATCTGTAAACATTTTTTTTCCTACCATTCAAACAATTCCTACCACTCAGTCAAGAGGGAATCCCTGCTTGGCCAGGGGGGAGATGTGTTGTGCCCATGAGCTTCAGACACTGACAGACATTACTATCTGTCAACTAGTAGGCATCCTACCTGACACCTGAGTCTAAATGTCTCAATGAAAGAGTTAGGAGACAACCTCCAACCACGGCAGATGTGCAAGTTTTGTTGTATTAATAATGAGCTTGTAGATCTGCTATTTTTGAAACATCATGACAATTTGTGCAACTCTTTGAATACAGTATATATATTTGTTTTTACAGCTAAAATGTTTAACGCAATTTTTTGCTTCTAATGGTCCTTGGAACAAAATCTTTTGAGATGAGGGTTCGTGGCCAAATAGTTTTGGCATTGACATTAAAACGTTTGAGAACCACTGATGTAGCAACATAAGTTTTTTCAGAAAACTGTCATTTTTTGAATCAGCCTCAGGTCTTAATCGGTTAACATACTCTACCATTACAGATTGGTTAAACTGTAAAGGTTAAACTGTAAACTGTAATTGGTTAAACTGTACTTACTTTAAATCTCTCTGGATTTAGAGCGTCTGTTAAATGCCTGAATTGTAAATTGTTAAAATAACGTTTTAATAATTAAAAGAATAAGTCCTGGATTGGAGCTTTAACTCTCTGAGTGTACAAAGGAACGTTCAAATGAAACAAACGCGTCCATTTGGGTTCATTTGTACATTCTCTGAGTTACAGATGAACACTGAGAGTTTTAGTGGTGGCTGTTTCATTTCAGAAGTGGTCTTGGTCAAATTGTGCAATGTCACGTTTGCACAATTTCTAATGAAGCAATTCCAAAAGTTCACTTTGTTCATCACTGATAGGATTGTCCACTGTTTATTAAATAACAACAATGTACAAGAGTATCCACACAATGCATCTTTTATTCTGTTTGTATGACCTCGTGTGACTGCAGCAGACAGGCGTGGGCTCATAGGTCATTATTTATAGCTCTTGATAAACACACTGCAATGTGTCACAAGCTAGCAGTTTAATCTAGTTGTTTACAGTTACAGTAGGCCAACACATTTTCCTGTAATGTCAATATGTCTTGACATGTCTTGAGGTCAGGTGAATTTGAAGCGTTCTTCCTTTTGACCCGGCGAAGAGTCTGTGATGCGCCGTGTGTTTTGTTCGGTGCTCTTGCGCTCTTTGCCGAATTGTCTCTCGATGCGTGAAGAATTTTGGTGAATGACGGAGTGATAAACCCCCGATTATCAACCTCACCGACAATCACTATCTGGGATCAGACACGCTGCAGTTTTAATTGCTTTAATTGCAAACTAGGCGACCTGATTTTACTTGCGGAAGTGAATCTGGGTCACATTTGCGATATGGTTTATGATTCAACATGCTCCTATTTGTCCACTCTACTAGTCATGCATGCATGTGTTCTCTCTCTCCATTTCTCTTGTGCCCTCATTCAACTCTCTATCACTTTCTCTATTTCTTTCATCTTGGGTTTCAATTCAACACTCTCTCTTTCTCTCTCTCTCTCTCTCTTCTCTCACTCCCTCTCTCTGGCTCTCCGTTTCTCCTCCTCCGTTCCTCATTCTCCATCTCTTTCCTCTTTCTCTCTCCCATATTGTTCTCTCTCCCTCTCTACTCTCTCCCTCTCTACTCTCTCCCTCTCTATTTCATTTCAGTCACTAATTCAATCATTTCCCTCCCCGTCTGTCTCTCCCTCTCCCTCTCCTCTCTCTCTCTCTCTCTCTCTCTCTCTCTCTCTCTCTCTCTCTCTCTCTCTCTCTCTCTCTCTCTCTCTCTCTATTTCTTGTCTCTTCTAATGGTTTCTTCTTTGTCAGTGGAAGCTGGAACATAAGGCCACTGATTTGCTTCAGTAGTGGGACACGAGGGAGCCTGAAGCGGTGGCGCGGTGCCAGACTAGATTTGATTTCTCACCATGAAAATATGGAGCTGGTTCGATGGGTATAGCAGATTCTGTGTTATAGGAATGTGAGGCACACCCTAATGAATTTTCAAATAATTGCGAACTTTGGTGCCAGCACAGTGGGATGCTGAGGTTAAATGCAGAGAACCTCTAACCCCGACCCAAAGAATTAAGGGATCCACTGCATGCCTTTTCATTAATCCTGTTGAAAGTTGAAAAATTAAGTTGGAAAATTACTCTCTACACAAACGGAATGGGAAATATATTAACCTCCATAAGTCTTTATTGAGAGAGAGACAGCAGGAAAGCTGAGAAGGTGACATGGCTCGGGAGGAAAGCTTGTTTTGGGATGGAATACTGGGCCGTCAGGGTTATGTGTGGTTCTGATGGACACAAAAAGGTATAATCTCATTGACAGCATTGTATGGACCAATGTACACGTTATATTATAGCGCTAAGAGTAAAGAGGAGCAATTGGTGAGACAACATCTGTAGAAGTGTACTCACAAAAAATATGTCTAATCCCTGTACGTTACTACCCGTTTATTTGCCTCTCTTATTTTGACTTTTTTTTGGTTTTCTGTATCTGTCCTGTTTCTAACTGGGGTACTTCCATGACAACTGAATTCCCCTCCTGGGATCAATAAAGGTCTACGTATCTATCTATCTAAAGGTGAAATTAACATTATTTCAGATAATAACATTGATTGAAATGGGAGTCCCCCAGGGCTCTATCCTTGGCCCCCTCCTTTGTTTCCCTCTACACCAAATCTCTTAACGGAAATGTGCCAATCTACAAGCTCTACAAGCTAGTGAGCTTGTAGATCTGCTATTTTTGCAGAATGTTCGCCTATTTTTGCCAAAATGTTTGCCTATTACAGTTTTTCACAATTGTTAACACACAAAAAGCCCAAATTCGGCACAATTTTCACAACCTTAACTTCATGTACTAATCGCTCCACCTAATTTGGCACTACTTCACACTCCCTTATCTGCATTAGACTCTGACTTTCCTTCTTTACACTCTGATGTCAATTACATTATCACCTTGTTGTCCAAACACTACACACAATGTTCAGTTGTTGCACACACTTCTCACATAAAATCTCAAAGCATCAATCTACAACACACCTTGTTGTCCAAACACTACACAATGTTCAGTTGTTGCACACACTTCTCACATAAAATCTCAAAGCATCAATCTGCAACATACAAATAGTCAAATCTCTAAACATTCAGGTCTGGAGAGCAATTTGCACCACCGGGCTGCTCCAGTGCGTGAGTGGTTCCAGGACCACCCCAGGTATTTCTGTACCTTGGACCTTATTCTCCTTTCCTGAATCCCATTGAGGAGTTCTTTTGAGCTTGGAGGTGGAAGGTATATGAACGGAACCCACAGAGCCGGGTCCTACTGCTCCAGGCCATGGAGGAGGCTTGTGGCGACGTCACTGTTAGGGCTGTGAATCTTCTGCTATCTCACGATTCGATTTGATTCCGATTCTTGGGGTCACGATTCCGATTATTTTCAGATTTTTTCAAAACAAACGATTCTCGATTGAAACATGTTTTTTTTCCAATTCAAAATTGAAAAATGTCATTATACAAAAATCGTGAAAATCGATTGCAGCCCTAGTCACTGTTGAGGCCTGTCAGGGCTTCATACGCCACTCGAGGCGAGAAATAAAACTTTTTTGGCTGCATATTTGTGTTTTGTTTTATGTTTGACTATGAAAAAAGTAGGCCTACACTGAGTCATTTTACAAAAGGAGAAATGTCTCATCCTCCAGAGTCATTGTCATTCATATGGTGTGTTCTATTTATATGATTGTGTTTTCAATTTTGCCCTGCAGTGTGCTGTAAATGTTTGGTAGTGTGCAGCAAATGCTTAGTTGTGTGTACTCAATGAATGGTATGTGTGTGTCATTTGAAAATATGGCTTTGTGGACCAAATGAAAACACGAGTTCCATTTTGTGAACAGTTAAAAGATTTGATGGCAAAGTGTCATTTTGCAAAGGTGAGATTTGCAGTTTTGGTGTGTAGTTTTGAGAAAGCCGTTATTGTTTTGAGAAACGTGTGTTAACAATTGTGAAAAACTGTAAGCCATGCCCAGGATAGGGATGCTAGGGTTCCTGTAGTTAGAATGTGACCTGTATCCGGATTGTATTTCATCTGGATAAGGAAAATGCAAGTTATAAACACACGCAGCACACATTGAAATCAGGATGTGATCTGGAGGTGGTCTGGCTCACATTGTGATCTGAACTCAGTCAAAAGTCAGCCTGGTGTAAATGCAAGAGAAACTGTCCCGCAATTGAGCAAAGCCAAATCCTTTGTTCGTGACATAATGCTGCCTATCTTAACCAACCACGTGGAGTAGTGACTGAAAGAGAGAGGAAGGTGGAGCCTGGTCTTTATCCCTACTCTGCTGACGAGGGACCCGTCTCCAGGCCTGATGGCCCTGTTGGCCCTGGCACAGATAAACCCACTAAAGTCCTGTAAACATTTCCTTTCCTGGGAGGATATGAGCCTGTGATACATTTATTTGTACAGGCATTGAGAAAACACAAGGGGATGTTTTGGTCATTTTGTCAGGCGACAGGCACGGCGCTTTCATGTTCTGGCTTTCCTGTTCGCATGTACCTGTGACTCTGAGCCAGTGTGAGATGGGCCCGTGTGTTTGGAATTGTGTAAGCATGTCAGTTTATCACTGGGCTCTTAATGTATGACACTTTTCTGATGCCAGAGAATGCAAAGAATGTCGATACTGTTGAATGAGTGTTGTTCAGTCATGTTTGTCTTTTGTGCAGGAATGCATAGGGAATCATTAGTATTTCTCTTTTTTCTATTATCAACGGTTTATTTTGAGGGCTTGTTTGTTGATCTGACACAACTTAAACATTCCACAGGCTTCATGATCCACTTAGATGATGAACGATTTCTACTGGGAGCCTCCCCATTACATTTTCAGTTCACATCAGAAGCATGTAAAGTTAACCCCCCTTTAGCCACGACATTTCTGAAACGGCCGCTAGAGACAAAAATACCATATGCCATCTGAGGACCAGGTAAAATATTTATGTCTCCTCTTGGGGATGGATTACAGAGCCTGGCTTCACACAAAAGACTCTATCAATCGTCTATGGGTAATTTGTAGAACATAGGGGCTTATATGTCAGTCTGGACCACCACACACGTACTGTATAATGCATTAGGCCAACATATGGTTTCCTCAATGTACGCCAGCTTGGTTTAAGGGAATTTTACTGGGCCAAGTAGTGCAATCCAAAGCTTCTCACTGCTTTGGGTATTTTATTTATTTTAACATTCAAATGAATTGATGGGTACCTTGATGAGATGACTTCCTGTCTTTGTGTGTGTCTGTTTACGCATAAAAATCGGGACCGTTAATTTGACATAACCCTCTGGACTGTGTAAAATGGTCAGAAATAGCACCTTAGTGTGTATACTTCTGTCTGCTGGTAGGTCTTACAATTTTCACACGAGCTGGACAGTGATCTGAATTCTCTTATTGGTGTGTTTCCTTCCACTCTTCTTGATGTGACTTGGAGCAGATTGTTTATGGACTCTGTTCTAGATCAGAGGCTATCTACTGTAGCCCAAGGATGGCGCCAGCAGAAGAGTCATAGTAGCAGCAGCAGCAGCAGCAGCAGCAGCAGCAGCAGCAGTGGTAGAAACTGGGGCACTGTTCCACGTTATGTAATTCCCGTGTTGCTGGGCTGAGCTGGCACCTCTATTTATTTTTATCGTTTGATGATGTGTGCCAGCCTCCAGATGAGACTATCTTCGTCATGCAGGGATGCACGCGACGCAGTGTGGCGAGGCGAGCCCCCGTGGCTGTGGATGCTCTGCGAGCCACATGTCGCTATATAGCTGCTGCTCGCAAACTTAGCTTTTATCTAGGTCACCACCAGAGAAATGATCTATGTTTCTGGTCACTTCTTCAACCCACACCGGTCTCTTGATTGATGCGTAGCACCGGCACAATTTCGATGTTTTTAACCTATTTTTTAAGATCATGCTGGTTTGAAATACAGGAACGATTCAAACTCAACCCACTTCTGACTTCGGTTTTGCTTAATCTCCATTTGTAAAAGAAAAAAATGCCTTGATCCACGTAGAAATGAATATTTGCCTTATTTGACACGCAAACCGAGAAAGTCTCACCACCCTTCTTCCTGCCAACATTTTGTAACGCGTGCAGCAATGCAATCACACTCCCTGTTAATTGGTAACAAAAGACTAAAATTGAAAACACTCAGCATGGGTTAGGGGGGTGGTGCTGGGGGGCGGGGGGGGGCTGGGTTAACAATCAAGCAGTCCACATCACTGATTAAACGCTCTGCTGAGTATTCACGAATCCCGTTGGATAAACAGCATGTGGTAGCGCTTTCCTGTTTATCTCCCATGTATTTGGGTGCAACCCCAACCCCTACTGGCTTTTGACAAACCTCTTTACTTGTTGAAAGTCTTTTACAAGTCTTTTACATGCTGATTTGGTGCCATGGTCGTTATGCTGGGATACAACCTCTTGTTTTGTCGGCCTATCCCAGCCATTGGCGGGAGTTCGGCAATAAAATTACCGTGGAAACAGGAACGGCTCCCAAAACAGACAAATTAGTTGGGTTTATGCTAAATTTAAGTGCAAATGAATTGGATGATAAGCCAGCATGGCGTCCACTTGGCAGGGCTCTCTCTCTCTCTCTCTCTATTCCTCTCTCTCTCTCTGTCTCGTCTCTCTTTCTCTTTCAGCACATCACCGATAGTAACCAGTTGTTACAATGCAGAATAGAGGCATAAAAGTCGGGGAGAAAACTCCTCTAGCTGGATGGTAAGAAGTGCTCTGTCTCATCTGATTGGCTCCCACATCGTCAAGACAGACAAATGTATTGGTTTGATATTATTACTGAGCAGCTCAAACTAACTGAGCGTAATTATACATTAGAAACCTACCGACAATACAGTTCTCGCTGAGGGCCCTGTTCTCACGCCATGTCTACTACATGACACCAAGCGAGTGTGTGCTCACTCAGTGTGTCAGCTCGATTCTCCAGGAACTGGTGTTAAGTGTCGGATCCCAACGCCCAGACTGACTGGGCAACCGGGGAGAGAGCCAATGACATAAACCGATTTAGACTCTCTCTCCTTGGATCTGACACCTCCCCTCTCTCTCTTTCTCTTTCCTTCCTCTCTCCGTTCTTCCCACCACCACTGCGTGGGTCTCTGGCACTTAATCTCTGGGGTTTTTAAATGAAGTCTCTCAATAGGGGGTGTTGCAGCCGCTGGCTCGGGCCCTGAGAAAGCCCTCACAGTGGGCAGGTGACATACCACACATACCTGGGCACACTGCGTGGAGAGCTGTGGAGCCACGGGGTGTGGGAACCTAGCAAACCCTGGGTCGCTCACCGACAGAGAGGGAGCCCAGGGAGAAATGTTCCCCTCATTTGGTCTCATGGGAACTCTCTCCTCTGACATGAGCCGAGGCGAGCAATTACAACCTTGTTTTTTTTTCCTCCCCCTCGAGACTCCAGTTTAGAAAACCCCAGCGGCTTCCCCTCACATCCAACCACAAGCTGTGGATAAGGCCCCGGCAGTGACTAGCCTCCGTCTTCTCGTGAAATCGGTTTAATAATTATTGAGGCTGTTTTGATATCGTCTATTTTTCCAACCTCCGGGTAACGAGATTTGTCAGACCCCAGAGGCTTAATAACGCTGCCTTTGTTTTTATTGGGCCCAATTACGTGTTTTATGGACCCTGCCCTCACGTGTGGCTAAGTTAAATAACACTTCTATTTTCCTTATCACAGGATTTTGCGGGGGAAAATGACAAAGGGCATGGTCACATAATATGAGACATGATTTCTCTCACGTGATGTTTGTTGAATATGGGTAATTGGATTACCTGTATTTCCCTATATTCCACTTGAGTAGAGAGTGTTGTGAAATTACTTCTGGCTTTCACTCTGGCTGAGTTGGAGCCAAGAATTTCTGTCTGACATGGTTATCGTCTGCTCATCACGGGAACTGCAATTTACAATTTAAGCATTTAGCTGACCATCTTATTCAGAGCGACAAAGTGCAAGATCGGCATAAACAGTATGAACTCTCTTCAACTAAAAGGGTAAGCATTTGAGTAAACAGAGTGTCTTATAGTAACTGATAGCAGGTAGACATCAAACATCAGACATCAAATACTTGTGGACAAGCAAACAGCATGCATCATCTAGCTCAGTGGTTCTCAACCAGTGGTCCTTGATGGGGTTCCAGGTGGTCCCCAGCTAAATGGAGAGTTGGTATAACCAAAATGGACCCTTATTAGATCTGTAACTCTTGAGAGTGTAAAATGAAAGGTTTCATTTTACGCTCTCAAGAGTTAAATTATTGTTAATCATCTGCATTACTTAATTTACAAGAAGTCTACACAATTAGAGAATGTAGTAGAAGTGTTATTTTTGTTACGTTACGTTTGCCTGTTATCTCCTATGGTACCACATCAATACAGCATGGAATTGTGGACAAAATCTTATCCAACAATAACAAAATATTCTAAGTCTTGGGTATGAGAGTCTAAATCTCATCAAACGGTGGTCCGTGGCTCAAATGCTGAATACATAATGGACCTTGATTTGAAAAGGGTTGAAAACCACTGATCTATCTCAATAACACATGCATAGGATACTGTATATGAACAAGTAACATACATATGGATAACACAACTGGCATCTATCTGCAACACGTGCTTGTACAAAGGAATAAGGAGTGCAAGGGGATGAGTGTGGAAAGATGGGGAGTCCTGACTGGGGGGGTGGGGGGTGGGGTCTGGGTCACTTGGATTGTTGGCCAGGGTGGGGCGGTAGTGGCTCAGGAGGTAGAGCAGCCGCTTGGGAATCTGAAGGTTCCTTGTTCGATCCCTATAGCTCCCCTGGGTTAGTGTCGAAGTGTCCTTGAGCAAGAAAGACACTTAACCCCAAACTGCTCCCGATGAGCAGCTTGGTGCCTTGCATTGTTTTCCTCTGTCATCGGTTTGTGTGTGAATGTAATGCACATTGGAAAAATGCAACATTTACAATTTTTTTTACAATTTTGTGTTGTTGTGGGCCAGCGGGGGAGTGTTGAAACTTCTGACCTGTGTTACAAGTTGCATGTACATTACATGCCTTTGTAAATACACCTGAGAAAGAACATTTTGAATTAGAACTAGAACTTGCATTCCTCTCAGTTAGAGATGAATGACAGCTGTTATATTGTCGTGTTTGTTTGAGCGTTGTTTGTTTATCAACTCACAGTACAAAAAAAGAACTCACCGTACAAAAAAAGTATTTGCACAATTTGTCGAGATAAAAATGGTACCACCTGCCAGCCTCAGAGAAAAGGGCTTGTGCCAGACTGCAGAAGAAGAGCCCTGCTTTGTCGGGTGGAGGTCACTGTTTCTTTTATCTACTGTTTTGTAGTCGCCCAGGGACCTTGTTCCAGCTTGTGTAATTGGGACGTCCATTCCCCCCCCCCCCCCGTCCAATAAGGCTGCCTTTGTGGCCTCAGTCGAGGAGCCAATTAGAGACTTTCTCTTCCTCCAATCACAACAGAGATCAAAGCTGTTACCGGGCTGCATGCGGTCGTTGTCACAACCCCCCTCCCGTTGAACGTTACCGTGTGCAGGCCTTCCTCTGTTCTACCCCGTGGTCATCATCTCTGCCAGGAACACAGAGGGTCTTTCATATAGGCCTCAGCGCTGCAGGGATAAGAAGAGACCACACACTGCAAAATCCGCAGTGTCAGTTTAACTCGACGAGTAACTCTGAGAATAGCTCAGGGTTTTACTGTGTACTCTCTCTGTGAGCTTTGACCTAGCCACAGGATGAAATGCTTTGAGCCGCTCACCGTGACCTCAGACTCACTCCTGTCTCGAGTTAAATGAGATAATGATAATAATATTAAAGTTTATTTGCATGCATGGCTGCTTTCATACAGCTCAATGTGCTCTGCCAGCAGCAAGAGATAAGTGGCACCACCCTTGCCCAGAAGACAAGAATAGACATAATTTATTGCACCAGATTAAAAGCGTGTGACGTGTCAGCCACCGAAGCCCTTCATCAGATGGAAATAAAGGTGTTTGTTGTGAATAAATAAAACTCCAGCAAAGTATTTTACTGTCGCTGAAAGGGTAAAAAAAGACCTGCTTGTTAGCTGCTGCTGTGTGTCCATTTGCGTGAGATTAAGCCTGATTTATAAATGGTTGCGCCGGTGTCTTGCACCACAAATAGCCACTCTGTACATTGTCTATTTTCTGCACAGACCACCCATATGACACCACACATGGTGCAACACCACACATGGTGTAACACCACACATGACACTACGGGAAACACAAGTACAAATTTAGACTTATAGGGCACTCCAATTTTGTGTCATCGTCAATGGCAATAATGGAATAATAATGGAACATCTTTCCACTGGCCATCTTAGAAGTGACGCTATGGAAGGGAGCTCCACTGGGCACCCATCAGCCCAGAGCCATGGCTCACAGCCGGGGGAAGGGAGGCCTTCTGGCAGGGCCTGGGGATGTGTGGATGGAAGGGGAAGATCAAGGTTTGGGGGTGAGACGGCCCGTCCTGCCTCGTCCTCTTCTGACTCTGCACAGAGGCTGCCCTGTGGCCACGTCCTCCTCCTCATCAGGGCCCCTCCCAGCTGGCGGGGCCCCGTGAGGGGCCCCATTCATTCCACGTCCTCTGAAAGGCCACGATGCAGCACCGGAAAACCTGAGGGATGCTGCCTTGTTATTGGGTTTGACTAATGGAGTTATTGAACAGATCAGGTCAGTAGGGTTTGTTAGGACTATTTCCTTCTATTTACGCTTGATTTAACTTTGTCTGTTCTTCAATCTACCTTAATTATAAAGTGACGTGTTACATCAACTGAGTGAAAAGGCACAAAATGAACTTTACTTGGAACATGTGGCCTTATTTTAACCAGTATTGTTCACTTTGATATGGGTTGATTGATGACATTTCATTAGTGTGTATTTGAGTGCATATGTGTGCGTGCGTGTGTGCGCACGCACGCACATGCGGGCATCCGTCCATCCCTGTTTTTACGTCTGTGTTGCTTGTGTTTTGGGTACATAATGCATATGCAAGTGCATACAAATGCGTGCGTTTGCATACATGTGTACATTTGCATACACCTGTATGTGTGTGGCTGTGTATTTTGTGTGTGTTTTCACAAAGGATAGGATTGTGTGTGCTGGAGTTTGTACCTGGAGGTAGCTTTGTCGTCTCTAGGCCCCTGTCATGTACAGTAGTCCACTGGTCTGGATCATGTTCCACCTGGGTCTTCCTCCTCTGCCGTTTACCCCCTTAACCAGATGAACCCCATAGCATCCCTATTCTGGGCACGTCATAATAGCCAAAAATAGCCAAAAATAGCCAGTCTACAAGCTCACAATGCGTCGGCTGTTTTCAGTAAGAGAGTTGGTGTAGAGGAAATAAGGAGGCGCCGAAGTAGTATAGATGGGGGGGCCCTGTTCAGCGAAGTACGTAGGGTTTAAACGGTTAACCCTTCCAACGTCTGTCTTAATAAGGCCCAACATACGAAGTGCAGTAGACTGCACAGTTGATTTTTAAATAGTAAACAGGGAGATTTTAAAGGGACTGTTTCCACACGTGTTCATACCTGAAGATGTCATTAGCGGGCCTCTAGACTCAGTAAACACTGAGAGTCTATACTGGTTCAGCCTGTATGGTGAGAAGTTCCATCCAGGTGTTCATGTAAGGGGGTGGTGCTTCCTGGCACCTGGTGACCTTTGTGTTAACAGGGGTTAGGAGTTATGACCCTAAAAGGGTTGGAGGTTAGGACCTGGGCTCGCTTACGTGCATAAGAAACCATACATTCCTGCATACCTAGATACAATCTTATGGCTCAAAGAGTCATGGTTGAACTGTCTGTTTGGGCCTTGTTTTGATCACTTTCACTGAAAGTTCTTTCTCCTTCGAGTATACATTCTTAAAATACTCATACACATTCCCAGCCCGAAATTTTGAAAGTTAGATCTAATGATTTCCAAACGAAGCGTCTTTGAATCAAGATTAAAGGATACATAGCTAAAATACGACAAGGGATTCATTTATGACCATTGATGTAGTGACTAAATTAAATGACGCCATGCATCTGCTGTGTGGACAGCTGGCTGACATGACAAACATCTTCCACTCGCTTGATGTGCAAGCGACGTCTGATGACTTCATTTTCGCTCCCATCATTTCTCAAGAGCGATGCCTGTGCTGTACCTTTTGACTCACGCAATAGATTTCCCATTAACGAACCTCTTACGGTTAAGTGGACCAAATACTCCCTGAGTCAAGGTTCAATGGAAAACAATTGTCACCTCCTGGTATGCACAGGCCTGGGGATGGACTGTTTTTACACCTGCTTCAGACAACCTGTGGCGGTGTGGCTGTGTGTGGCGTCATAAATTCCTGAGCGAGGCTCGCCCAGGCGCCTGCTGACTGATGAGTTTTCTAATCAGCGTCTGAGGAGGAACATGACCACCTGACAGTCAGTGTGCATCAATCACCCTGACAGTGGCACTTTACAGGTTCAAACTCCCTATTCTCTGAGGGAAAACATGGCTTAGTGATAAATATAGGTCAGGCCAGCCAAGATTTAGACTCTTGTCAGAATATTCATTCTTGTGCTTATGATGGTTTTTGCAAATCACTTATACATGTATGTAGACAATGTGGTCGATTTAACCACTTAATCTCTATATACTTCGTACAACGAATATCTAAAATAATCGATCTACAAAGTCACAACGCATCGCACCGCAACAAAAAATGATTACATTTTTGTTGTTGAAAATGTGCCCTAAGTAGGGTGGCCCTGAAGTGATTAAACTGTTTTTTTTAGACTGAGGGCATGGCAGACACAGAAAAGGATATATCTTTCTTTGTCTTTGCTTTGTACCTTATAGTCAGATTGACACCTCAGAGGAGACATAAGAGAGAGGTTTCTGGCAAGATCTGATCTCAGGCCAGTTTCAGTAATAATAAAGAGGTTCTCCCCCCATATCCCCTTTTACAAGACCCCAGGTTGTACATACGGTAGTAGTGACTAGTGAGTGTAGAGAAAGTCTAATGCAGGCTATTCGAAACATTCCATTTATCTTTCCAGCTGCACTGCTTTGAGCTTGTACAAGAAGCTCTGCTTGATCTGATGCCGGGGGGAGGGGGCTGGTGGGGCAAAGTGTTAGGGAGGCCTTTTCATTGGCTACTGAAGATTCATGCTCTGAGCGTTAAGGGAACTGCAGTCAGTTCCCTTAACGCTCTCTCTCCCTCTGTCTGTCTTTGCTGTCCATCTATTATTGTGAGTAGCAGTGGTAGGGCTTGTTTGTCAGTAGACAAGACAAGCAGTATAGTGTTGGCCACACATTGGAGACACAGGCGACCGATGACACAGGCGACCGATGACACAGGCGACCGATGTTTGGGTCCAATACCGATTCCGATTTTGGAGAGTCCTAGAACGCCGAACTTACCAATGTTTTGACCCTATTTTGTAAAAAAGTGCAAAATAAATTCTAATCAATTAGAAAAGCGTAGTTGATTTTATGTATATTTTTCAATATATAAAAAAAATAGAACTACAAGCTCACAAAGTGGCGCAACACAACATGTTGAAAGCTTGTAGATTGGTTTATTTTTTCCAGAAAATGTTCAAACATGGGATGCCAGGTTGAAAGTGGCTAAAGATTCGGCTGCATAATTTCTGATACCAATTGTCAAAAAAGTCAAATAATGTCCGATATACTGAATCGGCCAGCCCGCTATATGGGTCTGGCTCTACAGTAGACAGTAGACCCACCAGACAATGATGTGAGTGTTGGCCAGACAGTGGAGACACAGGCCGGGAATATGGAGTGTGTCTGTGAAGTCGGCGCTAGACTGCTCTGCTGACACACATTAATGTTTAATGTCACTCGCTACGTGTGCATAGACATAAACATTGCAGACAGACAGATCACAGATTTATAGAGATAGTATGCAACACACAAACACGCACATGCACAAACGTACACACAGAACCTCAACCAACATATAAATAAATACACACTCACACTTCCATTCGCACTTCCACACGCTCACATAAACACACACTCGCACACACACACACACGCGCGCACACACACACACACACACACACACACACACACACACACACACACACACACACACACACACACACACACACACACACACACACACACACACACACACACACACACACACACACACACACACACACACACACACACACACACACTCGTGGGTCAATTCCAGGTGATTTAATACAACTTGACGTGCTGCTTAAATATTGACAAGAGGCTGGGGAGCTGATGTGGCTTTGTGGCACTGCTGGGAAACACTGCGAGAGGATTGTAGACCAGGCACTTCCCTGCCTGCTGCATCATCATTCCAACACGCAGCCCACAGCGCACACGCACGCACACACACACACACACACACACACACACACACACACACACACACACACACACACACACACACACACACACACACACACACACACACACACACACACACACACACACACACACACACATAAACATGCAGTGGTTGGCAGCAGATGGTTCTGAGCCAGCAAGCGAGGGCACAGAGTAGAACGGTGGAACGGAGCGGAAGACAGCAGCAGCAGAAGAAGAAGAGAGGGAATACACGATAGAACGAAGAGAGAGAGAGAGAGAGAGAGAGAGAGAGAGAGAGAGAGAGAAACAGACAGACAGACAGACACAATGAGCCAGTTTGTGGACCATGCAGTCGTGTCCATCTGCGGCAGGATCAGGAACGTCCCCCTGCTGGAGCTGCTGGTGGTGAGTCCCTTTCTCTTCATCCTCCCCTTCATCCGTCCACTCACTCCTGGTTGTGGAGGAGTTGTGTGTGTGTGTGTGTGTGTGTGTGTGTGTGTGTGTGTGTGTGTTTGTGTGTCAGAGGTGGGTGGGCGCAGGACATATTCAGTCTATCCGGGGTGGAAGGGAATAATAAGGCTAATATCCTGCCCCTTCCGACACTGACCCCCACCCCTCCAAACACTACGCCCCACTGCTGCTGCTGTCCCAGACAGGAATCATCCACGTTCAGACATGCAGGACGATGGAGGTGGTGATGGGGTGGGGGTGGATGTACTACTGTACAGTAACTCTGCACCAGGAAATAAGGGTACAATAGAGGTATAGAGTGCACGCATTGCATTCTTATTTGTCTCTGCCTCGTGTGTGTGTGTGTGTGTGTGTGTGCGTGTGTACGTACGCGCACACTTGTGTCTGTGGCCGTTTGCGAGGGGGAATGTCTGCAGGTCATGTATGAGTCTGCTCTGCTCAGATGTTTGTATCCATGTGCAGTGTGATATGGAATGCAGTGCACGTGCAAGTACTTGTGTTTCTCGTTCCCCCTACAGTATATGTCTAAGCGTGTGTGTGTGTGTGTGTATGATTTTCTTTTTTCTTTCCCTTTTTGTACCATTTTCCGTATGTAGGTCATTCCGGGCGCGCTATAGCTGCCAACAACTAACTGTTAACTGCGTGCAAAAGGAGCGCTGCATATTTCAGACACGGCTCCAGACGGTCGCGGGGATGAGAGGAGACCTGGCGGCCATCTGTAGAGGTCGTACCACCTCGGGATGCTGCATGCGGTCGCCTCAGACCACGCCGCTTGACAGCTTATTACTAGGTCAGCAAGAAGTGGGCTCTCTGACGCGTTGACAGCCAGATCTAAAAATAGCTTTTAGCTCTGGAGACTGACATTTTGACAAGGCTTGATCAACTCCAGTTTGATTTGATGATCTGGCGAGGGGAGATTAATCTGGGGATGGGGGGGTGGGGGTACGGCGGGATCCCATTACCTCCCGCTTTGATTGGTTGACAGGGATAGGAAAGTGATTTGTGTTCTGGTGGAAAAATAAGGACGGAGAAGCAGAGAGAAAGGGTGATTGATGGATTATTTTTGGGGGGGGATTTGTCTTTTTTCTTTTTTTTTCTCTCTCTCTCTCACTCTCTCTCACAACAATCCTGTCTCACCCCTTTTCACCCCTTCACTCTCTCTCTTCCTCCTCTCTCCGTGTATCCCTCTCCCCCCCCCCCCCCCCCCCTTAACTTTCTCTGCGTGTCTTCTGTCTGGTTGTGAGTTATTGAAGCAGAGGTGTTGTTATGTGTGCAGATCCAGCGGTCCTTAGCCTCCGCCACCGCATGGACCCAATTATGCAAACAAATGTCTCCGCCGAGCTCCGAGTTCCAATATATCCTTTATCTAATTACATTAACAGGGACTGGATAGTGACTAATGACTCGTGGATGGAGAAAAGAGGGGAGGGGGTGGCGGAATAGGGGTGGCGGTGGCAGTGCGGAGCGGTTGAAGAACTGGAGAGGAGGGGAATGCATGATTGCATTTTTCCATCCTATTTCACTCTCCGGCTCCTCCTCGGGCCCGGATCGCTCCCTGTGCAGCAACCGTTAGCGAACGCACACACACACACACACACACACACACACACACACACACACACACACACACACACTCTCTTTCTCTCTCACTCTGACCCACTGGGCACTTTTTCCTGCCTGAATGAATTCCTTGCAAGAAAATACATCATCTTTGGCAAAGCGAATGACTTGTGGGAACGTCTGCGTGCAGATCTAAAAATTAGGTAGCCTACTTCTCTTTGGCTACTTTCTTGCTTAGTTGTTATATGGTTGTATCTGTTACTGTCCGTGCTGCACCGTGGCGTCAATGTTGGCTTTATGCCTGGTGCTCGTCCACAGAACGTCCATCATATTTGTGAATATACCCTGTTATTGAGGCTTGTTTTTAATATCATATTGTGTTAGCACAGTCTGGGGAGGATGTCATAGCCTATCACTGCACATACAGTACTTGTATGAGTGAGTGACAATCTCTTTGAAAATTAGGCTGGTCCTAATTGTGCCTGCGCCTTCAAAATAAATGTCTTTGCCCAATAAACACCTTGCCCATGGCAAAAGGAAAGTAGAGGTAAATGCTTAGGCTTGCTTGCTGATGGAGGCCTTCAAAATAAAAACCTTAAAACTCTGCCTGTGCTGCTAATGGCAAAATGCAGTGGTGTCTTCTACTGTTCTCAATCAAAATTAAATCCCAAAGCAGCCTTTGTCCAACCTTGCTGTATTTGGACAAACTACACACACACACACACACACACACACACACACACACACACACACACACACACACACACACACACACACACACACACACACACACACACACACACACACACAGCACACACACACACACACACACACACACACACACACACACACACACACACACACACTTACACATACACTTATTTATTTCTGGCCACTTCATTGAAATCTAATTTAAAATTCTGTATGATTGTATGAATTTTGATTGTCGGCTTCCTGAGCGCGTTGCCGCACATAGCAGTCTGCTGGCTCACATTGTGTTATGCTAATATCACCCAGCTGCAACCTGCACTGTCCTGCTGTCTTTTTCCTCTTACTTTCTCTCTCTCCCTAACACACACACACACACACACACACACACACACACACACACACACACACACACACACACACACACACACACACACACACACACACACACACACGGGCCCCCGGGACAGTCGCGGGAGGGCCATAAAAAGGAAGCCGTGATGATTAATTAGCTCTGGCCTCGTTTTGATACTGCCTTATTGACTTTCAACAGGCACATTTCAGCTTCAGAGCTTTGCATAGATTATTCCCTTCCCCCCACCCCCCACAGTAATATTATTATACCCCAAACTGACACAAAAACGACCCCCTCCCCAAAAAATTGAGGTCATGTCATTATGGATGCATTGTGGCAGTAATTTCTTTTTTTTTTTACCACTTTAACCACTTATTTATACTGCATGCCCAAAATAGGGATGCCAGGTTAAAAGTGGTTAAAGCAGGTTGTTGTTTGGTGGATGGATGGGGGTGGGTTAGTGGGGCCTCTGGCAGTTGAGAGTAAAGTATGCGTTCAGTTGAATGTAGATTATTTCCCCCCCCCCCCGCCCCCCTCCCCAAACCAGTGGTTCCCAATCTGTTAAGCTCAACACCCAAAAGATAAATGAAACGTTTGCCCAGGACCCAAACTAGTGAAAATGGCGTCGCAAGCTTACAGATTTGCTATTATCGCTACTTCTTATAAACATTTGTTTTCTAATTTGGGGAATTTCTTTGATACTTTTTTGATTGTTTCATGAAATTCTTGAGAAAATCAGGTAACAAAAAATAAAGGGATATTCACTCGCAACCCACAAATGGGTCCCGAACCACTGTTTGGGAATCAGTGCCCTAAACCAGTGGTTCTCAACCACTGCACTTGGAATTGTAGGAGTTGAGGCATTACATGTTGTTTGACTCTGTACCACAGATAAATATTGTGAAAATAGCCGATCTACTACAGCTCACAACGCCTCCTCGCAACGCAAATCTTTGCCTCTTTCTTATATTATTTGACAATTTGGCCAATGTTTAACCAGCTTTTTATAGTATAGTTTGTTGATTACTGTTGATGCTGTAATGGTATTTTTTCATTTCATTTCATTAATTTTTTTAATTACATTTTTTAAATAAATAAATGGTCACTTTACTGTCATCTGGGGATCCCCCCAAAATCCTGTGGGGACCCCCCTGGGGGTCCCGACCCACTGGTTGAGAACCACTGCCCTAAACGATGGTGCCGCGGCTCCAGAGCTTGCACTGCTCAAACCCCTGGACTGTGCTTGGAGCATGTTTCAACACAATCCCTCCTGACTGGCCCGGCCGGCATCCAAATCCACGTCCAAAAATGGTGAAAAATACGCATTGTTTTTCTTGTAATTAGATTCCCTAGCCTAATTTAGGTTTAATGACATGCAGGTGGATGGTGATGCTGAGCCTTGTGCCGGGTTGACTTGCTTTTCCAACTGCGGAATAAAGAAAACACTGAAATGCACCACAGAGTTGATCCTGGGTTGGTTGGTTGTCATCCTCCTCACATGGGCATGAAATCCAACATAACAAAGGTTTGCTCACCAACCACAAACTGCATTGTGTGTGTGTGTGTGTGCGTGTGCGTGTGCGTGTGCGTGTGCGTGTGTGTGTGCGTGTGTGTGTGTGCGCGCGTGTGTGTGTTTGTGTGAGCGCGTTTCTAAGTCTGTGTGTGTGTGTGTGTGTGTGTGTGTGTGTTTGTAAGTCTTTGTGTGTGTGTTTGTGTGTGTGTGTGTGTGTGTGTTCTTATTTGCTTTTGTTTTTGTATTTATGCCTATCCATTGGTACCTTTTATGCACCTGTGATTATGTGAATGTGTGTGTATTGTATGTATGTATGTACCTGTATGTGTTTTGTTTTTTTGTGTGTGTGTGTGTGTGTGTTTCCGCGTGTACACTCATGTGTGTGCGTGCGTGTGTGTGCGCACCACCACCACAGCACATTTGCTCCAGCTGGCCCTGGTGTCCCGGTCCTGAATGACTGTCCTCTTGGTCCCCTGTGTGTTTTCTCCATTGATGACAGTCTGTCTGCTGGAGCCGAGCTCCACAGCGTTAAAGGGTCCGGCCTTTCCCCACTGGTATAGACCTAAACTGTACAATGGCGTCACAGTATGTGGCCACTACACCAGGGAGAACGCCTCGAGTGCAGTTTCCCCCCTTTTCTGTAGTTCTTTCATTTGCGTTCGCCAATCTGTCCTTCCTGTTAATATATACCTCATTGACCGGAGTCCCCCAGAGGTATCTACTAGGCCCCCTACTTTTTCCTTCTACACCAAATCTCTTCTACACCAAATCTCTTCTACACCAAATCTCTTCTGCACCAAATCTCGTCTACACCAAATCTCTTCGCCCAAAATAGCCGATCTACAAGCTCTACAAAACTCATTTGCGTAGCACATTTTGCTCTCGCTCGCTCGGTGTGTAGGCTCTCTCGTCCCTCAGTATGCATTTTTACAACTGTACTTCTCTTGCTCTCTCTCTCTCTCTCTCTCTCTCTCTCTCTCTCTCTCTCTCTCTCTCTCTCTCTCTCTCTCTGTGTCCCTCTCTCGCTATTGAACAAAAGATCACCTGCCTGCCTGTGTGATGTGTCTCAGGGTGGGTGAATGCCCGAAGGGAAGGCCTGCAGGCCCCGCATGGAACTCTCTAACCACTGTGTGTCCCATTATCTCCCTGAATTCCCCACAGGCAATCTTTACCCACTTGATGGTGTAGATGGGTCAGACAGACTGAGCCATTTTTATCTGTCTTTGAACCGGTGTGTGATTTGTAGCATGCGTCCTCCGTACACTTCCTTGTGAGAGAGAGCACAAGTACCCTGCGTGCGTTTCGGCAGTGCGCCAGTGTCTCGTATCGACAATAGCAGCTCGAGAAGCTCACGTGTCACAGCGCGATGGGTTGTGAGCTTGTAGATCGTTAATTTTGGTGTGAGACACCCGTGTGCTACTGAGGAAAACCCAGGCTTTAGGGTTAGACTTAAAAATCGCAAGAACAAGTTTGGGTAAAATGGCATTTATAAAATTGCTGTCCTAAAATGTTTATTTTTGTGTGTGTGTGCCCATGCGCGTGTGTGTGTTAAGCTGTGTTAATTGCTCAACATGCATGTGGTGGGCTGGGTGGGTTCATGTTAAGCCTCAATGTTCGCTGTCTGCAATTCTTCTGCATTTTATACATTTTGAAATGAAAATTCACTTCTGCCTTGTGTATTTGGTGAAGCTGATTTGATTCAGCGTGACATCTTTCAAACAAAAATGCCCACTGACTCTTTTCTTAACACTGACCCAACCCATTAACGTGTTTTTCCTCTGCAATATATATACTATATATAGCCTATAATATTGGAAATAGAGCGTCAAAGCGGATGCAATAAGGCCAAGAGTTCTGGCTTGTTTCACACCGCTGCAGTGTGTTGCATTATAATCAAGCGTTCCTTCCTCAGAGCGGGTTTTCCCCTGACGTGGCTAATGGGCTCTGTCAGAACCGCTTGATGCTGAGGCTAGCCTCGCCTGCCCACTCAGTGGATGATGGGGATGGGGGGGTTGCCACCTTGACACATCCACCCCGCTAGCTGCTCTTACATTAGCATCTTCCTAACAGGAAGCAGTGACCTTCATTTCCTGTCTCAGCGGTGTGTGTTGGTTTTGCCCTTGTGATCTGTTTTCTTTTGCACAGCGTAGATGTCTGCCCTCTGAAATAGGCTTAGAATGGCGGAAATGTACTGTTTATGCCATACGTAGTGTCTCGTATTGATAAGAGTGCAAGCATCCAAGAGAGCCATTCCTCTGATTAGAATCAATTCCATGGCAGAGGCCTAATATTTGATGGCAAAGCATTATACAGTACAGAGAGAACCAACGTATGGTATGTGACTGTCTTCGCATATTCAATTATTTCACCAGCACTTGACTGATCAGTCAGTGGTTCACCATATGAAGCCCTTTGGATGCTAGCCTATATTCCGGGACATTTATCATTACAAGAAGACATAGGTTGTTCATACAAAAGATCCATGAGAATAATCAATATCATCTAAACGAAGGACCGTTTGTGTGTTCGAGTCGGCTGCCTGGGACCGCTGCTGTTCAATCAGACTATTGAGTCTCAGTCACTTTCTAAAAGAGGTAATATTATCTGTACACCATTCAGGAGTCCATAAGTCAACTTTATGGTGATATGCTCGTGACACTCAATGATTTTTCACGATGCAGCCAGACATAGATGTAATGATGTCCGTTTTACGAGGCGGTCCAGCTCGGGTCGCAGCCTCAGGTAAAACTTGAGGGGTTGACTTGAGGGATGCGCCATGCCGGACCTCCTGACCCCCAAGGCCCTTTGTCCATGGTGTCAGCGGTCAATGGCTGTCTTTGTGTGTGTGGTCACGCTGGTCACCGGGGGGCTATTGTGAGAGCCCGCCACTGCCGATGGGGCTATCGAGCCACGCCGTTAACATCCATCTGGCCAAGCAGCTGGAGATGCTTTGGCCGGTACGGAGCTCTGGGTGGGCCGCAGGGCCAGCGAGCTAGGGGGAAGATATGCAGTGTAAACAGCATTCCTATTTTTGTTTCATTACATTTGGTCTTATCGGATTATTGTCATTTTTCACGGGAATTCTCACTGAAGTTGCTGTTGAGGTGGAGGCCTCAACGGTTTTGGAACTACACAGTAAAATCTGGAGTGTTAATTTAACTCTGAAAAGGAAACATTTATACACTTTAAAGGGATAGTTCACCCCCAAAATGACTTTTTTTCGATCGATTACTCATCCCATGGATTTCTTTGTTTTTGTCGCATTCCTAAGCCAATAATTCACTCAAAGAGTCTACTTTGAGTCTTCTTCTTTAGTTGAACTATCCCTTTAAGAGTTAAATTGACTCTCTGGATTTTGCTGTGCATTGGTTCATGTTTTCCTTATTTCTTTGCGAACATCTCAGCCTAATGAAGCAATATGCAATGACTTGGTGCTTCAGACAGACTGCAACCCGCAGGACATTCAGAGACAAACTAGCTTTATTTTGGAGGCATTTCCTGGTTGTATTTTCTGCCACCCCTCCACCACTGCCCCCTGCTTGAGCCTGGGTGTTAGAGAGAGGGGGCCCGTGGAGCTGTGAGTCAAACCAGCTGAATTAGTGCATTATTGAGCCTCTCCCCGTGACCCACTTCTCTTCCCTTGCGTGGCATGACTCCAGCATGGGTTCCCGTGTACATGGGGAGCTTGGGAAAGGACTCTCAAGCAGTCTCCAGATACATTTCTCTCTAAATGGACCTCTTATAATGTTCTCTCAGTTTGAGATCTCGCTCGAAATGACTTGACGCTGAAAGCTCCCATTTTCTTGTCCGGCCCGTCTATTGAAAGGGGACAAGAGTCCCATTCCGGTCGGATTGGTGCTCCTCTGATTAATGTTCCCTACAGTAACATGGTGCTCTGCTGATTAATGTTCCCCATTCATCTACTTTCACTGTCAACTGAATCTTTTCATGAGGCTTGGGTAGGTATGCCCATCTCAAATGACTGTTTACAGGACCTGCATGCACTGTGCATTATATGAAATAACACAGGAGCTAATTGCTTGGTGAACAGGAAAGACAACACCTAATATATTGTGAAACTCTATCCATTTCTGTGCCTATTGTCTAACCACAATTCATATAATGGATACAGTCATGTTTTTGTTTTGGCTAGAAAGCCCCCAGTTCCATTCACCTCCATGAATAGGATGCCCAGTGCGATGGGTTCAACTTCTGACCTACAAGTGAACAATGTAGAATGCTCCTGTGTGTTCTGCATGATGCGCTGGTAAACAGCTCGAATGCCGAAGCTTGTGCTTTCAGCGCTAGGGTGCATCCGACGGGTGAGCCATTCATTGTACCCGCGCAGAATGAAGCCCCCCGTGCCCGCTCACTTCAATCGGTCTAATCGTGAAAGCGGAGAGAGAGAAACGGCCTCCAGAGAGTCTGACGGGGGAGAAAAGAGAAGAGGGGGTGCCCCAGATAAAGCCAGTTAGCTGAGTAAACACATAATAACACGATAGAGCTGCATTGTTGTTGTAAGAGCAAATAGCTGGCCTAAGCAGAGGAAATTCAGGTCCTTGCTCCGTGACATTTTCCCACAGTAGCCCAAACTATCACATAGTGATATAGAAACACCCATGCGCCCATGCGCGCGCACACACACACACACACACACACACACACACACACACACACACACACACACACACACACACACACACACACACACACACACACACACACACACACACACACACACACACACACACACACACACACACACAAAACGGTGGTCCGTCTCACAGGAGCATATGAAAACCCAGAAAGAAAATTTTAAAACAAACAAATAATATTTACACTCTGTGTTCCTGATGGGAGTCCGTTGTCATAAAGATGATAATTTAATTTCCTCATCATTTCCTCTTTTCCCTTCTTTTTTTTGGGGGGGGGGGGAGGTGGGTGTGGGGGGGGGTCTGTAGCACAGTTGGCTTAAAGCGTCTCAGTGTCAGCTTCATTCCCGGGACAAGAGAGTATTCCGAGTTGGCTGATGTCATCTCGTCTGTGGGGCTTTAATGAGAACCAGCGCTGATGTCAAATTCCTCCCCAGCTCCCATCTGGAAGAAATAAAACAAATACTGCTAAAAATAAGGCTCCACTTGAGATGATAACAAGGATTTAGTGCCATTCACTGTGTAAATACGGTGTGTGGTTGGCCTCAGATTCCTATTGGAAATTCCTGCCCCAACCTGGATGAGCTGCCACTGTAAGACCCCACCCACCACCACACACACCCACCCACTGCTATGTTATTGGACAGTCAATTCCCTTGCAAATCACGACTGGGTGCCACTGTGCACAATGACACAGCATGCTGTATGTACAGCTTAAAAGCTGCATTATGTGCAAAAATGGGAGGAGAAAAAACACGATGAAACTAAAGTAACGCAGATATGTATAAATGCTTATGATACTGCGAGTACGGATTTGTCTGTTTTGAGTATAGACAATGGGAGAGGGGGCTTTGTGGTGATTGGATCAGTATGTGACAGAATCCACTTAAACCTTATATACTTCGTTAACCGGGGTTCTAGCTCACACGAGTGAGCTTATAGCTTGTGAGCTTGTAGCTCTGCCTTTTTCTCAGAATGTTCGCCTATTATGACATGCCTAGAATACTATTGTAGGGTTGATGTGGTTAACCGGGGCAGTTGAGATCACATTCTTGTTTATTGAAATGCCTCAGGGAGTGATATCAGCGGGGGAGAAGGTGTACCAATATATAATGTACTCACACCTCGGTGCTGCCCGTCACCACCGCAGTCTTGTTGGCCATGGAGCAGTTAAACTGGTGGTAGTGGATTAGATGCGTAGCTGCTGAGCATTACTCATTTACATCTCCAGATTGACCAGATACTTCCTCTCAGCCAGTGCTGGGAATGGAGCAGATGACCTTTCGGTCATGCGTTGACCGTTCTCGCCTTGAGGTTTCCGGCAAGATGGATGTGGCGGGTAGAAAAACACGGTGATCACCCGTCAACCTCTGCATAGTAGCAGAAATAATTCATGATCCTGGGAATGATCATTTCACCGAGTCCTGCGTTTGAGGTCAAAAGTCGCCACAACCCATCTCCTCTCACAGTTCTCATTATTATTCCTTTTACACACACACACACACACACGCACGTTCACGCACGCATACACAGAGTGCAACCCCATGTATTTCCCATCTGCAGTCGATTGCTGTCACTTTAGATGGGAATTGCAGTGGTTGATAAGGCTGAGTGGCACAGGTGGGCTCTAGGACACAAACAAACAGCACGCTCTTGTCACATTACCATTTTTATGCCCCGCTTACAGCTCCTTGCATGCCCACAGGGGAGCAATCTCCATCCTGAAGAAAGGAAACAGAGAGACATGAGACAGACTAGGAGAACCAACAAACAAAAGAACCTCACTAGCATAGTGAGGTTTACAATAATAAGTAATTATTATTATTATGCATTATCATTCTGCAATGTGGTTATTAGATTATGATAAATTGTGTATGCAAAGTTGACATCTTGGCCCAAGGGTGGTGCTAGAGGAAAGGTCATGGGGTCACTCAATGTAGAAAGAGAGAGAGAAACAGCAAATAGAAAATCCAAAGCTGACGTCAGAAGCACGAAAGCATGGCTGCCTTGCCTCGCCTCGCCATCTGCCTGACACCTGGGTCAGTTGACTCAACGCAGAAGACAGGCCCCCGTCAATAAATCAGCCCTTCGGGATTAAACAGCAGAGACCTGTGATACGGAAAAGAAAGGAAAAAAACCCAAAACAAACGTCTGAAACTTGGCCCCGATGCTCGTGAGCTGTCAGAGATAGCTGACGGAGTATTCCAGGCTTTAAAAAAATTAAAGACGCTCTCCGGGGGTCACAAGATTGTTGTGTGGAAGAGCATCAGGCTGCATGTCATGCCACTGATTTGTTACCTGGAATGAGTTCTCGTCCCTCTTGGCAGGAGGTTTTCTCTGGGTTTCACTTGGTTCCACCGGTGCCTAGGAAGGACCTGCGGCCATTAAACAAATTCGCACTGTAGGCCTTTTCAGGTGTGTTTTGGCTTTCTTTTTTGGGGAGTGGGGTGGGTGGGGGGGGCAGTGGGGTGTGAACATAAATACCTTCGCTGAGCTTTCCGCTCAAGCTGCAATTCTGGGCCGGAGTCCACGGTGGAACTATCGGCACTATTCACAAGCCAGAGCAGTGAGCTAAACGCCTTTTACTCTGTTTCTTTTCTCGGACACGGTGAGAAGTAAGCACTCGGGATGTGTAATGAAGACAAAGATCACGGCGAAAAAGGTGCAAAGTGCCGGGGAGCACGAGGGGGGGTTGTTGCAGTGGAGATAATGCTGAATGGAGTCTCTCGAGGGGGCCTTTTCGCTACATCTATAATGTGCCTAATTTCCCATGAAGGGATGGAGTCGGTGTTACTCGATCAGCCGTCCCCTTGCCTAATGCCTTTGGCTGAGCGTCCGCAGCGTGGCTTGGTTAAGGTGTGGCGTCTGTCTGTCAAAGCCATGCCTAAACAGAAGCCAGGCTCTCCTCTTGTGAACTAACCCACATCTGTTTAGCATCAGCACCGTGCTCTGATCCACCCCTTCCTCTGTCATACACATTCTCTCTCTCTCTCTCTCTCTCTCTCTCTCTCTCTGTCATGATTCTTTTTCACAAAATGTTTTATCTTTTTCAGTTCTCCCGATCCTGCTTTCATATTTTTCTGTTTGTCCCACGAGTTTGCTTGCACGTGCGTACACACACACACACACACACACACACACACACACACACACACACACACACACACACACACACACACACACACACACACACACACACACACACACACACACACACACACACACACACACACCCTTCCTTTTCAATATTTCATGGCCGTCTATCTCTCGATTACCTTTGTCTCGCTCTAATCCCCATCTCTCTCTCTCCCTGTCCTCCTCTGTCTGTCTCTCTCCATGCATCTTCAATCTTTTTCTGTGTGTGACTCGCTGTGTCTCCTTTTCGCTCTCTGTTTCTCTCTCTCTGTCTGTCTCTCCCACCCTCCCTGGGCTCTGAGGGGGCATTATTCTGGGTTTGCCAGGTCCAGGTTTCCATTTCATTTCCGTTATCGCCCTCCCGGTCGACGCACACCTGGCTGAATATTGGCCCCCAGACAGCTATAACGACTGGCAACCCCCAGGCCCGTAAAGTCTGGGTCCTGGCATGTCCGAGACCCCCCTTCTCACACACACACACACACACACACACACACACACACACACACACACACACACACACACACACACACACACACACACACACACACACACACACACACACACTCCACCCCAAAACCCTTTTTCCCAGAGTTCTTTTCCGGCTGGAAACATCAATACCAACATAGACACTAGTGTTGTAGTGTGTTTGTTTTCATATCGAGTGGCCACATTCCTCAAGGGCTCCTCCCTTTTGTGTGTTTTCAGAGAATTGGAAAAAGAAGAACTGAGGAAAACAGTTTTGGGTTGTGCACAGACACACACATTACACTGGAAAAATGTAACAGAATTATGCTTACTACACCATGCAACTTCAGTACCTCTTACACTACTGTTTGCATTAACTCCATTGAGATTGCACCACGTTTTACACTTGATGTTTGTATATACTCTATCTATCTATCTTTCTATCTATGCAATTCATTATTTCTTTGATTCGGTATTGCAGGTGGAAAGGTCTCTATTTCTCCTAAATGATTTGGATATATACAATTTTAAATGGTCTTCTATTTGTCCCACTACATTCACTCAGGTGTTGCGGATTGTAAATTCGTTGCACCTGCAGTGAGAATAAAGGAATTGAATTGGATCGCACAGATATGCACACACAGACAGACATAACCCACACAAAGACATGCTGATAAACAATGCATTCCCCCACGTTTTCCACAACCGGGACGTTGGGAATAGTAGCTCCACATTGGCCCGATCGAAGTGTCAGTTCCGATATATTTCATCCCTCGGCTACTTTTTTCTCTCCAGTCCCAATGCGAGCGACTTCCACCGCATACAGCTTTGCCACTGTTCCCAACAGACATGAATAGCCCGCTCTGTCAACCTAGAAGAGAGGAGAGGAGGACATGGAACAGACAGGGGGCCTATTTGAGCATTGAACGTATCTTAATGTTTGGAAAGATAATCTGAGGGATTTGGATTCCTGGCCGTGGCGAGGTGTTGATGTTTGGGTCGGGCAGAGCGTAGGTGCTGCAGGAGAAAGAACATCAGATAACCCAAACTCCTGAAACCCACCCTAGATGACGAACAGGCCCTCTTTTGTGCGTCAGGTAATCTATATTCCCCGACACTCCTCCGTTTGGGCCAGGTATGCAGGTGAAGAATATCCTGCTCACTGGAGGCATTTGTTACGCCGATGTCCTCGGCTCAATAAAGCCACTGTTTGACTTTCTACTGCTTTGCAGTCACGGAGGATTTAAGTCTGAATAACTAGCATGACCCACAACTTTCAGCGCGGCTCCCTGATTTTCTAACTGAGGAAAAAAAAAAGAAAATAAGGTAGCAAAGGGTTAAATAAAAATCATAAATAGTGATTTATATGTAGTTTCACGCCGGTGTTGCACGCCGAAAATAGTAAAAAATATGTATTCCATTATAATATGGAAAAGACACATGAATTTATAAGTAATACATATTAGAAATAAGTCAGTCAGTAAACAGATACATTTTCGTTTCTCATATCTGTCAACCACGTCTTGATTGGTGGTGTGGACGTCACGGTGTGGTCCTGGCTAGCAAATTGATTTTCTGTCGATCGGCTAATGGATTATTCAAATAATCACTAGAAATAAAGTCTCATCTGGCATTCTTTTAGTTGCAGAGTAGAACCCCCTGAAGGTTCTTCAATACCTCTTATTCTGTGTTTTAGACTAGTGTACAGTACACATAGCCAAAACATATTATAGTGGTCAGTCATCATGAAAGGTTGCTCATTATGTCATGTTTCTCATTTCAACAACCCTGAAGTATTTTTCAATATTTTATCCAGGGAAGAAAAGACAATTTCCTTTATGAATACATGAAGTCATTGAAAGCAGGAAGCCATTTCCCGATGCTGAACCTCTTCTGCATGATGAAAACATTCTGCAACATATTTGTCCACGAAAGCAAATCATCTTTTATGGATCATTTCGACATGGCCAAGATCTCGATAGCTTTCACATGCATTACCGCTCCACGCAGCTCCCTGCTCCGCTGATAAAGTCCCTGGCCCTCGTCAAAGCAAGGCAGGGCTATCAGCCGAGGTATCAGGGTTCTGCAGAGATTGGTAGCTGATGGGTAGAAATGATACTATGACACAGGGGCCATTGGGAGGTGAGTAATGACCGCTGGGTGAAGGCTCATCGGCGTAGAGAGCTACAAAACATGCTGATAAGACTAATTAATTTAACTGGGGTTGGCTGATATGGGTCGGATGTAGGATCTGTCAGGCTACGTTTCTATAAATCTGCAAACAGGGAGAATTAGTCAGGGTGATTACTTCATTACTACAATAAGGTGTATCATTGTTGCTGATTGAATTTGGCATGAATTTCAAATGACAAACATCCATTACTATGGACATCCACAAAATCTGAAAATATTTGGCTGAAAATATGGTTAGTTCTTGCCATTTAGATGATGTTTCTATCATCAGTGACAAATGAGCCCTGTCTAAGGGTTCAGCATTTTGTACAAGGGCACTTTGATGGGATAAGTGGCTATTGAACCTGGGACCTCTCCATTAAAGAGCTGCCCCTTAAACATCGAGGCCAGGTTGCCAAGATGGAAACAAATAAAGTAGAAAATCCAAGTCAGACGTTTGGCAGTATGCCCGTCTGAATGCCGTTATCAGTTGTAATGTATATACTCCATATCTTGGAAAGACTCCATCATAACTCACTTTCAAGTACGTCATAAAAGAGCCCTCAGAAATAGATCTAACATTCAATTGGCATAACCTTTGACCACCATAAACCATTTTGGAGTTCCCACTATCCATCGGCTGCCCGTTCCGCTCTCGGTTCTCCGGGGCAGTTGAGAAGGCCGCACTGGCACTTGATCAGTCTGTGCCTGCCACATCATGGCCGTGCAGAGATAAAGGAGGGTTAGTAGTGGGTGGGGGGGTTTGGGGGTGCGGTTGTGTTGACGCAAGTAAGGGGTCATAACCTTGTCTTTGGCGGGGTCTGGCTCCCAGGGTGCACCAGGGCGGCTCCGGGGGCGTCTTATCTCAAGCTCCGGCCTGCGCCTTTGAAACCGTCAGTCAATGTGCTCGTGTGTCGGGGAGGGGGCTTCAAGGAACGCACGCTGACCTCGTCCACAGCTGGGTCATGGCTTTATCTAACTTGGAAGGTTTTCTTTTTTTCTGTCAGATCCAAAGAAGTCTATATAGGAACCAGACACTAGGATGTGATCCTATATCCCGTCGAATGTGTGAATGTGCAGAGACAGCAGGCAAAGCTCCTATGGATGAATAATGAATCTAATGTTTTATTACTGAAAATTCTGGACCATTAATCTGAAACAGATTGCTGTGTGTGTGTGTGTGTGTGTGTGTGTGTGTGTGTGTGTGTGTGTGTGTGTGTGTGTGTGTGTGTGTGTGTGTGTGTGTGTGTGTGTGTGTGTGTGTGTGTGTGTGTGTGTGTGTGTGTGTGTGTGTGTGTGTGTGTGCCGTGCCCATTCGTGTCTGGTGAATCTCTGTAATTAAGCCAAGCTTTTTTAATGTTTTCTTTTCCTGGCTTCCAAGTGCAGAAACTGTGTGTGTGTGTGTGTGGGGGGGCACGATGCTCACTTTTAAAAATTTCATAAAGCTTTGGGCTGGAGGCACTGGAGCAGTTGGAGGGGGTTGGATTGTGGGACTACAAGCACAGGAGGGGAGAAGGAAGCTCTTTTCCTCAGTAGCTACTGGGCGCTTCCTTATCAGAGGCTCTCACACACATTGTAAACATGACCTGGTAAACATTACGGAGAACCTGCGGTCATACAGAGACCACAGGCATCAAGCAAACAAATTACTGGAAACTCCTGCCACCTATACCCCATCATAGACCCCAATATACATCATCATTGCGATGTTTACGTTTTGGAACAGATTGGTAGTTGGTGTGAACATTCGGTCAGGGATCACAAATAGATGTTTGGACGCTTGTGGGTTATGAAATCACACATTGCCCTTATTCATATTGTCGTAATGTGTTTCTGTGCCTTTAAGAAATTTCATCTGGGCTCTTTTTTGAACCACTTAACCACAAAAAAATAAATCTAAATTAGGTGATCTATAAATTCTGAAATTCTGCCCACCAGGGTTAAAGGGTCAAATTTATTCTATTGATACGCAATGTCGATTGAATCAGACTTTGTTCATGGAGTCGTTTGAGACTACTGGGCTTTCATGCATAGTGTTACCGCTGTGGGGGACTGCATGAGGTGATTTTTATATTTTTATAACTCACCATGATTTAGCACACTGTTCTGTAAATGTGATTAGGGGGCTCCTTACAAGCTTAGCGCTCTTAGGACGTTTTAACCACTGTAACGGATTGTCGGGGCAGTGTTGCAGTCGCAAGTAACCGATCCTAAGAATTATGCCTTCGATGATGTCTGAGGCCTGAGGGTCTTTTTTAATGTTTTTTCTTCTTTTCTTTTTTTCATCGTACACGTGAGCACCTGAGGGCCCCGTGGGAAATGTGCAGCTTTCACTCAAGCCGTAAAACCGTCAGACATAATGCCCGTCTGGAGATATAACGTGCGCCGTTACATACATGAGCCGTGCTTTAAATCTCCAGCTTTAAATACCTCCTCCGTTTCACATGACAACAAGCATGCTTGCATTCTCGGCATACCTTCATGTGTGTCGGGGATTATATCAGCGCCCTATCATTAGGAGAGGTCTAAGCGATGACAACAGCGAGTCAGGCAGCTTAGCTTCACATTTGATGTGGCCTGTAAATATTTCCCCTGACATGTTGCTTTGGTGAGGACGGTTCCTCCTTTGTGTTGCAGACCCTAATCATTATGGGATCGTGTTGCTAATGGTCCTTTGGAGACAGACATTTTGCTGCAGACATTTTTTTCCTGTCCCGTCTGTTTGAAAAAGGGGAATTGTGTCAAATGTTTGGCTCACCTGCACCTGGTACAGTAAAATATCCCTGCATGTTTTCTGTCCATTTAGTAATTTTTTGTCTGGAAATCTTGTAATTGATGATATATACTTAGACATTTTTGTCACTACCAATCAACAGTGCCTCTCATATTGGTGTGGACATTCACTTATGCCCACTTTTCAGCTGCCTTGTCACCTTGTCCAACGTAATTAGTCAGGATTCATTTGAAGAAGAGGAACGTCAATGTGTTAATTTTGCCGTAGCTTCCATTATCAATTAACAGTTAGCAGAGCTGAGCTTTGGGAACTTGGTTTGGTTTTAATAGCTTCTCAGCGTTTGGTGTGACTGGCATTTCGACTGGTGTACTGTGGCACCCCATGACGACCAGATGGCCCTGGGCACCACTGGCGCTCACTGACACCACACTTGGTTGCTTTCCAAATACCAGACTATCTCACTGTCAACGCCAACATTTGACTAAGTGAAGACTAGCACGGAAACCCTCAAAAGATGATGAACAAAGGTCATTTTGCACTTATTTCCCTATTGTTGGTTTCCGTTGTAATTCCCTTTGAAATAATGTAGGGGTAGGCTGAAAAAAAAAACATACTCGGTCCCGGTCTGAACCCACTAATGTTCACCCGGGGTTCCATTGATTGGTAACACCATAGGACTCCTGGACTGGTGCCATGTTTGGCTGGCATCGGGGCATATTGGTGGCAGTGGGTGACTGTGAGGGCCAGTCACAAATGTGGGATTAAGTGTGATAATTGTTTGAGCAGCAACAGTGGGAGTGCAGCTTGCCTGGGAAGAGAGAGGGGAAGACAAAACAATGTTAGGTTCCTCTGTATTTAGACCAAAGACCTTGTGCTTAAGAGTCTGTCTATCAACAAACTGGTCTCAAGGTTAGGTTTTAACTACATGGACCCTATAGCGTCCATATTCTGGGGACAAACATTGGGCAAAAAATGCAGAATGTTCAAGCTCTGTTGCGACGCATTGTGAGCTTGTAGATTGGTTATTTATGGCAAGGAGATTTGGTGTAGAAGGAAAAAAGGAGAAGCACTCCGGTCAAACAAAGTATAGGGTTTAAGTGGTTACAAATCACACCACAAAGAGGTTTTCCAAAATCTGAGTCAGGGCACAAAGTTGGGTCAGGAGAGTTTAAAATGGATCTCCATATTGGGCTGGAAACATGCTCATGTTATTGGCTATGTTTTCTTACCCGTGTGTTGAACTTGGTTCAGGGGGATGAAGGCAGGGTGAAATTCTGTGGTCTAAATGATACAGTGGTTCTGAACCAGTTTGATTTGACCATAATGTAATTACTGTAGCAAAGTGTAACACAATGTTAACCGTTTTTTTTTTGTTGTTGTACAAAAGCCCTTTCAGAACGTTGACGAACATGACACGCTAAGCATGCATAATCACTTCAGGGTTGTATGCAGAGATAGTTCTACTGTATGTTCTGGTGTCGTTTGTAATATATAGAATCACCATGTAATATGTAATTGTTTTGTTGAAATGATTTATTTTACTGACTTACAACATGGTTCATAGTAAAAGTTGTAGAATTGCATTATAAAATAGGAAACCTATTTTTTGTTTACAAAACTGTGATTGGCTTTATTATTAAAACAAAATGGAATGAAAGTGTTAACTCTGACATCCACCCTTACAGTGGTAAGGCGTTGTTTCCAGAAAGAAATCAATTTGTTTTGATTTTTGTCTATTGACAGTTTTCAGGGAAAGACCCCAGTGATTCCCAGCGTTTGGTGACCTCTCCATGGGAATCCTCATTATTCAATTACACTTTAGAAAGCACATGAGCGTAGAGACTTGAAATCAATGGAGAGCATCTGTCCCAGTGAGATAAACGTTTACCCAGGAGATGCGTCACAACCCGTCAGGCTAACATCTAATTAATTAGTCAGAACTGCCGGCGCTCCAAACCTGACGGCACCAAGCCACGACTGTTTTTTCATTATGTAGCTTATACTTCAACTGTAGCGTTACACCAAAGCCAGATGGTGGAGGTACCATGCCTATGTGGCCTATTTCATATGGTTTCACCCCCTTCTGTTTTATGTAGTCAGACCATTAAGGAGCAAATCATTAGGCCAAAGCCAAATAAGCCCCACATCTGTTTTTTCCATTCCGCTGTGCGCCTTAGCTCATTTGGTCCATACTGTAAGTCAGTAGCGCACGTTCTCTGCGAGTGCGCTTTATTCCCAGCTGACATTACACAGCTGGGCCAGCTCCTGGTCCAGCCGTTAGAAGTTACCCAGAGGTGCTTCTGGAGTTACACGCTCAGAGAGAGAGAGAGACAGAGACAGAGAGACAGAGAAATGGCCATAGCCGATTAATCACACCTTTTAGAAAAGCACGTCTGTTCTGCCTCGCTGTTCTTCACACTTGGAAGACCATTGTATGGAAACAAAGCTGAACAAATACACAGTCCACGTAATGATTTTACTGGGTGGCAGACTGCACCCCATGCACACATTTGACCACTGAATGTTAAAGAGAACCGTTACATCATCGTCATTATTGTTATTAATAGTATTATTTTTTGTGAGAAGAAGGGCCTCAGATCAATGCTGCACTTTCATGTTTCCAATGAACTTGCATTCATTGGAAGTGTTTGCACATTGAACCCATTGTTCACACTTGGCTTTTCTCATCTCTCCTTGGCAGGAGTACATGGACGCCAACAAATGCATCGAGGAGCTCCTCAAGCAGCTTGAGGAGGAGCGACGCAACGTCCGAAGGTAAAGGTCCGGAGAGGGGTTTTAAGATAAAGGGGGCATAGGGAGGTCTGGAGAGGGGATTGAAGGTAAAGAGGGTACGGGGAGGTCTGGAGAGGGTTATTTTTTTCGAGGCAGATGTTTTATTGCTTGTGGATATCAACAGCTGCCTGCAATCCATTCCCAACCAGAGGCAGCCGAACAATGTTGTTTGGTTTGGAGCGCGAGACAAGCTTTGTACGGCGGTCTTGAGAAATGCTTTTTGTGCTGGAAGCACACTAGAAGTGGCAGACAATGAAGGGGGGGGGTGGACTCTGGGCCCAGTGTGGGGTTGACTGGGGGTATTTCTCATGGAGGTCCCCATTTGAAGGGATTGGCGCAGACAATACGGAATGAAGAGCTTATGGAGATGCCAATCTAATGACCTTGTCCTCCCCCACTCTGTGGTCTTCTCTTCCAGTGACACCACGTCCCAGTAGGAAAAGAGAGACAATTTTTTAAACTTCAGCCTCTTTTGTACACAGCCTGCTCTCCATCTCAATGGGGGCTGGATGGACACCCACACCCCCGAGTGATTTTTCCCCCTGAGTGAACAGAAAGGGGCTGAAGGATGGACAGAGAGGGGTTTCGGTGTGAGTGGGGTGGGGCAGATGACCGCTGACCACCTCATCTCCTTTACTGGCCCAGGAAAGCCCCCTAATAAAGGAAATGATGTGTAAAGGAATGACCCTCCCGTCCCCCTCATCACTCCCACACCACAACAATTTAGATGTGGAGCGGTTAGTGTTTCTTTGACACCCAAGAGAGTGACCTAATGGCCCGCCAGAGTGACCTAAATGTCTTTGTGCAGACTTGCCCCGCCAATGGGCCGAAGCACTATGGCTGCGAGTGGCTGTTTCAAAGCCATGAACTTGTAAAGACCCCAAGGGATTTGGATGGCAGCTGCAATCGAGATTATGATGTGTTATTATATGTTAATCGACTTTACGCAGCGCCATATAGCATTTCTGTGGCATAAAACTCTGCTCAAACGCTTCCTCTTCGCTGTTCAAGTTGGTCGCATGGTCCAAGTGGTGGATTTGATTTGAGACAGCGATTATTCAACCATTGTGGTTATGTGACGCCACTGCGTTTTGAGGTGGCGGTTCATGCCAGGTCAAGGGCAAGTGCAAAGCAAGAAGTGGATGGCAGTAGCCACTAGCCAGTGACCAATGATAATTGTGTGTCACACGATGGTCACACTCACATCTCTTAATCTCCTAGACCGTACTGGTCTGCTAAACCAGTATGTGTAGGAGTCAACAGTGCCGGGCAACACTTAGTGAAGTTTCTGCACTAAATTTACGATGAGATTTCTAGGCACGGACACACACAGATGCTAATTCCAGCTTTCGCGCTAAGCCTCGGAAATGCCGCTTCCCCCGGGCAGACGAATTTTTAACGACATACCACCAGGCAGGGATTGTGTTGCTTTATCCTCCCCTGATGTTGTTAGATTCAGAGTGGTGACAGTGATAAATTACTCTACAAAGGCTTTTGTTTGGCTAAAACAGAGAGCCCGGTCGAGAGAACGCCTCTTTCCCCCCTTATTAGACGGCATCTCATGAATCGGTAGACGTGTCCCTTCTCCGGATTCCCCACCCCTCAGAATATGGAGCCTATCAATCCGTCAAGAGGAGAAAGAGAAGGTCTTACATTCCACTAGAGCGCCGCGTCCCTCCGTCCTGACCCGTTGACCCACTGCATTCATGTCTGTCCTTGTACCATATTATTGTGTAGTTTCACAGTGGTGAAGTACACAGATGGGACAATTATGACTTCTTTTTTTACGTGACGATTACTCATTGGAGTCTGTGGGGGGGTGGGGGGGTGGTGGGGGGGGGTGCAGATCCCCCCTGACATCCCTGTAATTATGCCATATAAAAACGTAATGTGATGTTCCCCTCTTTGGGACTGGGTTTTTCCCTGTGAGGGGAAAAATAAATTTGTGAGAACTAATTACATTTATCTAACTAAGCGAGCATTTTATTTTCCGGTTTCATTATGTGTCGGTTTATTTTTGGAACGTCAAGCACATCTGCTGTATGTACACAGCACACCCACACACACACACACACACACACACACACACACACACACATATACACAATAGACGCACGTGCACACATGAACATACACTCACAGCATCAGTGGAGCGCAAAACCCCAGCGGGACGCCATCCGGCCCTTCCTGCTCTTTCTATTAACCGTGATCACATCGCTGACAGACCCGAACAAAAGCTCCACGGCGCCGTGTCAACATCAGATGACACTCCCGTCACATGCAAACGGAGGTACAGTAGGAGACTGGCCCGGCTTGCCAGCTCTCCGTCACTCTCAGCACAACGCGCTCTCATTAAATATGATTGAGCGTCTCTGCGCGGTCATTACTCTGCGCCAGGTTGTAGTACTATTACTAGTGCCCTAGAAATGTCTTCTGATGTCTTGACACGTGGGGAACAGTACGGTGGGGTGAATCAAAGGAGAGGAAATCTGCTGAGTTCTGGATCTGTGGACAGAGAGAAAGAGAGAGAGAGAGAGAAAGAGAGAGATGCACAGGGGACATATGGATGCTCAGCAACAGAAAAAAAAGCGTGACGGGTCGGGCGTGAGGTTGCATGACCTCTTCCTGGCAAGCTGCGCCATCAAGCCACTGTGACTGTTTAATCTTCCCATTGGGATTAAAACAATGTGGATTAGAGCTTTTTCTCTCTGCCGTTCTATTTCTTCCACTCTTGATGTGCTGTAAAACTGCACCAGGCTGCCATTCTGAATCTTTGTTTGACCTTGTTTCTTTTTTTTGCTTGCCAGAGCTAGTCCTTGTTGTTGAGTCACATGGCCTGACGCTGGCCTCACCTGCCATTTTCTGCCTGCCGGAGCAGATGGTGTTTTGTCTGTGTCCCCCGCCACACCTTGTAGGGACAGGGAGAGGATACACAGTGAGGCAGGCAGGCAGGGGGGGCCCCAGCTGAGAGTGCCTGGGAGGTAGGGAGGTGTGAAGGGGGGCTGGGTGTGGGGGGCCACAGCGGAGAACTCAGCTGGAGATCCACAGAGCTTAGGACAGTGCAGGCGGTTGCAGCTGCGGTGCTGGCCGTATGGGACATTAGCGCTGACATCTGCTGATCAATAAACTATCTGTCATGTTCATAGAGCAAGCGCTGCTTCGAAGGAAGGTGGGCACACGGTGGGCTGGGATGGCAGAGGTCAGATGCGGTGCTTAGATGAGGGATTATAGGTAATAGGGCTGTCTTTGTATAAGTTAATTTGCCTGTGGGTTGAATTGGAAATTTGCTGGGTTTTGTCCTGTAACGGCCATGACGTTCTGCTCATTGTGTCCTTGCTCGATTAGCTGTTAAAGTCTTATTTCTATTTTAAGTATAACATTTCCTCAATCAGTAGATCGAGTTTGTTTTCTTTCGGATCCCTTAGTTCTTATGATGAAGATGTTGTTTCATTTTGTTCAGGTGCTAATTATAACTTAACATGCATGCTAGATTGGGGTAAATGGCACGAACCCTCGTCAACAAATGACAGGGTAAATGGTGCAGTATGGGGTGAGACTGAAATAGAGAGACTGAGACGGAGAGCATGAGGCTGGGAGAATGGCTCATACAGTAGGTCTGTGCTTTGCTGGTGTTACAGCAAGGCATATCTGGCCTCAAAGATGTGTGTTTTTGCTGCCAGCATAGCTGGGTGACATGAAAGGCTCTAATCCTCAGTGGAAGGATGTGCTGGAGCCTGTTCCGTCGCCGATGAGGAGGCGGATAGCGCCCAACCTCCCGCAAAACTCCCAAACCAAATCTACTGCCCTGCATGAGGCAAAGCTATGCTTTTTACAACTTTAATTGGATCATTTGACTGCTCTAATGTAATAATTTGATCATGCAAACAACCCCCCCCCCTCACGCACACACAATCTAGCACTTGCCGTAGCATAATTGTGCACGCTGGCAAGTGAACAAATCAGCCTAATCCATTGATTTGCCGCCAGAGTTCTTTGTAACTTGAAACACAAAATATCTGATGCAGCACTCAGCGGGAGAATGAAGCAATTCATTACAAGTGGTCTTGCTTAGAAAGAAGTCACTCAGAACCTTGAGGCACTGATGGAATTCCTTGTGAATTCCGTGTGAGTATTAATGAAAAACGGGCACACTTTGAGCTCATCAAGTGTCAATTACGGCCAATCTAAAGCTAAACTGAACAATGATTGCGGAAAAACTATTTTCTTCTTGATGTTTTCCGTCTGTACTTTAGTTTGGATAAAAATACTCAGTTTAATGTCTTTAAGCTTTGTTATTAGCAGCGCACCAGGCCTAGTATGGCAGTGCATCTCATTAATGGTTCCCACACTTGTCTAACTAACCCGTAACACAAGTCATAGGTGTCTGCCAGTGCTGCACACAGTAGAGCCTATTTCATATTGTGTTGAATGACTGTGTTATGGGGCAAAAACCTTTTTTCAGCTTGAAAATATGTTGTTTTGTCATTCTGTGAAGTATTTAAAGTATCCTTAAACCGTGGTCATGGTTGAAGTGTCCTGCCATGGACACATCAACAGCACAGGGTTGCGTGACCCAATATGTGTCACTTGTGGGGAAAAAAAACATTTTTTTTGGTTCAAAAACAACCAGATTGTTTGTTCTGGATGAGTCTTGTTTATTGCTTCTTGAAGCGCAAAGAAAAGCAAACAAATAAATACTAAATGAGAAGAGGCGGTGAATTATCGTCTCCATAACCACCACATGTCTAGAAAATGCTTAAATTATTTAGTGTGCCACATTCATCCCTTTGTTTCACCCACAAATACACACTTAATCCCATGATGCTTAATAGTCGACTAATAGTAAGATGGAAGCTGTTGCAGATCTACTCATTCATCTAACGTGGATCATTTGTGCGGCAATTCACTTTCAATTCACTTGTCAAACACAACCACAATGTTTACTTTTTCTTCCAGCTAAAACTGCCAATTGATGAGCCAATCATCGATGGAAACTTGCCAACATCACTGCGCACTCATGCTTGCGCTTGTTTCATTTCATACCTTGTGTACGAAAAGGCTCCCAAACCCCTCCACGACCGGTCAAAGACTGTGGGGATGACGCTACATGCTCGCCAAAAGCAGGCATGCAGGGAAGCATGAACCTGGCATTAAGCTGTGCACATCATAGAGACTAACTATTACTCACTAAAGTCTATCTGTCTGGCCAGGAACACACAGGTCTCCAGCCCTGTAAATGCCACTGGCTCCGATGTTGAATTATGCGCCACATCCAGGCCCGGGCTAAATACATGCATCAGTTTTATGGCGCATATGAGAGGAAGAGGTTAATCGAATGGGTTAATGAAGCCTTTTATTGATACTCTCTCAAGGTCGTTCCATTGCTAAGCGAACTGCTGCCTTCCCATGCACACTTGATGTGAGTACTTAGGAAATGGTATGCTATGCTATATCATTAGCCACAGTGAATCAGAAAAGCCTTTCTGCAGGAAGCAATACATTTCTCTTAATGATTCCGTCAAGGTTAGCCATAAAGCTAAGTAATGGCCCACTGTATCTGATTTAAAAGAATAGACATCTATAGCATAACACAGCCAACATCCGCACGATTACGCTCTGAATGCAAACAAACATTCCTGCTTTATATTGACATGTGACCAGACAAGATTTATGGTTCCTGTAACAAGGCTTTTCTATGTTGTGTAAGACCTTGGATGTGTTTTCTTGGTATTTGGACTCTTAGGGGTATTATCAACATTCTTTCGAGCTATTAGCTATATTTAAGACTGCTACCTTTTCCAGTGGGGTCTCACATAATTAGCAATTATCTCTGGTATTCACCTAAGTGTTTCCAAGTCATTAATTTGAACCATTTAAGAATACCAGAATATCTCTGGGATTACACACTGCACACAGTTTAAGATTTTTCTTTGATTGCGAGTGTTTATAATTTAGACTTGACAGTTGCTGCTTTGATTATTCAAAGGTTGTTATGGCATTGAAGTCTATTAACTTTAGTTATCTACCTCTTCATTGTGCTGTGAAAGCACTTTTTTTTTACCCGCTCAAGATAAGCTTTGGGGAGAATGTGCGAAGACTTCCTTTTGTGCTCATGAAAGCGTGCCGTTATTTTGACTGATACGAGCGCTATGAAGCACTTTGGAAAACATCCTTGTATTAAGATGAGCTGTGCGATATGGTCCCGTGTGGGTTCTGGGATTGATAGAGCCCGCCGGGTTTTGACTGTCGGAAGTCACAGTGGTTGCATCTGGGTTATTCACCGCCAGTGCTCGCCTCTTTGATAAACATCCTCTCTGAGACAACTGGAGAGAGGTGAAATATTTACTGGGGAGTCGACGGCTCATTGTCTCCACCTTTTGTTATTTGATTTGATCTGCATGAATGCTGTGTGTTGAGGCTGGCCTTGGTGTTTTTTTGAGGGTTCAGTGGGGATCCACATTTCGTATGGTGATAATGTCAATTGATCGGACTGCTATGGTCTGCCCCCAAATCCCTGGTTAATGAAATGCAACTGGAGGACATTATCACACTATTGTGATAGGTTGGCATTATTGCATTTGTTGTGTTACACACTTCGGCTTGACATGATCACATTCTTTGTGTTGCACACTTTAGCTTGACACTATCGCATTCATTGTGTTACACACTTCAGCCTGTCACGCCGAGGTTAAAAGACAAACACAAAAGGCACAAAAGCACAAACAGATATGTCTGATGCATGCTCTCATACACAGGCACAGACACTGAGAGAGAGTCTGCGGTAGGGCTTTCAGCGTGACCGGTCAAGTGATTCCCATCTGTCTGGGTGTTTGCTGTCTTGAGCTGTGTAGATGTGGAGTTGGCTCATGTTGGGTAAACAAACACGTGGCTTGTCTACGCCTTGGCATTTCCTTTGCTCCACTATGAAGACCCCCACCCCCCCACTCCACCCCACCTAAAAAAAAAGGTTTCTAATCATACTGACAAGGAAACTTCTTTGAGATGGACTCCAAACCGCCCATAACACCTCTGATGTCTTTCCAAAATGACTCTGCACCCCTCACTTTACTTCTAGCTCCAATCAGACATTAAATAGCTGTTTTTCCCCGCAGCACGTCTGGGTTTAAACACCATGTACGGTGTACGTGCTAATCGTCTTTGTGGTGTTCGGGGAGACTGGGGTGGGTGGGGGAGTAGTTATTTCTTTTTTTACCCCCCGCTGTGTGATTAATGTCTGCCTAAGGAACACACACCTAGACGATGGCATCGACCGGGGCCGAGTAATGAGCTCAAGTGACGTATGGACTGTAGGCCTCCCTTTGGACTGTTCTGGTCACTCATGTGTGATCAAACTCCCGTGGATTAGTGTCGTGGAGGAGGAGCAGTGTGGTTGAAGTCTGGAGCCCCTGGACATGCGGAGTGAAATGCAGAGTGAGAGGGTAAAACTAACTGGAATCGTTTACACTGTATTTACATTGCAATTTTTACCTGTATACCCATGCAAAAAGTACATAAACACACACACACACGCACGCACGCACGCACGCACGCACGCACACACACACACACACACACACACACAGACACGCGCGGGTGCACGCACACAAACAAACAAAAGCGCACAACCCCTTGAACCTTGACTTCATGAACTCTTTTCCACACATCACCCTCCAATACAGATATCGAATTGACCTCCAATCCGTTACTATTCTGTCTCCTTCTCTCATCGCCCAGGCTCTCTCTCTGTGGAATGCAATACTTGTACAGTATGTGTGCTAAATGCACATGTACATTTGTGTGTGCGTGTGTGTGTGTGTGTGTGTGTGTGTGTGTGTGTGTGTGTGTGTGTGTGTGTGTGTGTGTGTGTGTGTGTGTGTGCGTGTGTGCGTGCGTGCGCGTGGGAGACAGTGGTGGAGCCAGGCTGGCTGTGTGGGCGGCCGAGTGTTTCCAAACAGTGGAATCTGTCACTGACACCCCTGGCAGAGCAATAACTGGGCCCTTAATGAGCTCAGCAGATCACTCAACGTGCACGCAAACACACACACACACACACACACACACACACACACCACATGCGGTTGTACAGTGCATGTACAGTTATAGCTGCGACTGTGGATAAACACACTTGTACGTACGTGTACATGGGTAGACACACACACACACATAATCGACTGGACACGCCACTCTGTGACACTGTTCATGCACATCAAAATTCTGAGAGTTAGTTTAACTCAGTGTAAAAATGAACCATTTACGAGTCAATTTAGCCACTCACAGTTAAACTAACACTCAGGATTTTATAGTGTGCGGTAAACCCAAAGTAAACAAACATATAGCCTGTTTTTCTTGATTAGAAGAGAACAGGGTTGGTCGGTTGGTTGGAGAGAGAGGGTTTGTGGGAAAAAAAAATAAGTATGGTGTCGCTGTCAGGCAGAAACATTGTATCTCTATATTCAATCTTTTATGTATTCCATCCATATTAAATCTTTGAATGTGTTTTTCTAAATGAATGGCTTATTTTATACTTGTGTCACACACAATAGTGAAAATAACTGATCTACAACCGCACTTAGGTGTTTTTAGCTTGAAAGTGGTCAAGTCTGTCTATGGGTTTTATAAATATTAAACCAATGAAAAGTGTTAACAATAACTTGTGAATAAATAATAATACATTGGAGTCATGGGAACATTTTCTGAAAAGTAACAGTTTTGTTCGTAGAAGGTGCCCGACAGCGACGATGTCTAGTTTACTGTGGCGACCATTGACCGCCTGATGTCAATTTTTCACCCAGTGTACATGGCCCATCGCTCAGTGTTGGCCGCTTGCACTTGATTGAATTAGAAGGGGGATGGCGACTTCAATATTTCTTGATTATGCTGCATATGTATCCATTACTGCTGACTCAGCTCTCAATTTGTCTTTCTATTCTGTCCCATTCTATCCAAATGGGACAATGGTGTCTAATTGGTGACCACCTGCTAACGCCCGAGCGCGTATTCAGATTTGCACCGACTCCGACACAGCTGAGCTTAGGATAAACACAATTATGTTTTTGTCTCTTTGGGGTTCATTATGGGTGACTTTTCTCTCACATGACCCCATGGAACCCTCCCCGTCAGGCAGGTGTCATGAATCTTTATGGGCTTTATCAGGACGAATGTGAATCGCGCCGTCAGTTCCATCGCGGGTCGTGAGCATGTGATGGGTGAAAACGTGACGGGCCATGCTGATCTTGTGCTGCGTTAGAACACGCTCTGTCCTGAAAACCCCTCCAGTTGACGGTTTCATGTTCTCCCGTAGATGTGATCCTGTCATCCAGGATGGCCGGGATGCTTCCAGAGTGTCCAGTCTCGTTGCGGGGGATAGAAACCCATGACCGTTTCATTTTGATCACTCTCACCGACCGTCCATGACAGTCCTTCAGGTCCAGTCTTAGCATGCTGAATTCCTGTCAGAGTCCTATACCAGGACCCCCCCCCCCCCCCCCCCCCCCCCCCCCAGCAGCAACACACTTCTCTTTTGATCAGGGTAAATGTTCGTTTAGGACATTAGTCCCAGTGAATGTGGGGCAAAGTGGCCACTGTGCTGGCCTGGGTCAGCCTTATGAGTCACTACCCCCCCCCACCCACCCCTCTTTATCTGAGGGCCCTGTCACCGGGACCCTTTTAATTCATCTCTTACCCCCTTTTCATTGCCCCCCCCCCTCCCTTTTTGCACTGGTCCTATTGGGGAGTAGACAATAGAGGGTAGCCCCCCCCCCTCTCTCTCTCTCTCTCCTATCTGTCCTCCTGGCTCTGTCAGCCGTACTGCCTGGCCCAGGCTCCGGGCTCCAGTGTGTCACAGCCATTCAGCTGAGACTGATTGTGATTGCAGCAGATGGGCCAGAGCCCAGTCAGACACTCTGCCCAGGCAGACCCACCACGCAACTCTCTCTCTCTCTCAATTTCTCTCTCACTTTCTCTCTCACTTTCTTTCTCCTTCTCTTACAATCCCTCTGTCTCCCTCTCTGTCTCTCGCTGTCTATCTCTGTCTCTTGCTCTCTCTGTATATCCGTCCGTCTCCTCTGCTGTTGTTTTTAATTGCTCTCTCTTCACTCTTCCTTTCATTCATTCTTTCTCTCATTCTCTCCCTTGATCCCTCCCTCTGCTGTGCCTGTCTCTTTTCATTCTCCTTCCAACCTATCTCACCTTTTTCTCTTTCACTGTTTGTCACTCTTTCTTTGTCTTTCTTTCATTCTTTCTTTCTTTCTTTCTTTCCTTTCAATCTTCTCTCTCTCTTGCTAAATAAAAAGAGCTCAGTTAGGAAGATCACAAGCGGAGCGCAGCATCGCCTGCTCACGTCTTCCTCCGGCTTGTGTAGAGGCTGATTACACCCCCCTCCCCTCCACCACCACCACCACCACCACCACAACACCCCCGCCCCATCCAGCTCCTCCTCCCCGTCCCACACATACGCTCCTCTCCCCTCCCCTCCTCTCCTCTCTCCTCCCCTGAGGGAAAGAGACACCTTCAGAGGCAGCAGGGCAGCCGTCTCTCCCCCGAACACATGTTAAACGTCCTGCAGTCCCGGCTGGGAGAGAGACACCGCGGAGGAGGGACGCAAGGAGAGAGAGAGAGAGAGAGAGAGAGAGAGAGAGAGTGGTGGGGGTGGCTGGGCTCACAGTGTGAAGAGAAGAGAGGATCTGAGCGTGTGTGTGTTTGTGCGCAGTGTGATCGAGAGACTGAGTGGAGAAAGCAAAGAGAGATTTAGAGAGAGAGAGAGAGAGAGCTGACTCGCGTTGCAGAGGGAGCGTGTAAGCAGCCTGAAAGAAGAGTGGAATGGGAGAGACTGCGAGAGCAGCAGAACAGACAATGTAGGGGAGAGAGACGACGCATGTAGACACATTGCAAGACAGAGAGAGACAGAGAGAGAGAGAGAGGTTTGAAGAATGAATCAGATGAACAGGGGAGTCAGTGCTTAGGGTGTTTGAAGAAGCTCAGAGACAGATAGAGAAGAGAGAGGCTGAGAGGGGAACAGTAGTGAGGCACTCTGGTCCCTGTCAAGCAGGCTGGAAGGCAGCCGGCCGGACGGACAGACAGGCGGCGTGAAGCCGGCATCGACGCCACGTTGTGGATGTAAACTTTATCAGCTGGGAGGTCACTGGTTAGCAGCTGCGGAGCCGGGGGTGGAGGGGGGGCGTGCTGGTGGATTTGCCATGCGTGTCCCCCTCTGAACACGGAGGACCAGAATGCTGCCCGTCGGCTGGGGTAAGGGCCAGGACACCAGCACCACACTGTGATCCCGAGACTGTACAAATGGAACCAAATGGATCCCATACTAATGATCCATTTAGTTCAGTTTGTACAGTCTCATGAGTTACAAATGGATAAATGAACACTGAGGATTTTACTGTACACTGTCTCACCCTCTCCCCATCATGGGACCATTGCATGACACGGTTGTTGCAGTGTTTCGTTCGCCGGCAGCAGCGTGCGTTGTTGTGTTGTGTTGAGGGGAGACTTTTGTTGTGCCTTTTAAACTGTGCGTTGTGTGTGTGTGTATATGATTACCCGTATGCCATTATTATGGTATTAAGAGTGCCTGTTCATATGTGTTTATAGAGCATTTGGGAGCTGTGTATGTGTGGGGGTGTGTGTGCGTGTGTGTGTGTGTGTGTGTGTGTGTGTGTGTGTGTGTGTGTGTGTGTGTGTGTGTGTGTGTGTGTGTGTGTGTGTGTGTGTGTGTGCGCGTGCGTGTGTGTGGCTTCAGGCAGACCATCACACATATTAGCTAATCAATGAAGGCTGATGATGATTTTTACATCGGGAGTCTACATGAGAGGGGGGAGGGGGGGGTTTATATTGTCCTGAGCCATGGTTGACATTGTTACAGTATATCACCACTACACTGCAAAAGACAAGTGTGTAAAGAGTACAGATTAAACTCTCAGAGTTGAATTACCACTCAGGACTGCTACTCAGGAGTGGTAGTGCAGTGTACAGTATAAGATACGTGTGCAGGGCCTGAGCTGTGCAATGCACTCTACTGCTGTCAGCCAGTTGCAGAGGAAGAAAAAAAAGGAGAAGAGAAAAAAAAAACACAATCGCGTGTCCTGTTGCTAGTGGCAACAGCTCGGGCCAGCCATTCCACGTGTAAGAGACTTTGATTCTGATTGATACCAGAGACACAGAAACGGAGCCCACTCACTGGTAAAATAAGCTGTGCGGATTTGTATGTGTTGGAATGTATTCTACCCTATTCTCTCTCTCTCTCTCTCTCTCTCTCTCTCTCTCTCTCTCTCTCTCTCTCTCCCCCCCTCGGTCAGATTAAGATTTTTGTTTTGGCTGACTAATCCCACAATGAAATGACTATAGTGGAAGGCTTGGTATTCGAGATATAATGGCCCCGCAGCCAGCAATATGAATTATGTCCCCTCTCTGTCTGCATGTGTGTGTGTACACCTGTACACATATGTGTGCACATTCAAGGTAAAGCCCATTCTGCAGTTTCACTTGCTCTGGATAAGAGTGTCAGCTAAACGCCTTAAAACGGTGGAGGAAAAAAAAAGAATGGTTACGTTTGTGTGGGTGTGTGTTTGTGCATGCATGAATGTGTTTCTGTTTGTGTGTGCTACGTTAGCCATGGTGCCTCTCCTCATTGTATTCTGTGTTTACCGTATACAAGAGAGGTTTTAAATGCATCCAATCATGGTGGTTAGATCCGCCATGGGTACATAAACAAACCTCCAGCCCCGCTCACAGTCGGAGGCTGCTGCCTGGCCTCTGTTTCTACCACAAGTTGTTATTTCTGCAAACAGAACCGTACGGGACCATGAAAACGAAAAGCATGGGAGAGCATGCGAGATGTAACCATTCTTCCTCTGCCAGTGTTGTCAAAATGCCAGAAAGGAATGCCCAGCTTCTCTTCTTCTTTTTTTTTCTCTCTCTCTCCTTCTGCTTGCCACTGAGTTGCACTGGGAATCGCTTGCTTGCTTCCCAGCCAGATCACAGCCTCACACATGACATGTGCCATTTGGTGGGTCACTCAAACATAAACATATTCTTTCACTCTTAACCCCCAAGAGTGTAATAATAGACCATTTAAATGGTCAGTGGTCCACATTAACCCTGGTATCCCTATTTTAGGCATTAAAAAGTATGATATGGGTCTTTAAGTGGTTAAAGGAATTAACCTATTAAAAACGGGAAAGCATCTGTGTCATTTTAGATTATAGCGTCGGCTATTCAAAAATTGCAGATATACAAGCTCTCAGCGCGTCCCTTCGGGCCGCGCTGCGAGCTTGTACATCTGCTATTTTTTAACCTTTTAGTGAAAGTGTGAGAACTACCGGTTTAGAAGGCATTTGTAGAATCGGCCTCAGGTCTTTAAAGGGTTAAATTAACCACTTTGGATTCAGCGGTGATGTGATGTCCCACCACCAGGGGCAGACGTGTGTCTGTACTGGACAGTTTGAGCCCTGGCTGGCCCATGAAACCTACCTGGGGATTACTGCATATAAGAGGATTGCCAAGTGGAGGGATTTGATTTTATGGAATTAAAACTGTAATTCTCCCTGTGGAGAATCTCCACTACAGCCCTATACTGCATGCAACCATTTGCTACTACTCACTACTCTCTCTCTCTCTCTCTCTCTCTCTCTCTCTCTCTCTCTCTCTCTCTCTCTCTCTCTCTCTCTCTCTGTGTCTCTCTCCCCTTCCTGTGCTCCCTACTCTGACCATAATCTAGAAGTTTGAGTAAAATGCACTTATTGTGCCATTACCGCATTACTCGTCCCACATTCAAGCAGTTTTAAGTCGCGAAACATGAGGCACATTTACGGTGGACTGAAGTGACGCGCTGGAATGAATCTCAGATGACCTACTTGCTGCTCTACTAATGCAATACAACTGTGTAAGAGAACACTCTCTTTAGAGGAGGAAGTTTTAATGCAGAATAAAGCACACTGACATTTTAGACGACAGTTGTCACTGCCAGAGCTGATAATGGTTAACCCACAATACCTTCGCCGAACAAAACAATCTGCTGACCATGCTTTTGAACACAGACCCCCATCTGAAAATGTTTTGTGCCAGGGACCACCATATAAGATTTGTACTGTTTAAATGTTTCAAAGATAGATAACATTCAAGATATTTTGAAAATAGCCGATCTATTAGCTCACTCATCGCAACGTCTTCTGAGCTTGTAGATCGGCTATTTCAAATACCTGATGTTTATAGGGTTAAAGCGTTTAAATGGTTTAGCTGGGGACCCCCTAGAACCCCCTCAAGGACCACTTTGAGTACACTATACAGTTCAGTATATGCCATTTCTGTATGTCAAGGCCTGACACACAGGTCACCGGTAGTAAGAAACTATTATTGTTACACCATAATGTGTGACATGTATGCCTGCGTGTGTGTGTGTGTGTGCGTGTGTGTGTGTGTGTGTGTGTGTGTGTGTGTGTGTGTGTGTGTGTGTGTGTGTGTGTGTGTGTGTGTGTGTGTGTGCGTGTGTGCGTGCGTGTGTGTGTGTGTGTGTGTGTGCGTGCGTGCGTGCGTGCGTGCGTGCGTGCGTGCGTGTGTGCGCGCACATTGTGCACATCTGTCTATCTATGCACACAGCTCACAGCACGTCGTGCTAAGTTGCAACGCACTGTGAGCAACTCTGTACAACAACAGTGTGCAACTAAGCATAACCGGACTTTAAGTTTCCTTCACCTCCAATTCTTTCCATAACTTTGCCTCTCACTCCCCTGCATCCGATTTTCCCAGATTGTTCTCCATCTCTCCCTCCTTCCCTTTAATTCTTCTCCCCGTATGTGGTGCACTGTATTCACTGACCCTAGCGGTGGCGTTTTGGGCTCAGGTCAAACTGAATTACTGAGGAATGTTCCTCCGTTCAATGGCTGGACCAGCAGCCCTCACACACCATGGGAGTAGTTCTCCCTCCATTGACAGCCACAAGGACTCTTATTTTCGAGGGGGGGGGGGAGGCAAGTTTCCCATTATTTCCACTGTCTCTCTGAAATAGGGCTTAAGTGGTTAATTCATAAGGTATTTTGGTTTGGTTCTCGAGCTGAAGAAGTTTTTTTGGGAAACCCTGATCTCAGTCTCCCCCCCAACCTCTCCCCGACGCCACAGAGACGCTGTCAGCCGCTTTACCCCCTAGTTTTAATGATGTGTACGTGTGAGGCTATGGAACTCAACCCTCGTTGCCTTGTTGAGAGGCGCTGCCTCTGTGACTGCAGGCCATCCAGCTCAATTAAGGGTGCTTTGAATGCATTCCTCCCCTCAGCCCGATCCACATTTATCTTCCCCTGAGAACAGCACGTGGGAAAATAAAAAATGAAAAAAATAACCCAGTACAACAAGGATCCCACAGAGTGCTCTGCAACAGGGATGGTCTGGTATGTCTCTGGGTTTCAGTCTGCTCCGTTGCAGATGCTGCATTTGTGGCCAAAAGAAACTTCGACAAATGATTTGGCCGTTCGGGCCAAATGGCGTATTATTGATTTAAAGAGCCAAAGTATTAGCTACTATAATTGAATTTCCATGTAGAGTGAGACAGATCGTTAAAAACAAGTTCCAAATATGCGAGAAACCTCAAGATAGCCAACTACTCTTTGACTTTGCCTGGCTCGTTGCATTGTGTCACTCAAGAAAAACGTAAAACTTAATGGCCCGATGCAATTTATAAGCAATAAAAAGCTTTTATTTGCTGGCTATCAATGTCTTATGGCAGGCTTTGGCTGTTTTGCCTGGAGACAAAAGCTTTACCCAGACACCCTCTCTGGCTTTTAAGTGATGTCATTAGAGCCAGGGCATTCTTGTGGTTTTTCTTAACGGACGGGCTCACTTCAGCTCACAAAGGTGCAAACGCCGGTAGGCTGGGGCTTTTTTTCTTCCGTTATGACATTTTCAACAGCCCATTTTGCCAATCAGGTTTGGCCTGAGAGCTAATCTGGAGGATTATTTCTCTTTGTACAATGTCAGTTTCTTGGCATGCAGACACAAAGCTTTATTGTCCTGCCTGTAAAAAAAAAGTTTTGTTGATGTTTCTCTTTTACGCATGCATCCACTTTACTGCTTGGCAAGAGAGAGAGAAAACCCACTAGCGTCTAACTTTGGGGTAAACCCCCCAAAGGAGATTAGACAAAATGTCATTGTCACTCCTTACTGCAGTCAGTGACATCTTAAAACGTTTGTCACAAGTTTCGGATCAAAGCCATCGCGGCTCCCCAGGTCTTTGTGTGTAACCGTTCCCTCGTGTTTCATATATTCTTGACTTGTCACAGCGATCCTCGCTGTGAAGCGGGCCGTTTACGAGTTCTGGAGAGGGCTAGGTTTCATTATTGAGGTCGCGCGGGGCGGGGAATGTCAACAAACTTCAGCGCCCCGCTACCTCGCTCATAAATCAGCTGGTAATAGTGGGAGAAACAAGCAAACCTCCAAATGTCCAAAGGCTGGGCCCTTTTTTTCATTTTGGTTCAGCTGGGATCAGATCTGGATGAGTTCTCTCTCTCTCCCTCTCTCGCTTTCTCTTTTTACCTGCCCCCCCTCTCTCCCTCTCTCTTTCCTCTCTCACTCTCTCTCTCTTTCCTCAATTTACTCTCTCTTTACTCTATCTTTACTCTCTCTCTCTCTCTGTTTCTGTCTGTCTCTCTCCCTCAGTTCTTTCTCTTTGTAGTCAGTTCACACTTTCTAATATGTGCACCTACACACATAAACACATGCACACCAAGCTAGTATGCATGGGTGTTAGTTTATGTATGTACAGTGTGTGTGTGTGTGTGTGTGTGTGCGTGTGTGTGTGTGTGTGTCTGTGTGCGTGTGTGCGTGTGTGCGCGTGTGCGCGTGTGTGTGTGTGTGTGTGTGTGTGTGTGTGTGGGAGAGGAGGCGAGGGCCTGGCTTGAGTGTGGGTCCTGTTTATGCGTCTTTGTCCCTATTGTACGGGGAAGGGGCCATTTGTCTGCTGCTGTAAAGGCCCACTGTTTGCCCGTTCCTCTGAAAACGAGGCGTCGACAGCCAATCTAAAACGGCCGATAGCGTTTGCACAGAGTCAGCTGAACCTTTGACAGGTACCGTACCGTACAGTACAGTGTGTGTACAAAATGTGCATCGCCTGCCTCTGTATGAGAGCTCTGCACAGTTGCATTTCCTTCTGAACAATGTCGTCCGCGCAGATCTGGCAAATGCAGCACGGCGGAGTGACATGCAAATAAACAAGTCGTAAGTTCAATGCCGACTCTATCACATCACATGCTTGACAGCGTGACATCGTCACCCTTCCCAGAAGGAGACGAGGCGTCTGAGTTTGCACATGATTACCTGTTGGAACATGAGTGTCTGACTGAGAATGTGCTCTTGATAAGCCTGGTGTGAAAGCATAGCATAACATTGAGAGAGATGTTGGCTGGGGTTCAACTATACGCGTGGACCCATAAGGGTCCATCTGGGTCCATTTTTACACTTGCAAAGTTAAATGAACACAGAGGATTTTACTGTGTAGCGCTCCACCAGAAAAATCTCTCACGTCATCTTTTGATGGGCCTGTTAAGGGTCTTATCTGGATCCATTTTTACACACTCAGAGTTAAATTAACGCTGAGGGTTTTACTGCGTACTGCTCCATCAAAAGAGAGACAAGAAAAATCTCTCATGTCATCTTCAGATGGGCCTGTTATGGGTTTAGATTTGTGTGTTCGAGATTCCAATGTGTGTGTGAGAGCATGCAGGGAAAGTGTCTATCTGTGTTCTGTATTTGTGGTGTACGTGCACACTTATTATGCACTGTAAGCGTATACATGTGCACGCGTATGACACTGTGTCTAGACCACCGTCCACATTCTTGCTGGTGAGTCAGTCCCCTCGATGGCGGACGATGCCGACGACTGGATTATTAGAATGTTTTAAAGAACATCTGCTCGGCCACGATGTTGTGTTTTTACCCAGACAGTAATGCATGTCTGTGGGGCCGGGAAACAATTGAGGTCAGGCCCGACGCGCCGAGTAAGAAAACATTTTAGGGAGACTGACAGTCAAGCAAGCGCGGCTAATCCCACACCCGCCGAGAGCATTCCTCCTGACTGTCTTCCTGCTGTTTTTTATTCTTCCTATTTTGGAATTTACAAGACGAAGGCGTGTGGTCAGACCCATCCATATAGTCTTCTGTTTCTTTCTGATTACTACCCCTCACCAGCACAGCTCCTTTTAAGTGTTTACATGGGTGATTGTGTTAATTCTTACCAAAGCTTTCTTTTGATTGTATTAATCAGTTGTGTTCTTGTTCTTCCTTAAAGGCTGCATGCAATGTCAGTCTGCGCTCTACAGCACATGGCTCCTATTGTATTACTGTGCATTATCCAGCACTTAAACTGATGAAGCTCAAAGGCGGGATGTAATCAAGAAACATAAACCGATCGACACACTTGAGATGTTGTTGACTTTGTGTATGTTTTGTTAATATGGCAACTCTTTTAAAGTCAGCATACTCAGTCTGCACGTGTCCAAACACCCCTGCGGCTAATTTTACAGCTCACATACTACGTAATCACTATATTGAACGTATTAATCATGAGCCCTAATCAGTGTAAAGTAATTAGTTTATGCTGACATTGTGAAATATTTTTTTATATTAGTATTCTCAAAGGATTAGACAAAATGATACGTTAATATCATTACAGACAAATCATTATGGAAGACATACTGTATGTATTGACAAATTCCAAGTGAAATAAGAAACATTTTATTGGATTCTGACTGAGCATAAGGAAAAATGTGTGTGAATCGGGGGGTGGATATGCCACTTTGTTTTTGTTTGGATACTATGAAAGGACATGGTATAGCATGGCAAGAGGGGCTGTTCTTTGTGTGGCTTCCAGAGAAACCTCATCACATTTCACCTCGTCAATAATTGATGGTCTGCTGCAGTGAGGTAAGGATCATTGAGCCTGGCTGACTAGCTGGCTGGCTGGCTGGCTGACTAGCTGGTGGCTGACTGGCTGACTGACTGGCTGACTGGCTGGCTGGGTGGGTGGGTGGGAGGGATGGAGGGCGGTTGAGGGAGGGAAGTCTGGCCTCCGTGTGTGAGGTGCTGACATGTGGCTCCTGTTTTCTGACGCCCTCCGGTGCAGACGGGGTCTACGGTCAGAGACCTGGGGGGGTGGGGGTTGGGGTGGGCTGAGGTGGTGAGGTCAGGAACCAGCTGTGTGCAGTGGAAACCCAGGCCAGAACACAGTTTGGAAGATACAATTGTTTTTGGTGATTGATTGGACGTGCCCCACGCATCAAACCTTTTGAATGGTCACAGATGTGCAAACCCCACCCACTTGCCGCTGGAAGCTAAAGTAACTAAAAGCAGGCATACGTACATTGAGGCCATTTTTTCATATCATGTATGCAGTTATAACTGTCTTGCAGACCGTTCTGCATGTTGCACTGTAGCTGTGTTGGCTTGCGAGGTTGGATGTTATAAGTCATTGTCCCAGCGGGGCAACCTTAGAGATGGGTGCGTGCAGAGGGTTACATAACATGGACATATGAGGATTAGGGATGGGAATGACCCATCATTCCAAAGCTTGAAAATGTGCCACTCTGAACAGGACACTCTGCTGTATGTGGGGCATGATGGTTGTGTGCATGCTAGGGCTCTTAACACAGCAGGGCAGCAGACGCTGATACATGAATGCATGCAAGCGTTCACTTTCTGTACAAACATTTACGCATCTCTCAAGTCCATCTCATGTTTGTTTGGTGATTCAAGAAGACTGCGCTGAGTTCATCTCGCATATGACGCCTATGTTATACAGGCTCACAGTTGTTGATCTGCTATTTTCAATGTTCGATGTGTATCAAAATGAGTATAGATCAGGCATAAGGCTTCCATGGCAAATGGAAATGTGCTCATATTTATTTTTAGGCAGTTTGTCCTTTATATGCGGTAGACAGGAAACTGAGGGTAAAGAGAGGGAGAATGATATGCAACGTAAACTTTAGTCATGGGATCTAATGGGATAGCAGTTCATATCTGGCAATTATCTTATATATACTGCAGATACACTACGTATATAGAGAGAGTGTTGGCTAATTATACATATTAACTAGAATGTGCATACAGTAGCACAACTACTAATGCAAGGAAAAGAACAAAAGAAACTGAGACAGACAGCAATCCCAACCCCCCTATCTTTCATTGTCCTCCTCCCACAGTCACACGTGAAGACTATGTACATCAGATCATTTAGGACAGGGGTCTTCAACGCAGGGACCCCCATTATATATTGTATAAAGTATTTTTTATTTTCATAGATTTCATAGGCAGCTTCATAGACTTGTTTCACAGCACTATCATGTTGGATTCATGTTAATGTGTATTTCCAGACATTTAACCGTGCTCTAAAAACAATACTTAGTAAACCTGACCTTTCACTCTGTACTTTCTGTACTTTCACGCTTTTTCCCCCCTATACCGAACCACTTTGCCGAAAATAGCAGATCTACAAGCGCACAACACCTCGCAGCGCGAGGCGTTGTGTGCTTGTAGATCTGCTATTTTTGGCTAAAGTTCTCCTCAGAAATTGGGATGCTTGGTTGAAGTGGTTAATGTAAAAATCACAAAGATTTGGCGGACCCCCTGTAGTAACTCTGAGGACCCCCTAGGGGTCCCGGACCCCCTGTTGAAGACCTCTGATTTAGAATGAACCTGTATGGTGGAGCCAGGGTAATAAGTGACGCGTCCAAAAGTATCCCGATCCGATGTGTCATCTCAGGTTGGCGATGCTTGCGTTGCCATTGATCTCCCACCCCCCCACCCCACCCCCAGCGTGTGACTCAATGTGTTTGTGTCCTGTACGCCCGCCAAAGATCTGATGCTGAACACGGGGCTGGTTGTTGAGAGATGTGACATTGTGTCTGAGTGAGGAAAATATAGTGGAAACAACAAGGATGATTCGCTGTTGTCTCGTCCTTCCAGACAATGCCTGTCTGGCTGGATGGATGTCAGGCTTTTGAGGCTGCTGGAAGTACATGAAGGAAGGTGTGTGTGTGTGTGTGTGTGCGTGTGTGTGTGTGTGTGTGTGTGTGTGTGTGTGTGTGTGTGTGTGGTGTGGTGTGGTGTGTGTGTGTGTGTGTGTGTGTGTGTGTGTGTGTGTGTGTGTGTGTGTGTGTGTGTGTGTGTGTGTGTGTGTGTGTGTGTGAAAATCCACTTGAAACTGAGAATTTTTTTTTTTAGATTTTCCTGCATTTGTATGGTTATGTTTAAACATATCCTTAGAAGCAGAACCCCCTGCAGCTTATACAGAGCATTGAAACAAGCACCATGGATGTGAGCCTGTGATCCATGGAAGCAAAAGGAAGGGAAGATGCAGGATAGTTGGGAGGTGGACAGTCAGGGGGAATATTGTCAGGTGGTTCGGGCTGGCTCCAGTGAACGCACGCCTCACCACATGCCACTGGTGGTGATTCCAGGTCACTGAGAACGGCTGGAAGCCCCATGTCAATATGATCACTGCCCGCGATCGGCTAATGGAATTTACTCAGCCAGGCTTCATAATTAGGTTCAAAGAAGAGTGAGCGAAATGGTGGGAGGAGATGGAGGAGCAGTGGGTATGGATCTACTGTTGATCCACCAGTGGCGTTCTCATCTGTACACATCACATGCACACTTCTGAACCCCCAAACACACGCCATGAGTTAATCTCATTTGACACCGGAGCCGACAATTATTCTTTGTTGATAATCACGCGTGTAGACCACTGAAATAGCTTGCTGTTTCCCAACGTCGGGTCCGGGGACCACTAGGGGTCCAAATTCTGTAACTCTGACAGTGTACAAATGGAAAGGAATTGACCTGGTTCCTTGTACTGATCTCTACAGTTAAATAAACACAGAGGATTTTACAGTGTAGATTGGGGTCTCAGAGATAAAACATGAAGAGAATATGCTACCAAAAATCTTATACCAGTTTGACATGCATAAAGCATGTCAAACTGGGGAACTTCAACCCATTAAAACCGGGAAAGCATCTGTGTCATTTTAGATTTTCGCGTCGGCTTTTCAAAAATAGCAGATACAAGCTCACTTTGTGCCACGCTGCGAGCTTGTACATCTGTTATTTTTAAACATTTTAGAAAACATTGAGAATCACTGTAGTAGAGTAGCCCATATGCACAGTTACACATTCTTTACTCTAACCCTGCCGAGCAAAACAGTGTTTCTGAGACACACACTGTAGCTACATGCTCAGTCCAGTCGTTTTGACAGTCAGCAGGGCCCACACGTGTCCTTGGGCAAGAGACTCAGCATGCTACTGTAGCTGCTTCAGTGGTGGAATGAATATGTCAAGGAT